>NC_134649.1:45059757-45391185 GCF_030463565.1 Pelecanus crispus
TAAATTCTCCTAAATGCTAATATTAGTATAGTCCTGCCAGCTTATTTCTATAAATGGTGGACTATATAGCATCCTAGTATCATCAGATCTATATAATGAGGTATCTCAAAGGAAAGAAGTTTGGAGAATTAATGTTGTAGTTTCTGTAACATACTCTGGGAAAGGAAAATGCATATCCCTTTCTCTCCCTGTCATCTGCTCGCTTGCTCTCCCACTTTATGACTGGTATTGCACTCTGTGCTGTAAACAATCACCATTAAACTCAATTGAGGCACTTCAAGACAACAGCAGAACTTAACACCAACTGTGTATTTCTCATTATGTTCTCCCAGCCTGGCCTGCTGTCATCATTCCAACGCAAGATCCTCAGCTGGCAAAAATCAGCTGAGTAAATTTGTGTCGGTTAGGATGTACCCAGTAATAAATGTACCTTTTATAAAACGTCTATTAGGTTGTCAGGTGCTTAAGCTGGTTGTTCTGAAGTCACAGATTCTGAAGTCACGGATCCTGGATTGTCAGTGGGAAAGGCATGATCCACCCCAGATCATGTCTGCTACTCATAGTTCAATATGTTACAGCATGGACCTTAATGTTTTTATGTTCACATCAAGCTGGAATAAGATTGATCAAAAGACTGGTATGTAACTAAAAGCATTGCTGCTACTTCTTTTTCTCTTTCTTGTACAACCTTTTCTCAGATGCTCATTAGCTAGGAAATGTAGTCACTACAGTCTCTGCCCTAAGGCGAATCCTGTGATATACCCTGCACACTTAACAGAGAGATATTGCTTCAGCAGGAGAGCAAAGTGAGAGATAATACTTCTGCCTTAAATAGGATGACACAACAATAGTTCAGAACAGTATAATTTTGAGCTTTTGTGGGGTTTGTGTGACAGAACTGGAAGCCCTTTGAAGTCATATCTGTATTTCCACGTGGACCCACCAAGTCCATGGTGCACCTGGGAGAGGTTGCCAGGGGGGCAGCTCCTCTTCACCTTGCAGAGTAGGGTTGATTTGCACTCATAGCAGCACAAAAAAATCACAGAGGGCTGACCTGGCATCTTGTGTAATTGTACATGATATTTAAACTACTGTAAAGGAAAATGGGTTTCTATGAGGGAAGGTTGCCACAGGTGGCATATGCCGTGTCATGAGTGTTTAAGAGTGAGAACCAGAGAGAAGGAGTGTCTCATTGCCTTTTGCAGCTCCTTCCAGGCATTGATTGGCATCTCTTCACCAAGAGGTTCCTTCCCCTCCAGGTTTTTTTGAACTTGTCATCCTTTCTGTCTGGAGGCACCACCACTTCTCCTTGTAGGTGTTGGATTTGACTCAATGAGGAGAGGGAAAGCGAACTTCATGTTCCCGGAAGCTACCGTGGAGAGCATCGGAATTTGTGTCATGCCCGCAGCAAGATGATCTCTGTAGTAGAGCTCTATGGAAACACATCAGAGTGAGCCCTGAGGTGCAGTGTAACCATGGTAGATGATTTTTTTTTTTCTTTTTTTTTTTTGTAAAGACATTGTTTAGATGGCCTTGGTGCTGCTGCTTTCAAGAAGAGTCTGGTGGTGCCCTGGGAAATACAACGTTCTTTCCCCTAGAATAGCTGGCTTAGCACGAAATCTCCCAGGTGCTCTGTTCACCAATAGAGTCCCCATGCCTCCAAATTTTAAAAAAGAACAATGATATATGCAGCATCTGATTGCAGAGCTTTGTGCTGCAACAAACTTGTAATGTAAGAAAAGCCATTATTGATTTGTAGTGCTATTAGAGTTTCTTTGCCCTCCCACCACTCTGTTTCAGTTCTTCTGACAAGCAATTGGCTCTCAGGTCCTGGAGCAGGAATGAGCAAGACAAATCCAATACAGAATTTCAGCATCACTGTAAGGCTTGGGGAAAATGCAGGTTCCTGTGTCTGAAATTGCAACTCTGAAAGTTCATCCAGCTACCCACTTCTGGGAATAACTAAATGCTTTGGTTTGTTTTGAAGTTTGATTTCGTTTGAAGTTTGAACTTGGGTTGTGAGAAGTTGCTAGAAGCGTGCCTCAAGTGACTGGATAAAATGTGCCAGTACTTCTGGAAACAGGGTCCAGGATACAGGGCTTCTACCTTTCCAGAGACAGTCACCAGCTTTCTTGTTATCTCCACTATCCAGCAGCATGGGGTTGTTCTGCCTATCATTTAATGAGAAGGGTGCTCAGCACAGGTGGATGATGAGGGCACCTGTGCCTCTGCTTTGCTGGTTGAATACTTTAGCTACAAAACTTCTGTGCAATAAAAAGGAAAGCTCCAGCACCATCAACTACATTTTAAAAGCTAAAGGACTGATCAGAGCTCATGTTTTGAAAGAAAGGCTGTGTATGCATGTGTTCAGAGAGGGTCCTGGGTGGGACCTTCCCATAGAAATGAGCTGGGAGTAGGGCATTTGGTGAGTGGACACATCTGCTGATGGCTAGCTAGACAAGAGCGCTGATTTCAGATGCTCTGTGCTCCAAGCATGGGATGTTTCATATTCATTTGGAGGCACTGTGTAAGTGTAGGAGTTGTAGCACCAAAGTCCTTTACTAGATCTGCTCAGAAAATTAAAATATTCCTCTCACATTTTATCTGTCCAAGAAATTCTTCCTCATTTCATGCTTTCTAACTGTACTTTTAAAAATATCGGAAAAATATTAACTACCTATGTATCGGTGAAGGACAAATGTAGCATCAGCCATAATTATTTGCTTGTTTTGCTTGAAAAGCCATTTTTAGCCAGTTTTGCACATTTTACAAATGCCTTCCATGCCAAATCATCCATGGAACGTACAAATCATCTCAATTGTTAAATTCATTAACCTAACAAACTGTGGACTAACAGCCACATTTAAAGCATGCGTCCTAAATAGTATTCTCATTATGTGGAATCAGATTAGTCCCTAATCAAATTTGACTTGGAGCTTGGAGCAAAAGGTAATGGAGTATGACCCCTGATGTAAAACAAGGATAGGTGAAGTAAGTATCTAGCACCACGATACCTCCACTTTGTGCTGTACCAACTAATTCCATCCTTTCTGAGCATTTTCATCATTTTGTAAACAGATTCATACTTGTTTAGCTCCTTAACTCAGCTTCTTGCACACACATGACATCTGCTAAGATATTTACAGATATTCTTTCCAGCAGCTTGATGTTTTTGCACATTCATGTCACTGATGTAACTTTAATAGCATGGACAAATAATAATTATCAAGTCTATTATCGTTGTGCCAACAGACCGAGCATTGATGGGACACCGTGGTTTGAGACAAAGAACAGGCAGAACAGGAGAAAGTCTCTGCTTCACAAAGTTTGCTGTATAAATAGAAAAGGCAGGAGGGGGTAGACATGCAAAGAGAGCTGGGGGGGGGAAGAAAAAAAAAAGCCTAAATGGAGACAAATATCACAGTCAATTACTTCCATCCCAGAAAACTGTAGAGAGACTGGAAGAGAGACTCTCAGTAGAAAGGAGGAAGGACTGAGAAAGATTGACCATAGTCATACTATGCATTTGGATAGTGAATTTTATCCAGGGATTTCCAAGCATGTCTTAAAGACATTCCGTAAGGAAGATTTAGGAAAGATATTTCCCCCATGAGTAATACTTCACCAGCTTGAGTTAGCTGGTGTGAGCCCTTTTCCCCATTTGCTGAGCAGTTGGGACTCCAACATGGGTTGCTCACCACCAGCACCAGCCTGGTTTAAGGGGACTCCACAGTGGTAGGAGAGGTGTGTTTTCCCCCACCTGCTCCAGACTGGGCTCAGCAAGCTGACTCTGGTATGTGATGGGGCCATACTTACCTGCCCATTTTCCTTCCAGTTGAAATAAGAGCATTCAAGGGGGCAGCAAATAGCATCCACCATGAAGTGGTGTCCCCTAAACCCAGGAAGTGGGATGATGCAGTCTTAGGTCCCCTAGTTAACCCACTGGGATGACCTGTTTATTTAATGCAGGAATATTCAGTGTGTATTAAAAAACTCAACATATCCTGTAGCTATTCTAAAGTACCTACATACAAAAGACTGGTTTGTGTTGAAGTTTTTTACAGTTTGTTAAATCCTTCCTTCTTGAAATACTGCTTTTTCCTTTTCAAAAGATGCTTTCTTACAGCATCCTTTGAAACAGTCCCATTTCATGCATAGCCACAGGTAATTCTTCTGCTTGCCAAAGCGGTGCACTGACCTTGGCTGGATGCCAGGTGCCCACCAAAGCTGCTCTATCACTCCCCCTCCTCACCTGGACAGGGGAGAGAAAATATAATCAAAAGCTCGTGAGTTGACATAAGGACAGGGAGAGATCATTCACCAATTGCCGTCACAGGCAAACCAGACTCGACTTGGGGAAATTAACTTAGTTTATTACCAATCAAATCAGAATAGGGTAATGAGAAATAAAACCAAATCTTAAAACACCTTCCCCCCACCATCCCTTCTTCCTGGGCTCAACTGTACTCCCAATTTTCTCTCCCTCCTCCCCACAAGCAGCACAGAGGCATGGGGAATGGGGGTTGGGGTCAGTTCATCACGCGTTGTCTCTGCTGCTCCTTCCTCCTCAGGGGAGGGCTCCTCACACTCTGCCCCTGCTCCAGCGTGGGGTCCCTCCCAAGGGAGACAGTCCTCCATCAACTTCTCCAACGTGGGTCCTCCTCACAGGCTGCAGTTCTTCAGGAACCGCTCCAGCGCGGGTCCCTTCCGTGGGTGCAGCCCCTCAGGAGCAGCCTGCTCCAGCGTGGGTCCCCCGCGGGGTCCCCAGCCCTGCCAGCAAACCTGCTCCAGCCTGGGCTCCTCTCCCCACGGGGCCACAGCTCCTGCCAGGAGCCTGCTCCAGCGTGGGCTTCCCACGGGGTCACAGCCTCCTTGGGGCACATCCCCCTGCTCCGGCGTGGGCTCCTCCCCGGGTGCAGGGGGATCTCTGCTCCCCGGGGGCCTCCATGGGTGCAGGGCACAGCTGCCTCGCCATGGGCTGCACCAGGAGTGCAGGGGAATCTCTGCTCCGTGCCTGGAGCACCTCCTGCCCTCCTTCTGCACTGATCTTGGTGTCTTCTGCACAGTCGTTCCTCTCACATATCCTCACTCCTCTCTCCAAATGCAATTGCCGTTGTGCAGGGGTTGTTCCCCCTGCCCTGCTTCTTAACTATGTTATCCCAGAAGCCACTGCCACTGATCGGCTCAGCCTTGACATCCATCTTGGAGCTGGCTGGCATTGGCTTTATTGGACATAGGGGAAGCTTCTAGCGTCTTCTCACAGAAGCCACCCTTGTATTTCCCCCACTACCAAAACCTTGCCACGGAAACCCAATACAGCCAACTACCCATTGGCTGATTAAAGCTGTAGCTGTTCATGTGATAAATGAATACCATATTCCGAAGCTGTTGTAGCTCTTTAGTTGTGTATCAGTAGTAAGAAGGAGGAGGAATGGACTGCATCCTCAAAAAAAAAAAAGTCAAGAATAGTTAATACATTTAAAAAAACCCCATCCTTCTGATATTCAGAAGCCCCAAAGAAGGACTGTCAGTTCTTTGGAAAGTGGGAGACAAATAGTTTTAGAAGTATGGTCAAGGACACGAGGCGAGGTTACCACAAAGCGGTTTAGCGCGTAAGAGTGTTTGTGATGGTGCTGAGGTCATTGCAGGCCTGCTCATGTGCTGTTAGCAGGCTGATTTGTGATAGTTGTAGATACTTAATATATGTTGCTGTCCGTCTGCAGCATTTAATGCTCTATCAAGGTCCTATGCATATTGTCCTACAGTAGGGTAATGTATAGTTCCTTATTCTCCCTACTTACTGCAGTCGACTTGACTGACAGTGTAAATGCCTGTTTATGAATTTCCAAGTGCTCATTCTTTTCTCTTTTTTTAATTTTTGTTATTTCATCTAACATTGATGACTTCAGTATACAAACAAATACTTTCAAAAACTTTTTGTTCTGGAGGCAGCTTGTATTATTTAATCAGATATACAGTTGCGGTACAAGATAATAGCTGCATCGTGTGATTCTAAAAACAATCTCAGTGTGACATTTGGTGAGTTTGGGTGTGCCACAGCCATCACAAAGCCATCATTAGTAATCTGGTGCAGACAGCAGCCTTTGCTAATGAAAGGGTAAGGACCAAGTTCGTACAAATTACAATGATTTTTCATAACTTGCACCTAAAACTAAGATAACTTTTTCTTTTTTCCCCACTGAATTAAAAAAATCCATTTGCTTTTCCTCTTTGCAGGTCAGTTCTTTTCTTCAATCTTCTCAAAAAAATTGGAGGTTAAAAAAAGCTACTCAGACCAGACTCTTCAGACAGATCCAGTAAATGAATGGGATAGCTGGCTCTCTTATGATTCTCCTTTTTAAGCTACAAAAGTTTTAGTTTTTTAACTTTCTGGCCCTTTTAAGTAAATGGGAGTTTTGATTTTGACTTCAATAAGGTCTGTCTTTCTCCTTCTAGAAGAAAATGTAGTTATATAATTTGGACTATACCAAAACCTTTCTGCTCACTGAAGTAAAATAACCTGTTTCTGCCAGCTTAGCAATTACCCACAAGTAGTCTTTCTGGTGCTATTTGTGTCAGAATCTGGGCAAGAATTTGGCTCCAATAAATTGCTTCAAATTGAAAACCATAACACTACATGAGTATGGAAAAACAGTAGGGATAGAAAACAGTAAAAAACCTGAGTGAGCATACCTTGGTAGCTACTCCGCAGCTTGTAGCCCAGCTCCTAAACGAAATCCAGATTGCACCTGGAACATCTGGTTCAGTTAACACATCTGCTAGGAGAAAACTCGGTGGCTCTCATACCCTAAAACCTTGTTTCATTAGCCTTAGAAATATGGTCGTTCCCACTGAAGTCTTCACCCAGTGCACAAGCTGCTGTTTAAATGCATGCAAATTCATGGGAATTGTTGTGTGCGTTGCAAAGGAGGACGCACAGCTCCAAGTCCCATCATCAGGGCCTAGAGGATGGCAGAGCAGGGGTGCTAATGTGATTTCATAACAAATACTTGGACTATGGCATATGTATGAGGCATAAAAACTGTCCCTGCAAGATGACATGGAGTAAAGAACATGTAGACAAATAAGAGAAGCTGCATTTTGAACACAGTTGGTCTATTGTGAAGGCCTCTTCTTAGGAAATCTTTTGAAAAATAGAAGTACAGTAAGGAAAGGCTTCTCTTCCCATTGTCTGAGGTGTTAAGAGTCTTTTTTTACTGCTTTCTTTAGATCACTAAACTGCTGCTACCTTTAGATCTGGGCACTACTTTACTGGACAACTAATAAATTAGCTGAAAAATAGGAGCTAGCTGGGGAGAAAAGAATTTGGGTCAAATCCTATAAATAGCTCCTGATGAAAAATATAGGAACAAGAGAGAATTCAAAATCGTTTCATGGGAAACACCAAAATGTTTCATTTCAGTGCTTTAATGATCCAACTTCTTAGATTTTTGCTTCAAATCAGCATTTCTTAGTTTCAAAAAAAAGGTCTAAAAAAGAAACAGTCTTTTGTTCAGCAGTTAAACCAACCAAAAACATAGAAAAATACTTTAAGTTAAATGAAGCATTTCAGATTGTGCCTGTGCTAAATGTGGAGGTCTTGTTATTGTTGAAAAAGCATATATATTTTGACCTAAACCAATTCCTTCTCAATTTCGGAATCAGCTGGGAAACAGGAGCAGCTATTTTTTCTCTCTCCTTCTCCCTGTTCCAGCATTCTTGAAGCATTACATTTCCTTAGCAGACTTTTCAAGAGAGGACAGGCTTTCCTGGAAGCAAATCTATCTGCCTGTGACTAGCAAGAGAGTTTCTTCTGCTCAAATATTTTGCATGTGCATTCTTTTTGAGATAGACTCTGTTGCTGCAAAATACTTTGCAGAGCACTTTCCTTGGACATGCACTCAATAAACAGTTATTCCGTGTGTATTTTTGTTAAAGCTTTGATTATTATGGCAAATGTAGAATTTAAATTCCTGTAATACTCTGTGAGCAGTGGAAACTTCTCCATTGCCTTTGGACTGCAGACGTAGGAGTCAAATGACGTACGTTTGCTAACCACCAAAGTTCGCAGGTTAGCACTGGTTAATCAGGATTACTGCAGAACCGCTACAATCACATCCATTTCTTTTCCAGTGAAGTTGGCTCCTGGCTGGAAAATACACCTCTAAAAGCTGCATTGACACTTTCAGTGAAGTCCAAATGCTATAAAAGTTTAGTGCCACACTATGGTATCCTTATCTCTCACTTTGGTATCCTTATCTCTTTCAATAATGTTGAAAAATGCTTCAGGACTGTGAAGAGCAAGGAGTTGCAGAGGCAGAGAAGACAAAACTGGAGTGTTTTTGCTCAGGACGCAGCTGTTCAAGTGGGTGTCGCATCTATTGCTTTGTCTGCAACAGAGAAGCCAGGCAGTGCCTGGCCTCTGTTCTGCTCTCTGTAACTTGCGTGCTCTGCAAATGGAGAAAAAGAAGAGCACATCTAGAACCCCTCTTAAAGTCCTCTTCTTATGATGGCTGAGAGCAAGAAGGGGTAGCAAGGTGGTGGAAAGGAAGGCTAAATAACCAAAAAGAGGGCAGCTGCTGTTGTCCTAGTTACTTAAAATATCTGCATTTTAAATTTCCCATACGACATGGGACTGAGTGTATTGGGGGATGTGACGCAGGGAAGCTGAAGTCACCTGGGATCCAGCATGAAGCTCACAGCCAGCCCCACCAGGCGCTGGCTCACACCCAGAGGGTCCGACATAAAGATGAATTAGCCCCAAAACTCTTAAGTGATGTCAGTGATGCTCTCTGTTGCTCTTCTCTGGCATAGCTAGAACTCCAGAATACAGCCCCAATCATACTGATGAGTGCTCTGGCTCTTTGGTGAGTCTTATCTGTGTGTTCACATGGCTTTGCAGCACATAATTTCTTTTAATCCAGTCTTTGCGCCATCTTACCATTTTTTTTTGTTTGGGAAGAGACAGCTCCATAGCTGAAATCAGATTTCTGCCTGCTCTTTGCTGCTTTGCCGTGATGACGTGTATAGGGAGGAGAAGAAGAGAGAAAATCTGGACTCTTGCGATGTTAAGGGAGAAGGAAATAGATAGAGAAAACGTTCATTAAAAAAAAAAAAAATTACTTGTGTGGATTTACTGTAACTTAGAATAAAACTTTTCCTAGATGTATGGATGTTATTATCTAGATCAAGAGTATTATATGGAAATATCATCTAAGTTTCATGCCCAAGTCCCAGTTTAACTTCCACTAAGTCGATAGAAAAGATTGCGATGTGTTGAATGGAAGCGAGATGTAGGTCTATAAAAGAGGTTTTCTTCTCACAGGGGACATTGCTTTGCTATTTGTACTCTTTGTTTCTTAGGAACGTCTCTCAGAGGTACTCCCTCTTTCATTTCTTTCGTCAGAAACATGTGATTAATGATCTCTTTTTAAGCTTTATTATTCAATTTAGTTCACTAATCCAGTACACATGTGCATAGTTCTGAAAACCTGAATTGTCACCACATTCATCCAGGCTGGTATACGTAGACTTGCAACTATCCTGGAATCTGACAAATCAAATAATTTTAATGAAACACAGCAAACAGTTCATGTTGAAACAGCTGTAAGCACAATATGCAAATCATGTTTACTGGTAGCTTATGCTCCAGAGAAATAATCTTTATATGACTGCTTTATTATTTACAGTAGTTCCAAAATTTAATTTTAGTCAACATTGACAGATGTCATCCATGTTAATACTTGGACTGCTATATATGGAAAATGCTAAACATATGCAGAGATCTCATGTTTGTGAGTTGATAATGTGGTTGACAAATGGGTTTAACAATATCCACTCATTTCTGAGCAGTCGGCTAAAATTCACCTGAGGTCTGTGGTAACAGAGTGAAGAGGAAGGTCAGAGGAATACGAATGAAGAAGAAATAAAGGAATGACTCCAGAGAGCAGTGGGTATAATAAAAGCATGACAGAGGATGATTAATTATATTTTAGAGTCAGATAATTCCCAGAGACTATGTGTGCATGATAAAACTTTCTAACCTTTTGAGTTGTAATTAAATGAGAGATACACTAATCTGACCAAGTAGAGACTATTCTGTTCCTAAAACAGCACTAATGCATATATTAAAAATGTGTTATTTTAAATAAGCAATCCTACCTGGAATGAATAAAGTCAGAGGCACTAAATGCAAAAGACAGAACTGAGAGTAAAAAATCTAAATTAAAAGAAAAATAAAGGAGATTTTGAGATGAGAATTACAATGTGTGAGATGCAAGGAATAGAATTAGTAGGAACAGCTATTGCTGGAAGATAAGGGTGAAACACTCCAAAATTATTCTCTACTTTTTATTTTTATCCCATGTCCTTTGTTCTGACATGCTGTCAATGAGTTTGGTGGCTCTTCAGAAGCAACATGGGTTTCTGTTCAGGTCTTGAGTGGTTGGCAGGTTGATTTAGACAAAAACCCTGACAAAGACTTGAGAGTGGAAACTAGTTCATATGTATTCAGTGAAAGTAAGCATGGATCATAAAAAGCATGGTTTTTCCTCTTCTATTGATTATTGCAGTTCAAAAAGTGTCTTAAATTGTTTCTGTATCTTGACATTAGTGGAGCTGCTCCTTTTGCTGAAATCTTAGAGCAGGTAGGTAGGAGCTGTTCTGGATTGCATGGGGATGGAACTTCAGATTGCAATTATTATCCATTTAACTCTATTCCTTAATACCAATTACTGAGGTGCTGGAATCTCAGGTACAAAACCACAGTGCTTTAATTCTTAACCCAAAAGGAAGAGCTTAAAGAAAATGAGCTGTGTTCCCCAATTTAGTGAACTTCACTTTGGTTTGGAGTCAATATGTTAATTTATAGTTAATGCTACAAGAGATCTTACAACCCTCATTATCCTACCTTGCTTTTAATACAAGGGCTTTGTAAACCACATGTGCAGTGGGCTGGACTGGTCTTAAGCAGGTCTCTTTGGTTCCTGAAACACTCGGCTTGTTCCCAAGGGAAAGCTGGTTTCAACTTTCATGCTCTCTACTGCACTTCATGCTGATTTTTGAAGGGGAAGACTATGAAATTGGGGTCATGTTATTTTGAGATGGATGTGCTGGTGATAGACTGGTCTTGGTCTGCCTTCATGAGAAACTGTTTATTGCCTTTCTCTCTCTGTTGGGAAAAGTGGCCATAGCAAATGACTGGTATTTCTGTTGTTGCTTCATTCTGATTTGTTAGGAGTCCTTGGGAGAGAAGCACCCAAAGGAGCTGAGTAATCCCACCCTTTTCCTCCAGCTGATCTTGGAGTCATTCCCTTTCCAGGCTGTGGTTTCCTCTCAGCCTCCTTGCTCTTCCCCTGTGATTTTGCTGCACAGGACACCAGCAGGGGACAATGATGCTCTTTATCTTCTTTTTCAAGTTGTCTCACTCATCTTCTGTGCAATATTTCCTGGAAGCTCAAAGCTGTTCAACCCCAGCTTTGTGGTTACAGCTGCAGGTCAGATAAAGCAGAGATGCTCCCAAGACATTTGCAAGAAGTGCAGGATGCTATCTTGGGCTTTTCTTCTTATCAAATCCTTGGATTACTTCATTAAGAAATCAGGGTGACTTCTGGTAGTAAATTTGCAAGGTGAATTAGGGACCTTTACCAAAAGAAGTAGTTGAAGAATTATGTTGGGTCTTCCATTTCTCTTGGAAATTAATATCAAAATACTGATTTACTACTGACTCTTTTTTAAGCGTACTAAAACAGGAAGCATTTTATTGAGGTGATTGATCACACCATTAAAAAACAAAACAAAACATAACAAAACAAAACCCAAAACAACTCTGAACAGTTGGATTTGAGCAGGAATATTTACTTTTTAATAGATCTGGATGTATCACAGAAGCACTAGCATACAGCATGCCTTTATATTCATGGTGTGCTTAACAGAAGCCTATCAACTAGCATTAAAATCTGAATCTGTGAAATGGTTAAGCACACGTTTAATCATAATGGATTGTGGACCCACTCATGTATATTATTCTAACATTTTTTCAGCTTTCTGAAGCGCATTTTTCCTTAAGTTTAAAAATAATAATGTAGTGAATTATGCTGATGTCACCCCAATCTCACATTTTTAATGTTGCAGGCTTGATCGGCAAAATTTAAATCAAAGCATTTGCTGTGGCTTCTTAGATTAAAGTAAAAAAATGCAGCTCAGCTGTTTATATACAAACATGCAGCAGTTATAATGAAAGAATTACCCACAATGCTAGTGTAACTATAGTAACCTGCATTCATAAAGATCTACACTTAGCAGTGGTTAAAGCCAAATACATATTTGTTTCACATAGACAATATCATTCTTGTAACAGAATAAAACAGCAAAAAAGGACCTGTGGATACAAACATTAGTTAGGTGTGGAGCTTCCTACAAAATAAACTCTGCTTTTGCCTTTGCTAACAGTACGCAGATTCCCAGGCTGTTCCAAGCATGCCAGAAGACAGTCATTGAAAGTGTTATTTCAGCACAAAGTCAGCTGAAACCCCAGTTGTCTAAAGCCTCACCCACAGTAGTAACCACTGGCGGAGGTCCCGTTCTGCACAGAGTACCAGTGACTTCAGCAGGATGGTGCCGGACTGATGCGCTCCTAACCTGCTGCAACTCCTGCACCTTCTAACTGCTATAAATATCAAAAATCAGGTGTTTGACTGTGGCAGAGCTGTTATTGATTCTAAGCAATGGAAAAAGAAAATAGTAAAAAAAAACCCAGAAGGTAGGCAGAGGAAATAAAATAACAAGTGGATGTACACTGTAATCAAAAGGTCCTCTCTTGTTTTAATGCACTTTATGATGATGCTCTGTTAAAGAGAGGTGGGGTTTTTTCAAGTTTATGGCTGATTGCAAGCGAAAATAACTACTGATCGATAGAAACCTCCACTGGGAATGGAACGTTGCCTGGAAATGATCTTAGCAAAACTATCTGGCTTATTGCCTTGCAAGTCTATGCAACTACCTCTTCATATTTGTTTTAATTCTTCTTGTGTGTAGAAGTCACTCCTGGCCTATATCCACCTTTGTAGCTTGGTAGTTTTAGGGAATGTGAGGGTACAAAAGATGACTATTTCGTCTGCTTTGACTGCTCTTAAATGCAGTTTTGTCCAGATATCCCACGCTGAGACTGCAAAGCATTCAGGACACTGACAGTGTGTGGTGGGTAGAGGACAGGAGAGAGCTGGGAGTCCAGGCACCTTCTGACACAGGAGGTACCTGGATGATCCCAGCAAGAAAACCTCACCTCTCCTAAACAGAAAGGCACAACCATCCCGCAAGCCCTGCAGATCTGACACAGAGAAAAAAAAATCATTCCTGGCCCCAAAGCTGGTAAGTGAGGAAAGCACAACAGCCAGAGTCTGTGAATGCGTGTTCTTTGTGCCGCCTCCTTCATTAGCCCACAGCAGCCCCTCTTCAGCAGCTGCGGCCTTCCACTGAGCCTTCAAAGCAAGACAGAAGAAAACCCTCTGATTTTATCTAGGCAGTTGTTTGCTTTATAGAAAGAAAGCAAAATAAGTATGACCAGGTTTATCTGAGATGAGTGGCTTCAAGCTTGGAAATACCAATACAATATTGACCAAGGATTCTCAGGGTTCAGAGTAATTCTGAACCAGTGTTTGTTCCAGCCAAACTTAAAGCATGCTGTGTTTTCTTGCAAGACCCAGTTGTTATAATATTATATCTTTAATGACTGCTGTCAGATTCATGTGTGTGTATCCCTTTGTCCCCAAAGGTTGGGTTCCTATTCCCAGATACATGGAAGAAATGGTAGGTTATAAAATGGGTTCCTGAAAGTTTAAAATCAAGCACCTGTATTGCGGCTTAGCGCAGATTTTTACCAGAGTTTGGTGTGTCAACCTGTACGGTTAAAACAGTTTCTATAGTGGGCTAGCATGTAAGATCATGGTAGCTGGTAACTTACCTGCTGATGTGGTACCCATTTACTGCTGCCTTGGCTGCTGACATCCCCTGATGCAAGGAGGCATTATCTGCACCGAGAAGCTGTGTCCACATTGTTTCTGTGACTTTGAAATAAAAAGCAATATAAAGCAGCTTGAAATTAGCTGCATTTTGTTATAGCTGAAAACAAGAACATAATTTCAAATGAACAGCACAGAGCTGTCAGTTGCTATGTTCTTTACACCTAAAAGTTTAATGCGATTCATTGTACGAAGATGAAGAAAAAGGAGAGAAAGAAAGTGTGGGTACGTGGAGGGAAAGCTAAGGACTGACAGGCGGAAGGGCCCAGTTCATTAATACATTTCCATCAGATCTGAAGTAGAACTGAGACAGTGAGTAAAAATGTAAATGACTTATATAAATAGAAAGAGAATTGAAAATAGGGAAGTAGGCAACGGTACAGCCGGGATATAATATTCATAATGACATGTTCACAACATAGGACAGAAGTTTAAAATCTTGTTCCTAAATCAATAAAGAATAAAAAATGGCATACTTTACTCCAGTCAAATAGCGCTTTGAATTTCAATTTCAAATAAAGCAAAAGCAGGTTGCCATGACTACTGAGTGTTATTGAATGTCTTCGTATCTGTATAATTGCTGAATATTTGTAGACAAACAGTTGAAATGCATCTTTCGCTTTCACTTGAAAACTTGGAAGCTAACTAGTTGTTAATGTGAGTCCCCTGGTGTCTTTGTGAATAATTGGCTCAACAACAAGCTACAATTATCTCTATCCAGACAAAAATATAGCTATTCAAACAGCCATCATACATACATCAGACCCAAATGTCATGATCTGTTAACATACAGTATATCTTAATTTTACAGAGCTTTCCCCATTTAGATAAACCAAGGGCTGCTAACATGGTTGGCATGATTTTATGAAGCTCGTCTTTGGGCTGTTTGATCTTTGCTTCCAAAACTTGATAGTTTTTCACAGAGAAGTAGATCTCTTCAGCACAGCTGCGCAGGTCCTGAGCATGGAGAGCTACTGGCCTTCTCGGGCTTGTCAGGGACCTGTCACGGGGCTATTTTATATAGCGTTTGCCCACAGTGTCTCCCTTCATCTGGTAGGTGGGAGATCAGATCTAACAGGCATTGCTCGTGATACTTCACTGGGTTTTTTTTTTGCATTTGTACTGAAGATTTCATTTAAGCTGTTCATGTGCAAAATGAGATGCGGAATTTCCACTGTCTTCATATATTATGCATATATACTCCGTTTGCCTGCTAAATGTAGCACTTCCCTCTGTCATGGAACTAATTGATGTTTAGTCCTGCATAAGCAAGAATTGCCCCCAGTGAGGATAATTCAGATACCCAAACCTTTCAAGAACATTACAAATCTTATCCACATAGTTTGTACTTAGGCAAAGAATTTTTTAATTTTTTTTTTTTTTCCCCCTGTGGTATGCCTTTGAGAAGATCTGGTCCTACAATTGGAAGGAAAATATTTGGGAAAAAAAAAAATCATTAATCATTTCCCTGCTTTTCATCCAATTCAGAAATATAATCAAATGTTAAGAAAACCAAAAACACTGCTACTGCTGTCTCCCTTTTCTTTTAACTGCATCTACAGTAGCACATACATGGGAGTAAATAGGAGGAACATGGTCCAGAAAAATAGACTATGTGTTGTACTGAGCGGTTGTCTCTATCATACAGCACCTCTAAAAGAGTCAGGAAGGCACAGCATAATAAGGGACAGCTCTGTAAGCTACCAAGAGCTTTCAGCTCGAAGTTGTGCAAGTAAATCCATAAGTAATAAATGTATATGGAAAGCAAACTCAGAAGGAATGAGGAAAAAGCTGAAATATTCTTGGGAGATATTTTCCCCTCACTCCACCAATACTTCTCCTGTTCTAGAAACTATGTTACTCCTCATACAAAATTTTTGAACCTGTACATACACGTTGCTCACTGGTAGTAAACACAGTATAGTTCTTGGTAATTAGCTGTTATTAGTAATATGGCAGAACTCCAAATCAGAGCTCTCTTAAAAGTCCTGGCAACACCTAACAGTACAGATCTGGATCAAATTCTGCAGCTACTCCCTTGATACACATCGAATTGCCCAAAATCCAACTTAGGCTCTACCCCAGTTCTCGAAAATAATTTAACCATTGTTACCTGCAGCTTGCTTTGTCTTAAAAAAAAAAAAAAAGTGCTAAACTTAAAGTGAGAAAGCTTATTTTATTTCCACTAGCTGTACTAGGATTGGTCCAATTTATTTATTTATTCAGGACCTGAGGTCTATATATAAATCAAGTTTACATTTTACTCTATTTACATAGTTCCAATCAACTAGTAGCAGAAAAGAAGTGCTGGATGAAAGTTTTTGGCCTTCCTACCAAAGATCATTATGCCTCTAAAGACCACTTGGTTAGTCCTCTAAACACTTAGAAGTTTTCTTTCAAGCCATATTAGTCTTTGTTCAGGTTCCATTAGATTTAAGGTTCTCTTTCTTGGAGTTTGTTTAATTGTATGAGTGGAATTTCTTTCCCCTTGCACAGCCTTTGGAGAAAGCTCCAAACCTTCAGCCTCAGCATAAAACAGCCCAGTCATCCCCAATGATATGTATTTTATTTGTTCTTTGACTGTAATGTTCTGCTCTTCCTATTTTGCAATCTTTTCTCTTTCATCATCGAGCCCACCCATGTCTCTGGTGTGAGGCAAACAGCTCCTTTGGAGAAGAATAATTTATACAAATAATGTTCTTGTCCATTTTTCTGTAGTTTCTTCATAGTCATAGATTTTCGCTTGTGACCCTGCAGAAAGCAGCTTGGGTAACTCCATGCATAGCGTGCCTTCCACCCCATAAGCCCATGTCATCCCTGTGTAGCTCTGAATGCCATTGGAGTATCTTTGTTAGCCTGTTTTAGGCCAAGAGAAACTCAGTCCATCATACTTGGAGCTGAGCTGTGAAACTGCCGCCTTTCGGCACCAATATGTGCCAGCACTGAGGTTTCATATGTGTAACTCAGGAGTAACTATGAAAAAAGAAGTTTTTTTGCAATTAAGGCCAAAAATGTCATACACTTTTCCCATTTTCATAATAAGTGGCCTCTGCCTTATCATTTCAATGGGCGTAATTTATGATATTTTGAAGTTTTTCATTGCATTAACCCCAGTGAATTACGTAGAGATATAATTACATCAAATTCTAGACTATTTCCTTATATGTATGAGCATCTTTAACATCTGGACAATGGGAAAAAGGAAATAAGCTAAAAAGGGAATACATTGAATTAATCCTTTCAAGGTTCATGGACTCAGCATTTCAAAGATGCGTGAAACTTTTTTTACAGACTTATTCCATTGACTCAAAGATTTTTAAGGTTAGAAAGTGTCACTAGAACTATGTATTCCATTCTCTTGTGTAATATAGGTCACAGGATATCATCCAGCTGTTTCAGTGCTGAGTCTTGTAAACTGTTGAATAAGCATATTTACTGTGGCATAAGTCAATGAACTGGAGAAATTAACTGAGTTCTCCCCTCAACCTGGCAAATCGCCTCTGTCCTATTCCATTTTTACTTAAAATGCCAACCTTTCTATAAAAAAGCTTTTTACATACGTAGAGATTATGTCACTTCTTTAGAACTAGTGTCTAATGTGTTCTTTATAGTGAAGAAAATACATATTATGTACTCTGAATACACATGCACACACTAACACTAGTCTCACGCTACTTCCTCTACTTGGTAAAGTGTCCCTGAGAATAAATAGTATTAGTTCTGCAAACATTTGTAATCCCTCTGTCATGATCATCTTCACATCTATAATCCACTTGTTTCAGACAATGGAAACTACTCGGAAACTTCATAAAAGCTTTATAGATCAAATTTACAAGGAGGAGAAAATTCTGATTTTCAGAAGTTACACTGCTGGAATGAAGGAAAGATGTATGTGGTCTGTGCTTATTTGTATAATCTTCAGGGAACAAACCTTTGGTAAACTCTTTAGGATACCTGCTGCTCGGAAACACTGCAGTAAAATGCAAAGAGAAAGAAATTACTCTCTAATTATGTTGAGCTCCCAATATGGTAAAAAAAACCCCTGTGTCCCTTATCAAAGGTGCTCTGCTGATTGCTAATCCTGTGACCAGAGAGCTCTTACTGCAAGCCCCACCACGGTTCCCTAGGTGCCGCTGAGGGCCAGACATCCTGTGTGTCTGCTGGCTCGGAGAGCTGCCCAGCATGCTGGTGGCCAACTGGGGCTTTCCAAGAGAGCGAGGAAGCCTTTGGACCTGAGGTGGGGTCCTTGCCAGCCCATCCTGGCTAGGGAGATCCCTGCAATTCTTGAGGTGCCAGGCTGGGGTTTGAACGGCGGTAGGTGGGCGAGGAGCTTTTTCTGTAACCAAACAGAGCAGAAACTCAAATGTGACCATCCTGTCGCCAGTACCATGCTACAGAAAAGCCCGCCAAGGAGCTTTATTTAGTTCTGATGCACAAGAGATGATAGATAGCTTGAAAAACTGCAATGTTTCAGCTACAGTGCAAATTTTTTCAGTTGTGCATCGAGAACCTTAGGAAAAAAATAAAAGAGGAAATTTAGGCCCTGAACCGACGTCTGTAGAAACAGATAAAACTCTCATTTTCAGTAAGTCTAATACCTCGGGAAATTTTCAGTAGAGGTTCAGGTACCTGAAAAGCTTGAAAGTTTGTAAGCTATTTTGTCCGTAAATAAACAGGTACCATACATTTTTCAAGCGTATTATTATACCATAGGACAGTATAGCACTATGTGCATATTTCGTAGGAGTGTTGTCTCTGCAACGTACCCCAAAGGTTGTAACTGCCCCTCTGCTACATATCCGCTGCCGTGGCTCATCCTGGAAATAGGGATGGTTGCCACAGTGAGCAGGTGTGGTGTCGGTTTAAAGGAGCGATATTTGTGCTGATGAACTGAAAGCGCATTGCAAAGGCTGGTGGCATGCTGCGAATAGCGATCCCGCGCAGGCAGGAGCAGGTTTCCTGAATGGCTTTCCAACATAATGGTTCAATTCTCTATTGAACTGGCTGCAGTGGGCCAGGTGGGGATCAGATTATTCCTTGAAAGCACAGGCTGAAGTTTAGCTAGTGCTGGAAAAGCTAGCATCAAGGATAAGCACTGTTTAAAAAATGTCTTCTCTTGTGTTATGCATAAAATCTTGTTGAAAATAAGATTTTCCATGTCTTAATTGTAATACAGAAAGTGTCTTTTATTCTTCCTATGCTTGAGATAGCAAGGTAATTTCAGAACTGAAACTGATTGTCTCAGACATTCACGACTCAAATATTTAATCTAAAGGGTAAAATTCCCAGACTACTTCTCTCATCATTCCTTAGTTCTATAGAGAATAAAAGCTCCAGCTTTATATGATCTGATATTATTTCCATTATTGGTATTATGCTGGAGGCAAATATCCTTCAAAAAGCAAAATCCACTTCCCCAGTGCTCAGTAAGTTGCACACCACAAAGGCCCAATCTCTCCTTTGCACTGTGTTCTGGAGATGTCTTGTAATCTGCTGAGAATTTAATAACAATTATTTTACTTCTTGTAGTGAAGAGCCTTTAAGATGTAATATAAAATATTCATCTGAAATCTGATGTATCCAAATTTCAGGGGCGATTTAGGACTGAAGGATGAATTTTCCAGCTAACTGAAGAGTTTAAGTAGTACTATGCCTCTTCGTATATGCTTCTGTGTACCTCTCCACATGGGTGTGCAAGGACTTTCTCTGGCACCACTCTGATTTTACAGTTCTAATATATGCAAAGACTGTGATAAGTAATAGCTAGCTCCAAAGTAGTTCATACATTTTTGGAGCTCTGCCTCCATAATGCCTCCGTTCAGTGTCTCCATCCACAGGAATAAAAGTAAGCTTTTGCCTGTGTGGTAAGCGAAGACACCAAATTCATTTTTTTCCCAATAACCCGTCAAATTCTTTATCTCCTTAATGACATCTCAAAGATTTTCATGTGATCTCAGTCCAATTGCTTCTATCTGAAAGTGGTAAGAGCTGCTAAATAAGAACTTCTAAGCAGCATGCAGTGTAATATGACAAACTAAAATATTCTGCAATTGAAAACAGTAGGTAATATAATGCACCTTACTTGTAACACAGAAAGGACCTCTTAATGATATCAGACAAATTCTGATGTCTTTTTTTCAGTTCTTACTGAGTAGAAATCCCATTGACTTTATCACTTCAGAGGGGATGCAGGATTTTATCCATTATCCATCCCGCCTGATATCATAACAACCAACATGAATATGGATTGCTTTCTATATTTATTGTAATACAAGGGAATATGCTTTGTAATTATGCGTAATGAGGTCTGTAAGGCTATGAGGTGTGTGTGTGTGCATTAACCACAGACATGCAGGCGGGTGATGGATACTATTTCTCTACTATCGATCATTTCTAAACATAAAATGAGACGGTAGGGAAGATTGCTTACCGCAGTTGCACAGAACAGTTACTTCATCTACAGAAAGAACTCGTGCAAATGTTTGCATGAGTGAAAGAGTGAGGACTAGAATAAATAAATGAGAATTCAGGGACACGTAACTGATAATTGTATAATAGTATATACATGGAGCTGCAAGATCAAAGATTAGACTGAAACATTGAAGTAGGCAAAGTTCTTGCATCACTAAAAGTTGTTTCTTTCTGTATCCAAAATACCTTTGAAAAACATTATTTCCTGCATATAATTGTCATATCTAGTTTGTAGATGACACAGTTGGGCTTTGATCAAACAAAGAAACAAGGGAATTGAGGACCAAATATAAGGAACCATGACTCAGGACTGTGCAACAGACTGCGAAACAAGAAATCGCAACCTATGCCAAAGAATGAAAGCATTAAGGTGTGCTTAGTCTGAATTTTCCATAGCAGTCCAAACCAGGAAAATGAGATAATTCAGGCTAGATGCTAAACAGTTGCACAAAAAAAAAAAAAAAAAAAAAAAAGCTCCTTTCTCTGTTATGACACAGAAAGGGGGATTCATTTCACAGTGGTTTGAATGGCTACAATACAAATGTTTAGAGCTCAAAGATCCCCTTGTAGTCAAAAGCTTTGCATGATCTAATGTGCAGAATGCTACTGCCAGGCAGCAGATGCTTGACAATGTTGATAATGTTGTGTAGATAATACATGACAACCAAATAAGCTGCTTAAGTTTTATGTATATTGACATGCTAAAACAAAGTCTTAAAAGACTAATAAAGAAGAGAAACACCAAATTGCGTTAGAAAAGGGAATTATTTTGCAGGAGATGCTGCATCCAGTTTGTGGCAATGTTAGCTTTGTGGACCAGATTTTAAATCATTGAAGTTATATCAAGTAGACATATCAAGCAATAACAGCTGTGATGATCCACATTAGTTATGGATCCATTTCAGGATTCTGATTGTGGTATTTTCAAACAGTAGAGAACAGAAAAATATCCCAATGATTTATTAAGTCTGATAAAGTTAATTAACAAAACAGATCATCATTTCTACTATCTGGATGCACATGAAGTTAGTATTCATTGAGTGAACCAGGATTATCACCAAAATGTGTATTTTATTGTAGAAAATGATCTGTATATTCAATTTTTTACCTAACTTGCAAATAGCTAGTAAATGTCAGAATATGCCAGACGACATTAAGAAAGTTACTCAAGCAAAGATGGTTTAAAACACTTACTAGTGCCTGTAGTGATTTTAGACGGAGAGTAGAAGACATTCCTCTTCTTTTCTGATAATAACAGCAGGTAAAGGCAGAGCAGTTGTTCAAAGGTACCTGAAGCTATCTGCTAAGCTTACATATCTTTCAAGATAGTCAGGGACTCCCGAGGAAAATATAATTGAATTTTAAATTCTAAGCTAGCTGAACCTTTATGCATATATATGTTTTAAAATGAGTATGTGTTTATACACATGTACACAGATTTTAGAGATATTCACTCTGAGTATGTGCAAATACATCCTTAAATGGCATTATAATCTCCACTTAAGTACAGAATATGCCCTGCTTCAAAGTCAATACACAACATTTTTCTCATTCTCCTCTATTTGCTTTTTTCAAAGAAGATTGTAGGAATGAAGTTACACTCGGTCTCTGATTTTATAGGTGAAAATAGATAATAACATTTAGCATTAATTGATCACCGTTTTATTATCTTCTATTGCTGGGTCTTTTGAACAAACATAATGCAGCCTACTGTTGCATGAAAGCCATAATAATAATTGCTATTTGGTGACTTGAAATGGGTTTCCTCAGCTTTAGCATAGCTGGTATTTCTCAAATGGTTATGTGGTTAAGTATTTTGTTTTGCATTTATAGCAGCTACTTGCTGCATTATCCGGCTTTTCAAGGAACAAAGACTCTAGGACACATCAGTATTCAGGAACAATTGTAGGATAGTGCAAAGATTAAAAAAGAATTAGAGGAACAGCAAGAAAGCAACAGATATACAATAAGAGGCATAGTCACTAAGAAAATGGGATTGCCACCTGTGATAGGAAGAACGATGACTAAATGTTGTGCTCCATCTGCAAAAAAAACCCAAACACACAAACAAACGGACTCATTCTGACTTTATTTGGTGGATAGGCTCTACAGTGACTGACACCATGCAAATTATGTTGATGAATCTAAAATACCTAATTACTGAAATTACAGGATAATCTCATGAAGTTCCTGAGGATGGGATTGTATTAGTTGTGTGCATGTTGCTGTTAAAAATCTTTATAATCTGGGGAAGAGCCAACATCTCTTGCCCCCCTGGACCATTTCAGAAGCTACTCATAAGGGAGTTTATGGAGTTAGGGAAGCAGTGGGCCCACTTGGTAGGGAAGCAGCTCGCCCATGCTGGGAAACACTGAGAGCTATAGAGGGTCCCAGCCCAGGCCGGAGCAGGTCCTGCAGGGAGGTTTGAAGTTTGTAGAAAACCTTCCAGGTGATGCAGGGCATCAGTCACCTTTAACGAGACAGGGCTTTTTATCTGGACTTAAAATAATAAATAAGGCAAGCCCAATAGAAGCCATTATCAAGGTTGTTGGGTTTTTAGTTAGGATATAATTATAACTTTATTATAAAAAAGACTGGTTTTTGGATATGTTCCAAATGAGCTTTAGTAGTAATTTCCTTGAGCTGGAAAACAGTGAAACCAACTGAAAAAACATTAACTTTTTAAACATTTTGCATTACTGCCCAATTCTTGTAGTAAAGAAGGAAAGATCTCAGCCATACAAGCTAAGTGCAGGAATCCAAGAATCAAGTCCTTTCTGAAACTCTGTTTTCTTTCCAAAATAAAACAAGCTGCCAAGTAACTTCCAGTCATTCTTGCTGTGTGGCAATAACCTTTCTCAAATAAATCGATGCATTGTTACTTTATTAACTCATCCAGGTAGAAAACTGTCTCCAGCCAGCCAAACAACCACTCCTTTAAGAAAATACAATACATTTAAGCATATAGCAGGGAGTTACTTGGCACTATGATGGCCACAGTAGATCACTAGGAAGAGGTGATACAGCTGTTCACAAAGCAGTTAGTGCTGGGTTAGTGTGGGATACGCACTGCTAAAAATGTTCTTCCTTAGCAGTGATCACCACTTGTATCCATTAGAGATGTGATGGAGATCTTCAGGCAAGGATGAGTACGATTCTGTAATGTCAAAACTAGATGATTCCATAACATTATTTCTAATGGAAATTAGATGTTAGGGTCTAATGAGAAAGTTTACTGGTTGTTCATGATGTGTTACTCAAAAAACTTTGGGAATTATGGTTGTATAATTTTCTCCAAATATATAAATACATCATGCAGGACCCAGTGGTTTCAACATTTCATACCTGATGCCTATGAATTTTCTTAGGAAAATCATGTTCTGTTTGGAAGTATTTCAATTCTCTGCAGTATTTTCAGCAGAGTTGAAAAAGCAAATGTTATGATATACAGATAATGTTCATTATTTTCACTCATACTTTTGAGTAGGGCTGTTGAAGGAAGTTGTGAAGGAGTTGGATGCTGTATGGACACAGTTAGGACACTCTTTGACCACGTTTTGTACTTAATTGTCTGTAATGTGTAAGCTGTTCCATAGTAAAGCTGGAGGACTAGAAAGCAAACATCAAAGTATATTAAGTGGTCACCTGAACACCTAAAATGCCTTTTCTGAGAACATGTACCTTGTCAGGGATTGAGCTGATTGCTGCCTGCTTAACTCCTAATTTTTACTTCGTTCTGGCTGTAAGTGACACAACTCATTAGTTATTGGATCTCAGCGGTACTATTGTCATGGCTAGTTCAAAACTTCCTTCAATAACATGATGCCAACTTGCATTGTCACCTGGTAAGTATTGAGAGACAAAAGGGTCTGCAGATGGAAGAAATAGGGCAAAATTTGCTTCATTAGTTACTCAGTAGATTTGCCCTGTGATACAATGGCTTACTCAGCAGCTTGAGAATTTGCTGTATTTGTATTACTAATATTGTTCTAGTTAGTTACTTGAAATACATTCTGTACAAACAAATATGACATATGCAACTGTTTAAATTCACAGTTTGGCATCATACTAAGACACAAAGACTGAATAAAAGACTGATTTATGTGGAAATCTGACTGGTTTATGCTGAACAAGAAATCACTGTACTACACATTAGTATGTTGCCAATATGATGAAAGAGGGAGAAGAAAGTTTTATCATACTTCAGTGAAAACAATAATGTATTTACTTCTGTAACCATTTCCATAGGTTTGGACAATAGTTCATAGTTCTGAAATTATTAGGGTTCATAAATCAACCGTGGTGCTGTTTCTGTTGTGCCTGCCTAACATTTTACTGATGGAGAGTAGAAATCCATCACATAAAAGGAATTCACGAGTTGTGGGAGGAGGCATCCCTTAATGGCAATATACCATTGATTTATTCAGTTTACCCTTGCTTATAGTTAAAGTAGGCACCAAATTTACTCCAGATTAAATATTAATGTAACTAAGAGTAAAGCCTCATTGTCTGTTTTACTCAAGCTAAAACTATCAGGGCATAATTCAGTTGATATTAACACTTGATATTAAAAGGGAAGCTTCTGGAAAGGTCATGAGAATACTGTGGGTTTACTGAAGTTTTCAGGAAGCACCAGTTCACATAATTTTGTGGGGTTGCTTTAGCAGCAGTGAAGGGATGCAACACTGCCTTTATTAGAGTAGGTTTTTCGGCTGGATCCCTTCAGCTTCAGCAGCCAGACACATTGATCTGGTGTTGCATGTTCCTTTGAACATTTTATTTCATCCTTCCTTTCTCTTCCTTGAACTATTTTGCTAGCAAATGAAAACAATAAACCCATCCAATCTTGGAGGTTACTTCTGTATAACAAAATTAACTAAGGAAAGACCTGGATTTCTAGGAGTCTGGTAGATAAACCTCAGAGACTTTTTGATGATGTCCTAGTAGTTGAATCATTTACAACCCAGAACAGGGTAGAAAGGAACAATTCCACAAAATTAACTTTCAAATTCCACTTACCCTCTTGCATTTAGAGGTTGGGATCCTACACCAGAGGCTGGAAAAAGGCTGCACAGATAAAATGAAGGCAGAAAAAATTCATGCAGTCCACATTCCATAAATAAGGCAGTTTTCAGTTTAAATAATTAAGCAGATGGAGTGAAGTCCTGGCCACATTTGCCAATTTCTTCAGTGGGACTAGGATTTCACCTTAAGATTTTGTGTGGCACACAGGGACCAAATCTCCTGTCAACTTTACCACTGTGAGCTGTCTTGATGAGTTAGGTTTCTTTCCAGCTACATTAATTCCTGAGAAGCATCTTAGAAAGGTACTTTAGTGGATTTTACTACATATGCTCAGAATAGCTGGGGAAATTCAAAGTGAGTAAAAGCTGAGCCAGGGTTGGAAATGTCTATTTTCTTCAAATTCCCAATGCTACTGAATCTGAACTTCAGCTTTTTTTCTTTCTCCATTCCACTTCTTCTGTATGTTATTACCATCCGATTAGTTAATTATTGCTATTGATTCTACTGTATTATCAAAGAGACAGATTTTCCCTTCTGTTTTGCCTGTGAATTATGTTTAGACACCCAATAATTATTTCGATAATAGTAGGTATAGGAATGAAGAAATACCTTCTCACTCCATATGCAACACCTAGCTTGAAACTGAGAAGTTGAATCTGAGTGCTACAGATATTTATTGGTGTTGCTGTTCAGTTAAACTGATGTGTGTGTGGCCTGCTGCAATCAAAGGAAAAATCGAAATGGACAGGAGCTGCTTTGTGAAAAGGCCCAAGGATAAGGGCATTAACCTGTTGCTGTATTTGGGAAAGGGAATCAACATCTCTTACCCACAGTCTAAAGTATGTTTTAAAAACCATGTACAAAGGTGATAGCGTTTTGCCTTTTCTCCAATTGTTCTTTGATGACTGGCATCAAGAATCAAGCAGTGTGGTAGAAAGACCTTGACATATCCCTTAGTGACATATGATACCTTGTAGGCATGGATGGTATTCAACAGAATTGGCTTTCCATGAATAAAATTCTAACACTTCCACACAAAACCCCTGATATGAAATACCTGCCCTCCACCACTTCAGATGTAATACACAGCCTTCCAACAATGGCCTCAATTCACAACTCTGTCTGAAATATTCTCACTCTGGCAATTAAGTTTGTGAAGCTCATGGCAGTAATAGTAAAAGACAAAATATGCAGTACACAGTGTTTAATATTGCTTAGCAAAACTGTAAGAGTAGCCTAGTGGAATTATAGATATGTGAGCATGTTTGTGCACGTATTTAATGAACTGAGCTAAAAATATATTACGGAACATATTTGAATGCTCTGAAAAAATGTAGGAAAATGTACTGCTCATCCCTAATGAACACAGGTTTTCTGTAATAGGACCTATGAGTATAACATGGAAAACTCTTTATATCTGCACACAGACCACAGTCAGGCATGCTCAGCACTGACGGTTGCAGACCTTGATGGATGCTGATGTGCACAATTGCCCACCCCATGCATGCGCATCCAGAGTTTTTACAGGCTGACGTGCACAACCACTGATAAAAAGTATGTGTAGTTTGTGGTCGCTGCTGTAGTATGAAATTCTTTCACACTGCATACAGACCAGTCTCAAAATTAAGACCTCCTTATCTTTGGGTAGCCCAGACAAAGTAAAGTTAAATAATGCTCATGTAACACTGTGTGTACATGTCGGGGGTGTACGTGCAAATAATGAAATTACCTTCAGTAATGCCTTTAATGTACTAACACTACTTTCAAGTATTTCCAGAGGTACACAGAAATATTTGTTACAGTTATATCTTATTTTTAATGTTAATTAATTAGCGCTAAGAGATATGTTTACCATAAATTAGATTTACTAAATATGACAATGATCTGGAAAAGTATACCGTCAAAAATTTTTTTTGTGAAGTACATGGAAAGACTTGACTTAGAAAGACTGATACAGTTGACAATCTTGGGTGATGGAGAACATGACAGAGTTTTACAGGGACTAAGAAAACTAGATGAATGAGTAGTATAAGGGCAGATGATTTTCAGTGTTGATGAAAGCAGGAAAAATAAAAGAAAAAATGTGTACACAGAAGGAAAATAACAAAGGCTAACTTTAGCCTTGGGGCATTATTCTGCCTTTATATCCAGTGGAGAGAGATGGGTGTTTAAAGTGCCTCTTAAACGATCATCTCTGGGCTAAAGGTAGTCCTTGTGGATGTCCCTCACAGTACTGGGCTCTAATTAAATCCTAACTACTCAGTTCAAAGACCTGATTCATCTCCTGGGCAGAACATCTGCTCACTCTGCACTATGGTTAACATTATCCAATGTGTGATGCGGTTAGCAACGTTGTGCTCTGAAAATGAATAATGGATCTGTGAAGGATCATCTAAGTGAAGAACTAGAGAAGGTGATGTTGTCAAGATGTAAACTGCAGAGAGACAAGAGCACCCAGGGGAACATGTGGTGCATTGTTTCTAGGGGCTAGCAGAGGCTACAGAATAGCGTAATAAGAGTTCAAGCCCGAGAGGATAGAAAGAAAATAGAGAAGGAGGCCAAGAATTGTTAGAAAGCAGAGCTAGCGTAGTCCCAGGGGTTAGTCACCTGGGGCCACCTACTGCTCTTGTTGTTATGAGGGAAAAATCACCCATCTGGTGAAACTGCAAAGGATGAATTATTATGAAAACATTGGTTATCAGAAAAAAAAGTGTCAAAGTGAAATGGGTGTGCCCAAACTTCTGACTACTGAAATGCTTGCTCCAGTACATTACAATACAAATGGGGTGGGAAATACTGGACTGAATACTGAATTCTGGAATGTCATCATGAGAATTTCAGATGTGTCTACTGATGGATTCGCATCCCCACTTCTATCATCAAATCCAAAGCACCGGTGAAAACTGAAAAAGGAACAACATAATAGGTTTGAGAGACGAGGAAATGGCTTTATATGAGCAAAAATTGACCTGGTGGTGGCCACATACAGTAGAGAAAAAGTCATGAGGAGGCATGAAATGGAACTGCAGAATAACAGTTATTATTTGCAGCTCTCTTGATGAATGAGTGAATACACTCAAGAAATTTATGAAACTAATATAGGGAACCAGGTTTAAAATATTTATTAATACAGTGTGTAACGTATGTGAAATGCACGGCATACCAGTAGTGCCAGGGATAGAAAATAATATGGATATTTTGTTGGATCATTTGAACATCATGACTTTGCATAGGATTAAAAATGTTTCCAAAGGAACAGGAGCTCTTACTCCCCAGGATATAAGTGTATAATCAGGCTATATTGTAATTGTCCCATTTATGGGCTTTTTTAATGTTCCTTTGAAGCCTCTTGCGTTTCTTCTGTCAGAAAGAGGGCAGAACAGATGATGGACAATAGTTCTCATCTAGTTTGGCAGTATTTATGTTCCAGTTTGTACATGTTTGAGGGCCACTTAGCAGTGAACCTGGGACACTCTGAGGATTTCTCAGATGCATGGGAGATTCATTCTTTGCTTCAAGCATAAGCACAAAGAAGTTTTGGAGGAGGTGTGGCTAGCAGCAGAAATCAAAGAATTGGGGAAAGTGCATGACAACTTTGACATTTCCTTCCTTGTTCTGTCCTGTAGCAGTGACTCTGGACAAGGCTCTGCAAGACAGACTGTCAGATGATGAATGAAAATAATAAAACTCTGAGTGTGTACTTCTGATAGCATTTCATAGCACAAGTCTTCTTTTGAGAGAGCACGTCAAAACTGATGTGGTTTGAGTACAAAGAGATTACAGGAGAGGGAAGCGTGAAGATTTGCTCTGGATAAGAACAGAAAAAATGGAAATGCAAGACCTGCAAAGGGATATCAAATACCCAATATATGACTTATTTTAGGAATCTGTGTCCTAAATAACTTGGTGATACTTTGCAGTGGGTTACTATTTTCAGATGACTAGAAGAATGACCTGTGGGACATAGGGACCATCTCTGGGAATTTATAAACAACCATACTGGGTCAGGCCAGGAATCCGGTATCTTGTCTTCAGTAGCAGTCACAGCACATGGTAAGGCAGAGTACAGGAGTGATAAACAAATAGGGAGAGTCTCCCCCTAGACCTTCCCAGTTTTTGGTAGTTTGTGGTTCAGGTGTTTTGTTTAGTAACCCTTAAAAGAGTTTTCTCCATTTGCTTGTCTAACCACTTTGTGAACTCATAGAAAACTTCCAGTTCATGTGCCTTGTGTGAGAAAATCTCCCTTATTTGTTTGAACCTTCAACTGCATATTCTGTCATAACTCCTGGTTTTGGTACTGGAAGACACAGTGAAAATGCATATTTCCCTGACATTAAACAGTACCCTGATTACACATCATTTCAAACCACACCTATTGTGCAGCCCTCCTAATAATAGTCTTTTCTGGAAAGTCACTCTTATTTTGGTTAGAAACATTCAAATTTTGTTCTTAACTGATATTAGTCACCGCCAGTTTAATATTTACTTTTTACAATTGGGCAAACCTAATCTCATGTGGGGCTTTGGGGGTTGCGTCAATGAGTTGCAGCTGATGCTTTTGGTCCTCTTTTATTCACTTTATATTGCTATTTTACTGAGTTTTGTTAACAAATGTTTATTGGCTTCATTATTAATAAAGTCAGACCTAAGGCAAACAACTTCCAGAATAGCAAGTGATTTTGGAGGACTTTGTTTTGGGGCCAAAACTGAGGTTTCTGAAAGGTGCCTGTTTTTCAGGGTATTTGTCTTTAACCTTTTCTAGCACTGAGGTCTTTTGGCACATCTGTATGTAGACACCCCAGATCAGTAGCTACTGTGGAGTAACTTGATTTAGTTATTCTTTTAGCTAGCAGGGTCAGTGGAGAACTGTCTTGTGCCTAGGAGTTAAGTGCTAACACTGCATGCAGGCCGAGAGCTGCAGAATTGCTGTTACATGTCAGATCAGCTGTTCAGAGCACTGTCATATGTAGCAGCTGCCCTTAGAACTGTCATTTACTACTCCTGAGAGACTAAAAATATGTTCAAAAGCTTTTTAAACACAGAATTATGAACCTTCCCTTGAAGATATCTACGTAGTTTCTTCCAGCTTGTATTTTTATTTTGTGAACTTTGAATGAATTGTAAGCCCTTATTTTTACGCTTCTCTAGTAGTGGCTTCCATACTAAAAATCTCAGACCTCTACAAATAAGAGAGAAAGCATTTTCTTTATATAACTGCATTAACTTAAGAGAAATCACACCAGGATATGTTAGGTCCATTTGCCAGGTAACCTTCATAAAAGGTGTTCTACCTCATGCAAAGGAGTAAGGAATACATAACACTATTGTGAAGCATGCTACAGTGCAGTCTTCTCTGGGGTGGGACATGATGACACACAGCCAACATGCATGCAGTTCCAGGAGTGAAGAGATGAGTGTATTCATCTGCAGCATGAATTCAAGTGCAATGCAGTTATCCAAGTCGGAATCCTGTCCCTTTTCTAATGGCTTATACTGCCATTCACCGTCACAGTATTAGAGCATCTTTCATGAGGGAACATTCCGTAATGTTCCATGATGAACTTGAACACTGCTATCTTCTTTGCCTAGTGGAAATAGGCTACTTGTATTTTGGTTTTCTCCAATTCTTATAGCATGTAGCAGAGTGTGAATGATATCTGATTTGGCTTTATGGTAGGAAACTGGGTAGAGAGGTTGACTCTTTTGTGACTGTGAATGTTCTTAAATCATCTGGCAATGAATTTTACAATCTGGTTAAGCTCTTCAAGTTTGTATTTCCTATTGCACACACACCAAAGCCACCTGCTATGAGGAAGCCATGAGTGAGGCTATGATGGACATCATGGCTTGATAACCAGGTTATTGGAGTCTAATTCTATGGAGGACTTTAAAAAATCTGCAGGGTGGCAGCCAGTAACTAAACTTTGCTATCTTATGGGAATGATACAAAGAGTAGTGGACGATACTTCTTAGAAAATAATCTTGATGAGATGGCATCTGCTACTTTGTGAAGGGATTGAAGTTTTCTCAGGACAGTGTTTCATTCCTACCCAAGGGAATTTGGCTGAAACAGGAGATTTGGTTTCATCTCTTGCCTTTGACATTTGCAATCCTGTATCTTTTGCAAAGATGATTGCCATCATCTGTTGCCAAAATGATTTCTCTCTCTCTCTCCCTTTTTTTTTTTCTTTTTTTTTTTTTTTAAATCAACAGCCAAATGTATCTGGGGAGTTTAGCTTAAACATTCACTTTAAGTAAACCTGTATTTCTTCAAGAAGTTTCGGTGCAGTTTTACACTTTTTTGCTTTGTTCTGATGCCCAAGTGCTTACTCTCTCTCTCTCTCGAGGATCAGAAACAAAGCCATAAACCCAAGAGCAGCTGACTGGAAAGCCCATATGTTGGATAACTGGCCAGAAGGGAGCAGAGCTATCATCAGTCCATCATGTTGATGACTATCTGATGAAATTCACAGCATGATAAAAAGAATTTCTTACTGAGTTAGGGTCAGTGAATGAGCATCAACAGCTAAGAGCTTGTTTGTCTAGGACATTGATCAGTGCATATTTTCAATCATCTTAAATACCATCCCTTTTGAAGCAGTCTCAGTTAGTAATTTATTTAGGACACAAAACCTCTAACATAAACAAGGATTAATCTTGGAAGAAAACTAACAGAGACAACAGCTTTGTGCCATTTCTTTTGTTTGTATAATTAATGTTCAACATTAAGTGTTCACTCAGCTGATACATGCATGGTACCAGCAAAGTAAATTCATTCAAATGCAAACAGTTTCTCTTGTATTGTTTTTGGAACTATACGGTACATTTGTTCAGCTCCCTAGTAATATGTTAAAAGCTAATTACTTTGAAAAGTAAACAAGTATGCAAATATACATCAAGAAGTGCCAATTGGTTGTTTTTGAGGTTTTGGGTTGAAAGAGCCCAAGAAGAGAGAACCATGAGTTTGCTGAATTACTGACAGTGCTGTATTTTCTATTTTCTATTGTAGCGCTCTGCAGCAGTTTTTTCTATTGTCGGTCTCTACAATACTTTCTTTATCCAACCTAGTTTAAAAAGAATTGGAATCAATGCTTCAAGATCGTGCAAATTTTCAGCTGAAACAAGCCAACAAAATAGCAATAGTGGGGAGGAGGCCACAAATGCCGAGGAGATTTGATCTGTTTGGAAAGCAGCAAGCAGTGGAATATTTATGCACAAATTGAATAGACCTCACAGATAGCTTGCCTACATTGGCTAGGGATGATAGGCTTTTGATTGCTGCAATGAAAACATGAATGAACAAAGCGGGGAAGGAGAATGGGCAATTTTGGGCAGCTGTGTCCCATTGTGCCTCTTCCCAGCCCAGCTTTCGCTTGTGCTGTGCACTGAGCTGAAAAGTCTTGGGTTAAGGATTCCCTCCCTGACTCTGTCTCTACAGCGGCTCAGGACCAGGAGCTCAGATGTTACAAGCCCATGCACTTTCTGCTCCATGCCCTCTGCACTGACACCATCATCTTAGATGTAAATGGGAAGGTACAGAAATTTGCACTTCATTAGTTGCTAGTTATGCCACACATCTTAGTATTCGACTGCACCAGTGAAACATCTGCACTCAAGTGCTCTCACCAGTCTTGCCTGGGTGGAAGAGACCATGAGCTCTTCTTTGCTCCCTGCAGGTCTTCATCAGGAGGATGGGAACCACAGTTGTTTCTGGATGTCACACTGGTGGTACTCCGTGAGGCTGTTCCCCAAGCATAACCAGTGAGGAGGAGGACAAAGTTTAAGCCTTCCAGATCTAGCCAGAATCTTAGATTTTTCAATGATAAAACTATACACATAACACTTAGATATAGGCTGGACAATGTCCAGTAACTTCTCAAAGGATAATAATAGTAATTCATGACCTTGATATAAGGAAGCTCCCGGTTCATGTTTTTAAGGGAGCAGTCAGATTACTAAATCCCTCACTCAAAACTTGTGCCCAGCAGCCTCAGCATCTTCTGACATGACAATTATTTAGGACCTAGTGCTATCTCACTGAGCTAGAAAATTTCTCACAAGACCATCTCCTGGTCTGAGAAAGTCCTGCCATTAGATTTCTGTTCCAGCACCATAAATTCAATAGTCTGTCTCTCAGTATGATCCTGTGCTTGCATATCAATCCCTCATAATGGTCTTTCAGTCTAAAATTCTGGTTCCAGTATGGCTGAATATTGTTTATTGATGTGAAAAGAAGTGTCTGATCCTGAAAATATTAACATATATATTCAGATACTGAAGAGGTGATTTGTCCCGCATAGAGAATTATGCTTTCTAAATAAGAGAAGGGCTACGATGCATGAGACTGTGAGAAGGTGATTGTGATATCAAAGGATGAAATGGAATAAATGAACTTTCCAATTATTTCACTATCTTACCTGCTTGACAGAGTGTGTAAATTATTGTAATTTATTTAGATGTCATTTGTGTAAGCAAAAGTACTGTTCTAGATACACTAATTTATCAGAAAAAGAATTTTTTAGATGTTTTCTGTGGATTTCTTTTTGTGGTGATTGAAATAAAACCCACGTCCTAAAGCTATTATTGTAGCAACATGGATTTTCTGGCCACATTACTTGTTCACAGATGGTTAGCCTTTGACATGGCAATGAGATTGTTCACTTCTGCAAGATGTTAGCACAGATCAATAAGAAAACTGTCTTACAGAAAGAACACCTGTTTGTCAACCAAGCCTGCCTTAAAGGTATTTCTGATATTACATTTTTGTCTGTTCAGTGGAAAGTCCGTAGTTTCCCTGGCTGCACGTTAAATTCCCTCTTTGTTAGTGTGCAGTTTGACAGTGGTAAGGAGAAGACTCCTTTTCAAAAAAGAGGGAAACCCACATCTTTCCAGTGCTGGATATCTTAGCAGGTTGGGCTTAAAACTCTGTTCCCCTTACTTCATTTTGGGCCGTAGAGGTATTGCAAGTGGTAGCTTAGTTTTCTGCCAAGCAAAAAATCACTTTCATCTTTTATGTTTTAACATAAATATTTGGGGACTGCTCTATCCCGATTGTGGCTCATAGGAAACATGGCCTCTGCCCATTTACCAGTGATATTAAAATATGTGTTATGAGAGATGTCACCGAAGTCCAAGACTCATAATAAAAAGGATCAGAAAAATTTGAAGGCCCAGGAAATAATGCGAGTGGAACTAGAAAAATGTGAACTAATACATCTGGGGAAAAGAAGCATTCAGTTATTAATGCTGGAAAATTGCTAGCTGCTACAGTGGGCATCAAAAAAATAGGAAAGTGATGGCATTTTCTCAAAGAGCAGGAGGTAATAGTCTCTTTCCTTTTTGAGAACACTGCTGGAAAGCACAGAACGCCATTTCAATTAGATATGGCATTCCTCTTCCACTCTTAGACTGTTGGCTAGATTTTCTATTACATAGCATCTGTCTCTGTTTCTATCTATCTCTTGTTTTTCATTCCTTGTCTATCTACACAGTGCCTATGTGCCTAAGCAGTAACAGATAAATGCGTGTGTATCTGGTAGTTTATGCACTGATGCTCAAATATTTTTGAAACTTGATTAACCCATGTTGGTTGTCTATGTTTTAGTTAACAGTACTGAAGAACAGACTAGAGATAAATGCTGGGTTGGGAAAATAAGGCAGATTTCCTCTCTTAAATGGAGATAATAATATTCATCAACTTAAGAGCACAGAATTTTTATCACTATTAATAATAATGTTATTGTTATATAGTGGAATCTTAAAAACATCAGCACCAGTGATGTCAATGATGCAGAGAAGAGCTATAGACATAATTGAGGTGATGGAGGCAGGCTTATGAAGAAAGATGAAGAGAAGCAACAAATGCACAGCTTGGCTAAGTGGTGATAATGATGATGGGGGATGTGATGACCGTCTAAAACATATCTGACATCTGTAAACATAGAATAGGGAATAGTTGTGTTCAGTTGGTCATAGCATTACAATTAGCGCTAATGAGGAAAACCGAGCAAAAGAAAACACAGAACATTTTTTTGCTGTTCAGCCCAATGGTAGATCACATTAAACGCTAGAATGGTATCTTCAGAGGATCCCCTGTTGCACCAGCAGAAGCCCAATTGCTTAAATAATGTGAAAATAAATTGAGCAAGATGCTCATGAGTGTGCAGAGGGAAACATTTTGATACTGGGAAAGGACTGGGCAAGATGACCTCTTCTGCTTCTAATTTCCAACACTCTATTAGAAAGAATTGGCAGAGATGCCCTATTTCTAGTTTGCAGGCATTTCTCATTTTTTTTATTTGTAATGAGAGCCCAGTTTACATCCAAAAGTATCCAAAACTTTCAAGATTGGAAATTCAGGTAGCTGAACTGGGGGTTCAGAGTATTAGGGTAGATTCTCTGGTGGGGCTCATCTGGAGCTGCACAACCTGGATGTACGTGAAACCCAGGGGATGGCAGTTAAACCTGAGCTATCTGAAGCAAAACATTTGGGGTTGAATTAAATGATGCTTTTCCAACTAGCTTGAAAGTGGACAAAGCTGGACATGCAACAGGATAAGTTTAAGAAGAACTGAGGGAAGGAGAACCATTTGCGTGCATGGCATGGCATCTGCAGTGCATCAGGGTAGCTGCTTTTCCTAAGGAATTTGCAGTAGATCCATAAGGACGTGCTTTTTTTTTTTTTTTTTTTTTTTCATTATTGCCTTGAAATATATTGTTTGGTTTATTTTGGACTAAAAGTGGATTTTTTTTTTAATTTTTAAATGTAAAATGGCTGCTTCACGATCATAAGAGACATTCAGCTTTCAAGATACTTTCCCCTTTTTGATGAGGCTATGAGTATGTCATAATGTTTCTTGGCTGTAGTACTATATAGGAAAGAAACTGGAAATCATTAGCTAAAAGTAGCTGAATTATAATGCCCCCTGAGACATAGGGATTTTATCTTGAATTGAAATTTATTGATGTTTGCCAATGAAGTGTCAATTAAAAAAAAAAAAATCTGTTTAAAAAGCAACTTTAATTAAAAGAAAGCCTATTCCAAATTCTCAGAGATAGTATTTGGATGAATACTGATCATCACCAAGGGTATACAGGAGAGAGAAAAATAAATGTATTTTCTGCCTGGCCTCTTTGGTTCTGCTAACTACAGAGATCCCAGCACACTGCTACTATTTAACTAATAAAAAATAAATTAATATGAATTTGAAGCCAATGCTGTAATGTATCACACGTTGCTTTCAAAGTAGGAAATTATTTGCTCACTAGACTTCATGTATTTCCACTCAAGTATGCAGCCCTTTTTATTCATATTATAAGGGAACAGAGCGAACTGAATTGCACATGTATTCAAAGAAGCAGTACAAATCTGAACAGGAGCCAGATGATCAATTATCAGGAGGTAGTGCTGCATTGTGTTGTTCACCAGGAGCTCCAAGAGAGACGAGAAAGAAATTGTCAAAGAGAGAAACATCCAATGCAGTTGCAAGAAAGGTAAAAAGAGAGAGAGGGGAACCAGAATAAATCATGGTTAGAATTGTATGCTGAGAGCTGGAGCGGAAAGACCAAGCAAATCAAGGTGACAGGAAGTAAAATATTGCTCATCAACAGAAACAGGGAGGAGAGACACATCAAAACATGGAGACTCATGCAAAAAAAGGCAGCTCAGGATAGTGACTATGGGAAAATGTAGGGGAAAGGAGGTCTTGGCAATGTTTAAAGTAGTTTGGAAAAAGAGAAAATCAGTCGGACTTGATTTGTTTGAGATAAATGTCACCAAAACAAAACAAAAAGATGAAAATAAGAGGAACCAAAAGTCACCATGAAATAAAATATTGCCATTGTCCTCTCCCTTAAAATTTTGGTGAGGAGGAGGCAACCACCCTTCCACTAAGGCTTCCCATAGAATAGGCTGCACTGAAGAGTTAAATTTTGAGAACAGTAAGGTCTGAACCCCATGTCATCCTCTGTTTTCCTCCCTCTTCCTCAGACGTAGTTTGGTAATGACCAGTAGTAAAACAGCTTAATCATGCTTAGGTCTGGAGGAAATAGATTATTTTGAGAGAGAATTTTTTTAACTCATTAATTTATAACCACAGTATAGTAGTCTGAAAATTAAAATATTGCTGTTCACATATCCAGTCTGTAACATTTACTGAAGTGTTTGACTGCTTGAAGCTAAATAAAGTTCAGTAATGAGTGTGCTATAAATTCCTTAGGCTGGAGACTACCAGGTTCTTCTATGGATAATGTATGCAGCGTAAAATGCTTTCCATGCAAAACCAACTGATTGCTTCTGTTCCCTCAGTTACATGCTCTGTCCTTCTGTACCATTATACAGTCAGTTCCTGGCAAAGGTATCATTTTCTACTCAAATGTAGGACCAGCTACTGGTGGTCACGGTGTGAATGACTCTAGGAATATATGGGGTGGGATAATGTGCACACTCGTCCACTGAAAAATGACTGAGAAATGATGGCTTGACATTGCTTAGCTGCAGCAGAATATAGAATTTACTGCTGCTGCTTGTAGCACACGGCACCTGTACAGTGACATTTTCATTACATATGCTGTAACTTACGGTCCTTTGTTTTCCTTTTTGTGGATTTTGCAATGTGGTCAACCCCATTGACGAAAATGTTACTGCCACTATAGCAAGACACCTCATCTGTAAGACAACCCATTCAAAACATCTTCACTTTGATCCCACCTCAGTTTTATACATTGGCCAAATTCTTTTAGTCCTGTTCCTCCTTGTTATTTTATTTATTGCCATTCTTTGGAAGATTAATGCGGCTTCTGCACTGGGTGTAATTCTCTATATCAGTCTGTCTATAGCATCTCTGCAATCCTAGCTCTTCATCGCTGTACATTCTTTATGGGTCACATTACTTTCACCACCCCTTATCTAACTACTTCATAAAAAACACCTCACACATTTATAAAGCATGACAAAAGCATTACCATAACCTGTGTTACCCTGCTCAGTAAACATGTCATAGACTCTCCATAGGCTAATCACCTTAGTGGATAAAATTATCTGGGGATAAATTTACCTGCAGCATTCATATCAAAAGACAAATTGTATAAAGCAGCATTGTTCTGCTTTTCCATCATTTTGTCTTGACTGAAAGCCTGGATTTTAAAGTTGGTTATTGCTGATCTTCTTTGTAATCAGTAGATTTATTCATTAATATTTAACAGAAATCCTAAAAGTGTGAGATTTTCATGTATCATATGAAATAATAAAGGATATGTTATGAGTGCAATAAGCAATTTTGGGTCTCTTTTGAGGTTGATGGGTAAAGTAATATAGTTTCCCAATTTGGAGAGTAGGCTGAAGATGAAGACATTTCATAAAAGGATTAGGCAGTTTTAGAGATCTGGAAACATTGGGGTGCTTGGGGAAAGACTGTTGGGCAAGAGCAAGACTCTGGCAGGACCAAACAGTGCTCGCATGGTTGACATAGAATAATTTCTAAATCCTTTCTTAGTAACTGCTTCTCACACACACTTCTATATTCATTTCTCATCAGCAGCTGTGCCAAAATCACATATTTCTTATCAGCCTAATTATTCCATCTGAAAAGAGAGTTATCCTATCTTTCTTTCATTGTGTGCCTTTTCTAAGACTCATTTAACTTAACATCCATTCTTTGGTTGCCTTTTGCTGGCAGCATTTAGAACAACATTTTGAGGCCCCAAGAACAATATTCTGTGGTTCACCCAAATTTTCTTGTTAGGATATTTTCATGCCTAATTCCACTTAGGATTTTCACTGTGCTCTGGCAAGGAACTGGGGATGCCAATATTAGAAATGTTTGTTTCTGATCAGCAGCAGCAATGTTCATTTCTCCACAGCTTTGTCACCTAGAAAATTTGTTCTGGGGAAGAATTGTTCAGCTGCAAAGCAATGATCAGAACAGCATAATGGGTCTTTTTAATCTCTAGTTTTATACTGCTGCCTGCAGTTTAAGTTATAGGAGGAGCACTGCTTCAATGCAGGCATATTACATCTATTTTGCCCAAACTGGGGGTTTTTTTTATGCTCTCTGACAAATCAAATATTAAATTTTCCAAACCACCCAAGTGACTAAGGGCAAGATTTTTTTAAAGATACTTGCAGATTTTATGTTCAGCCTTACTAAGCCTACATCATTTAGACCAAGAAATCCCATTTACAAGTGATATAGACCTTTAGGAATGTCATATCTCACTGAAAGTCAATGAAATTTAGAGTCATAATGCCTATTACTTTTTGATGTGGGACTTAAGTTATTTCTCAAAAATAACATTCTTTTCTTTCTGAATTTTCAAAGTCCTGCCTCTTCATAGACATCTCTTAATGGCATTCCAGAGCTGTAAATCCCACCAAGATTTCTAATTTCTGACCTCCATTTCTCAAAGTTGCTGTAAGTTGATCTCCCTTTGAAGTAAAAAAATCTCATTAAAAGACTGAAGATCCCCACTAAGAGAACATTGGATTCTTGGCTGCCTTGTGAGTTATATATCAGCTTTTTGTAGTTCATCAATACAAGAATGCTAACAGTACCTATTACAATTCACTTTCAATATTCCCTGTGACAAAAAAAGCAATCAAATGTATGGGGTATGTGTAAGGTCCTCTGCAGGCAGCTCTGTCCGATTGCTTTCACTTTGCTGTCTATCAACGACAGCATACACACACAGTAGGCGAGATTTTCTCATAAAATCTGCCATTTTTGCGTATGTGTATACTGTACACGTGCATGCAAAATCATAATTAAAACTACCCATAACTCTGCTTCAATAACAGCTAGAAGCAAATTGCTCATCAGCATTCCTCTCCAACCACTCTTGCCCTGTTGTCCTCTCAAATACTTCAGCTGACGCTGGTTATTGCATTGCCATTTAAGATGCAATGTGCCAGAGGCAGTAGCTGCTAGAAGACTCTCTTGTTTTTCTGGATACCATTTTTCCTTTGATTCATCTTTAAGAGACTTTTTTTTAAAAAATATGCATAAGAATAAGGTCCTGTGCAAATTTCTCAGGAGATCAATTTGCAAGGCTCTTTAGTAGAAAGACCTATTCTCTAGTGTGTATATTGGTTTGATATGGAAATCCATAAGCTTGCCCTAGATCCACCCACATCTCATACACTGGTGTGCTCTGGGTTTTCTTTGTGAATTCAAGAGTAGAATCTGTACCATTTCTCCTTTACAAAAAAATACTTATTTTTAATTTCTGTGAATAAACCAGTTCTTGAGGATCAGAGTCTATTCTGGGTGTAAGTATAAGAATCTGTAAATCTCACAGATAAAAAGCCTCCTGTGGCTGATGGCAGAGAGCATTAGTAGAAAATTGTAAAAGACTACAAATCCATGTGCTAATTAGAGCTTTGCATATCCTGCTTCCCCTATTATACTGAATGGGAAATAAAATACAAATAAAAAAAAGGAGTTAGTATTCAAATGAAATATTAACATTCTGCTGAACAATATGTTGCAAAGATATTATTTTCTTCTAGAAATTCTTTTGTTATGGATTTTTTTGGAAAAGTTTGGTTTCATGGAAATGGCCTTTTCTGTTGAGACTACTCTTGGAAAATTAGCTTATAGCACCGTAAATAACAAGAGATGCCTGTGCCGAATGCTCATTGCCCCTCTTAGCTTCTGAATTCTGACTCCAGAATTGGTCAAAACTTTGGCTTAGTATGAAATCTAGTTTCCATCTGTAGCTGACCTGCTTTGTCCAGCAGTTCTTCTCCAGACTCTGGCCATGTGTGCAATGGGTCAATGTGAACCAAAGCAATACATTTCTGTCTTACTAGAAATAGGGTTGTTGTATCAGTGGTACAGAAATTGGGGCCTGAACTGAATGGGAACATTGCATCACCCACCAGGAAAGAGGCCTATGGGCTCCCTGCTGAGTTGTGACCTCCAAGAGTACTTTTTCAGGTGACCTAGACATCGGAAGAAGCTCAACAGGAGTTTGAAATGAACCTCAAGGTGCAAATCCAGGGGAAACCAAGTTTCACTAGCCACACTCCTCATGAACTACTTGTTCTGGTCTTTTGTAAACAAATAGCATTTTCTTTAGAGGAGGTACCTGGTGTCTCCAGAACCCTTTCATAGCAACCACATTTGAGAAAATAATGTCTCAACCTAAAACTTAATGACCCACAGTGGGAATCGCTCAAGTTTCTGCAGTTGCATAGAGACTTCCCAAACTGAAAATAATATATATCCCACATAATTAACAATGAAAATACTGAATATTAATGAAAATATAAATATAAATTTAGTCAACAGACCCCTGCAGTCTATTCTGATCCACTGGGCGAAAAAAATCCAGTATATAACCAGGAGGCTTGCGGAGCATGTGCGGTGTGTTACAAATTCCCATGGTTATTGTAACTCCATATATAATGAGTAGCCCATGAATCTAGTTGTATCAGTTATCATAATGGGAAATAATTAAGTATGGATTAATGCTAACTTTTTATACTTGGGTCCATTTTTTGATGGTACCTTTGTGCTACTTGAAGTTCATGGGCCAAATTCAACTGTTTTGTAACTTCATAGGAACTGATGGCACTCTGGCAGCTGAGGTGCAGTTAGCCTCGACCTTATAAAAATGAGTAAAAACCCTAAGCCCTGTCTGATTTCTCTGCAGCCATTATCACTCTCCATACACAGAAATGCACACTCCTCTGTGTGCAGAAATGTATCCTGTAAGCTTGATCCTTTGCCTTCTGGAGCAGATACAGAGTGTCAGTGGATTATATGCAAAACAAAAATGGGAGTGTAATTGCACTGTGGCTATGAGGAGTCTTTTATTTGTTCACTTATGAAGTGGCTCGTGGAGTAGCATGGGACTTTATTTTTCCATCTGTTACATATGCCTGTCAGAAGCAAAAACGATATTTTGTAAGTAACATAGTAGTGGCTTCTTATTTCTTAAGGTAAAGTATAGTATAGTACTTTCCCCTGAGTGCAGTGTAGTCTGTGGTTCTGTCACATTAGCTGGAATAAACATTTTGATTAAAGCTTATGTATTAATTAAACCTGGGAAGTTTCCAAAGCTTATTCAAACTGCAAAGTCTTCAAACTGCAAATCTGAATTCTTTTTAGCAAATGTAAAAATGGCTATCACAGGGTTGTCTTTTCTTTCTCTAGGATGTTTGTATAAAGACATGAGGTGGAAAGGGTGCAATCTTTTTTTACCCATTAGTTTCTGTAAGCACTTTTTCAGAAAGTCTTCAAGTGTCTGAAGAACTTTTACTGTTACTTTGTTAAACATTTGCTTGAAGTCTAAAGAATTTAAGTCTGTTTAAAGTTTTCTCTGATCTCCTAGGTCTAGCAACATCTGCACATACTTAAGCATTTACCAGAATAACATATGGGTATATGACCCCAAGCAGAATGATTACACTGGAATATAGACTGTCTACCTGAAGCTGTATAAATAAATAGAGCTATCAAAACCAGTAATAGTCCTAATGAACTGTCTGGAAATGTTGATAAAATTGGTCCATATGATTTCCTTTGCTCATATCCCATGGTGGATTGCTTATGGTGTAACAGAGGGCAGAATTTCACCAGCAAAGCCCCTGAAGTTGTTTGGGTATCACTATTCTTTTGCAAGTAACATGAACAAGTTCTTAAAACAACCTTCAACTGGATTAGGTTGCGTGGTGCATTGACGATGAGATAGAAGCAAATGTAACAGAGGATCTGAATTCTAAAATCACTGGGCATATGACCCCAAAAAGAAAGGCATATCTTATCTATCAACGGTCTGTGCCTCCGCCAAACAACCCAAGAAGTCTCACCTAAGCGGTGCTTTGCTCATGCATTCATGCACACATGCATTCATTATGACTGACCTGCCCTAGGAAGGTCCATTAAATGGAACTCATTTCAAGCACAGATGGTCCTGAATAGCTTAATGTCTGCCTGGTGGCCAGAATAAGTGAATTCTTGATGGCCTTAGACTTCTGATCACATACATGCAGCCAAGGAGGAAATGAAAACATGTTTATCATTTTGATAAACAACCTCTCTCATTGCTGCAGGATGCTCCATGTAACTCAGCAGAGTCAAATACTATTAAATTGTCATCACTGTCAAAGACAGAACATATAAGTTTTGCTACCTGAGTCATAGTTAATGACTTCCACAATGTATAACACAAATCAGTACTGCTGTTTGCCTTTTTTATGTTTGTTTACTGATAAGTTCAGGCTTGGCTAGAATACAGAGGCGAGTTATAATTTTGAAGTGCAAAATATGCTTTTATTATTACCTCTCAGCTAGAGATATAAAAAACAGAGATGACTAGAAGATGGCTTTTTGGCTTCTGCCAGGCATGCACTCAGACCCTATAGATGATTAGATATTTTAAATCACAGCCACCCACAGTAGGCTTATGCTTATGATAAAATATTTCACTCTGTGGTGTGTAAACTCAAGGTGGCTTTATAACAGAGACAAAAACGAACATGATTTCAGGAGTTCAGTGTCCTCCAATTAGAATTAAACCATTTGCAGGAGTAACAAACAGTTGTCCCTGCTTTACAGTAAGAATGATATATAATTTCACAGTTTTGTGTTTTAAGCCTATGTAGAACAGACTTCTGAAAGGCTAGGACATATGAGCACAGTCGTATCGCCACAGATAGTTGCCATCTTCAGTAGCCCAGAATCCTTCCCAGCAGCCAGTTCTGTCCCTCTTGCTTTGGTAGGCATCACCTTTCCTTCACGCAAAGTTGAGGGCACCCTGTGAACTGAGCACTCAGAAGGGGTCAGCTGTTCTTACTAACAAGTCCTGCTCTTGTTTGGTATGAAGAGGATATAAGTCGTGTTAGGACATTTTCATTTACCTCCAAGGCTTCTTGAAGAAAGAGCAAAGCTATTCCTGATTTACAAGTTCCTATTCCATTTCTAATCTTTTTCTGATTTTCTTGGGGCAGGAGGGGATTAAAAAAACATAAGCTGTTTTTCTTGCCAAGTGGATAAGGCAGACACTTCATGAAATGTAACTGTCAACAAAACATTCAGAAGACACTTACTTAGAGGATTTTAGGGCCCTTTCCTCTCCTTTTAAGATCAATGGCAAATCCCCTGTTGACTCGAATGAGTTGGATGAGGCTGTTATTGTGGAAACAAAGCCAGAAGCTACCTTAGTTCAATAGACCATAAACTTCCAAAAAAAAAGACATTTCTGTTCTTTGTGACAAGCATTTAAACTTTTGCTGCACTTACAGCCTATCAGGTCAATAATTCACATTTTTTCAGGACTCCCAGCACTGTAACATCTCACCAGGTCTTCCCATAACCTAGAAGAACCACTGAGAAAAAATCACTGGCTCAGGAGCGGAAGTCCTCAGAAATTGGTATTACAGCATTTCTTGGTGCTCTCCCTCCTCCCCTCCCCTCCCTCCCCCCCCCCCCCCCCCCCCAAAAAAAAAAGAAAGTTGGAAATAAAAAATAAAAATCACAGAATAAAAAGGTACTTCACATATACATCTAAACATGTTAATTTTTTTTCATTGGAAACTGAAGACTGATTCATGTTCCTCTCCCTGCTCTAACTTGTTTCCTCATCTGTACAGCTGAAATACTGATTTAAGTTGAACCTCCTCCCACAGTATATTTGTGGTATATATATTTCTGTGACTAAGGTAATCAAGAGTGTGCTTTTTAAATCAGGTTTTTGCCTAGTCTCACTGTGTCCATTTGTATTTGTCTGGGTATCTCTGTCTATTCCCATTTTGTATATAGCTTTTAAAAAGTCTAACATGCACATGCATGGTTACTAAAATATATACCAGCAAAACACATTGCATGCAATGCTATCCAGTGGTAATTCATAGGCTAAACATGCTTTAATGGAAAAGTCTGATCCCACATAACAAATTTTGCAGGAAAACTGGGTGTGTAACACACATAACTTTCTCCGTATGAGATGGATTTTTTCTTCTGTGTCAGCACTGGGAAGGTTCTTTTTATTACTGTTATTGTTATTATTATTTGCATTACAGTTATAGCCTATGCAGATAAAAGTTCCAATTAATGTACTTAACTGTCTGGTGGTTAAAAAAAAAGTGTTTTTTCATTGGTTTTATAGTTTCATTATGTTTTGCCACTCCTAAACAACTACACACTTTGAGTTAAATTCTTTATTGCTGCAGAAACTTGAGTTTCCACATAACAATTAAAGGTGTTATAAAGCTCATCCACCACAACCCATTATTTTGAATAGATAACCAAATAAGCAAAGCTAGCTCATATTGTTATTAGTACTCATACAGCAAATTAATAGAGAAAATTAAGCATTTAGCTTATTCACAGATATTTACCACACAGTCTACGTAGTCTAAAATTACAAATGCTTATTACTGCGTACATTATCTTTATTGTTGAAGTTGCAATCAATAAAATCACAAATCTTTCTTCTCTTAGGGCATGACCATAAGATGAATTAAACCAATGGGAGTGTTTTCATTGCTTTCAATATAATTTGGATGGGAGAACAGGGAGTTTATCTGAAGAATTGCTTCATAGAAAAATACAAGCATTTGGGGCTGGGTTGATTGTCACAATTCCTCTTACTCCTAAGAAACACTTAAAAGACCGTTTGTCAGATGATGGCTTTCTGAATTGTTGGGATCTCTCTTCTGTGGCACCTATTGGCTTTCAAAAAGCTTGTGTCAGCAGGCCAAATGCACCTAATAACTAATACATGAAGCAGCATTTCTCTCCAGATGAGTTAAATATTTACTGCAGAGTTAGTCTTGTCTCATGCTTGCAAAATCATCAGTGCTTAACCCCATGACCATGCAACCTAAGCTCATTTACTCTAATGGACATTCACAGGCTTTCATCCACTGACTCACCCTGGAAGGTCAGTTGTTTGAAAATTTAATATTATAAAACGTTTCCACACTTTGTGGAGTCCCTGTTCATTGGTAGTTGTTGTACCACTTCATACTGTGGGTACACTTTATGACATACCACCATATGACCTTAACAGCATATAGTCAAGGGATGTTCCTCCCTGCCCATCTACACCAGCGCTTCGCTACAGAAATCCCACATTTGTAGAATCACCAGGTAACAGGACACGCTCCTGTGCAGGGAGATGCCACTGGACTCCCTGACCTCTTCCAAAACCCCTTGTTCACAGCCAGACGTGGATCAGCGTCTCAGCACTGCTTATTCTCCTACCTGCCTGCAGGGTTACTGTACTGTTCAAAAGCTCCCAAAGTTGTTTCAAAAAGGAGAGTGAAAGACAAAGATAGGAGTAATGCTTTTTATGTTATAGTAAAAGCAACGTACAGTTAGAATTTCATAGCAGCATAAAGTAATAATGTTTTTCTAGCAAACCTAGCAAACCTTCTTACACATCCTGCTCTTTAGTAGGCTGTGCACGATGTTTTGTGCTAAGTTTAAACAAATCCTGCCAAATTTATGCCGCAATTTCATGAAGTAGCCAGATATCTGTGGGGAACAGACTGGCACTATTAAATACTTGGTGATTATGAGCTAAATACAGTCTGAACTGAGGAATCAAGAAATTACTTGGGCAGTGCATTAGCCCACTGTGGTGTCTCATCTCCTTGCACCGCACTGCTAAGGTGAATGGGAATAATACACTTGACACTTCATTTCTGTGTGTAACATATGGCACAAGCACCAAATAGTCATAAACCTTAAGCCACCGTCTATCTGCCTATCATTCCTTTGTGTTCCCCATCTAATCAAAGTATTGCAAATGTTAATAAAGAACAATTTGGGAGAGGACAAATTAAGCCTGATGATCTTGCACACAATGGGAATGTTTCCTGCCCTTAAACCTGCCAATTTAGTGAGTGGGGTAGCAAAGGGAAGTGCTGTTGGACCGTCCCGTAATTTGCAGACGCTGATTGTCTTTCCCTAAGGGCTGAGTCCTGGTATAGAATCAAATATTTGGAGAAAAGCTTATTTCTAGATGGATTCTCTTAGCCCCTGTCCTTTTACAAGAGAATATTTGGGGAAGAGGCCTCCAATATTACAAGAATAAAATAAGCCAACAGTGGTTGCACATTTACTGTAGTATCTTACCTACGTTTCTTTAGGCCCATACCTTGACACAGTAATTTTTAGGCCAAAAATTCTGCTGATATCAGAGAAGCTTCTAATACAAGACAGGCAAGCTATATCTGCTGTAGAGGGGTATTTATCTGCATTTCCTATTAAAACTGAAATATAGCAGAACCTGACTTATTCAGGAGCATGTATAACGGGAGAAGTAACGTTGTAATCCCACCTGTATAGAAGCCCTGCAGAGACACAGACAGGAGCACGCCTGGGTGCTTTGATTAGCCACTACTGCTCTTCCTAATCAGAGTGTCAATATTCTCTTTTTCTTTTTTTCTTTTTTTCTTTTTTCTTTTTTGCCAGAAGGAGGAACGTGTGAAGTTATAGCAGCACACAGATGCTGTAATAAGAATCGAATTGAGGAAAGATCACAAACAGTAAAATGCTCCTGTCTACCTGGGAAAGTGGCTGGGACTACAAGAAACAGACCTTCCTGTGTTGATGGCAAGTAGCTCCTCCTATATATATGTCTCTGTGTACCATCCAGTAAATAGCTTTAAGTCTGTAGACTATGCATAGGAACTTTGTTGTGTTCTCTATTTAACAAAATAGAAAAATCTATAAGCATAAGCATGTATTTACACCATCTCGCTTGCTACTGTAGTGCATGGTTCTGTGCACATGGGTCACAGTAAGATTTACTCACAAAAATAAGAGTATAGCATTTAGTACAGGATCTTAGATAAGTATAATAGATTCTGTGGCAGGATCAAGCCCTTAATAAATAACTGGACAAAATTATCCCATGCGTCACTTCACAGGGCCCCCCCAGTGCCACATTAGTTTTGATTCACAAATATTTCAAAGGACAACAACCATTCATTTTGATTTAATTAGCCATTTGAAAAGTCAGTGGCAAAACCAATAAATAAACGAATCCTGTGGTCTTGTCCTGTAACAAACATTACAGAAAGCTAGGAAAAAATCTTTGTCTTTTGAAATCACTGGTGCTGTTTCTTGTCATAGGGATTTTTTTGCTGAAGGAAAAACATCATGTTATTTGTATCTGGGTTTCGTATCGGGTCTAGCTCCACAGGGAGCTCTGTGTATTCCTCTCTGGGGCTCCCCTGCCACCGTTGCAAGGTGAAACCATGCAGTAATCAGGGAGAGGGCCATGGCTTGGAAGTGTTTGGCAAAATATAAATCGCATAAGAAGCTGGAGAGTAAGTGGTACTAATCCCATTAGTTACCCTTCCCAAACAAGCCTTTCCATGTTGCAGAATCCCTCTGTGCAGCAGCTTTGTGAAACAGAACATCTCATAAAAGTTCCCCACTACTCTTTATGGTAAACATCTGGTGCCATTGTTTATACCACCCTGCAGCCCAAAGGTGCTTCAAAGAGCCAGGGGTCGTTTTGGCTAGAGTTGAAGTGGGCACTGCCCGGGGGTCTCCTCATCCTTCCCGTGGCTGGATGTCCAGGGGTGGCAGCGTAGCTGCAGGTTTTGGAAGCACCCAATGTTTCCTCTTTGGGTCTTTGCTTCCCTGCAAGTGAGTGAGAGGGAGGACCTGTACAAGCAAACATTGGGAAAAATGGTTTCTTCTGGGTACCTTTCCTCAATCACATGCTGCGAAGGCACTAGCAAGGGAGCAGGGGCTGTTCCAACTGTAGCCCAGAGTTAGACAGGAGTCTTGGTGGGCATAGTGGACTGCATAGACAAAGCTCTGAGGTTTGCACATTCAACAGTAAAAAGATGAGAGATTGGGGCTGGCTTGGAGGAATAAGAACCTCATGTTTTCTCAGTGAGTATTTGTGGTGTGTAGGTATCCAGATTATATATTAAAGAGAGAAAGAAACTATTATTTCAAAAACGCTTTCAAATTTTTAAATTATGAGGCAATAATTCATAGCTTGTTACACTGGGAATGCGACTCAGCTTCTGAACTCATGACTAAAAACACACTATGTATGCACCTGTGAATGATTACACTTTAATCCACATTCTGTCATTCTGTTATTGCTTAATTACCCTGATAAAAAGAAGCTTTTCTTTTTCTGTTAAGCACACTCATAAAAATGTAGGTGAAACCTACAGCGGTCTTAACCAAAGATCAGCTGTACAAGCCTTGATGAATTTCGTGTTCTTTAGCAGGTCATGAAAAACAGAGGCACCAGATAGAGCAGAGAGACACCATTAATTCAGATCTCATAATTTTGTTCAGAGAAGAGGAGCTCAAAGAATACAGTGGTAAGAAAAAAAAGTCAGGTGCAGGTGTGGACTGGAGCCTAATTGCTCTGTCAGGATTACAATGAAAAGAAATGTTATTGTCTGGAATTTTGAAAGGAGTAAGGATAAAACAATGGCTAATATAAAAGTGCAAAGCTAGTCCCATTGAAGTCACTGGTAAGACTCACAGTGACTTCAAAGCCAGCAGACATGAACTACAAAGGAATGTCTTCCCCTTTCAAGTTCAGTTGTTGTAATCAGCCCATAGCTTCTTTTGTAGATGGCTGGTGAATGGTTCAAAAGCCCAATACACCGCTTGCAAAAATTAATAGAAGGGTCATTTTCTTTGGCCTTTGTTTTATCCCAGACTTTGCTTTGTGACCTTTGACATAGTGACCTGTTTTAAGTCAAAACTTTGACCTATTTAGTGGTTCTGTTATTGCTAAGGCAAACTCCCAAAACTTCCCACGGGAGTCCCACTGACATCAGTACTTTAACTCACACAAAGATTTGGGATTTGCTCTTTCTTTTGTACATGAGGACATTTCAAAAGGTCATCTGCAACTTTTTACCTTCTTTACCTTACCGTACTGAAAGGATTAAGACCATTTAATCTCACACAGGGTTTTACACTGTATACAATTGCAAGCCATAATCAGTCACAAAGAAAGCTTGCTTGGGTCCATTCACCAAAAATCCATGGGTGTTCGGGTACAGCAGTATACTCACACCCAAACAGACTGATCACCTTTGAGAGGTGACAAGGACTGGGGGACCCCATGTTAGCAGTTTGACCCTCATCTGTAGCTGACTTTTGCCTCCAGCCATTTCCACCTGATGGCTATTTAGTAGTGTGTATAAAACAAGCTGAACATCAGTCTTGCCCTGTCTGTACTATTGGCCAAACTGTGACTTAATGGGATCAGAATCAAGCTTTTGGTGTTTCTCAGTCCAATTTCATCAGAAAACACCTCATCAAGGCTGATGCTTTGACAGTTTGAGTTCATGTTACAGAGGAGAGATTGCTTTGCCTTCCAGTCCTACCAGCCATTGCTCTGGGACACAACTGGGCTGTGTGGGTGGGACTGTGTGGCGAGCTAGCTTTGGTTTCTGTTTAAGAGAGAATACAATTATACATAGGAGTCAGCTTAACCTTTTTAATAAGTATCAGGGCTGATAATTGGTCCTTTTGTCCTCTTGTTGTGAGATCTCATGATGGGTAGCACACCATCGTAGTACAGAGGACTCACTTATGCAGTTCTCCTCCTGAATGACCTGAAATCCAGGCAAAGTATGTGTTATTTGTACTACGAAGAGTGGGAAGTTGCCATGTATTCCCAAGCATCACTTCCTGCTGAGTCCAGCAAACTTTTTCTTTGTGGCCTCATCTTGAAAAAGTATAGTGAGGCCAGGCTGTGGCAGCCTCAGAAGTTATAAATTATTCCTTGCTGCTCGTTCAGTAGACACTGTCCTAAAACCTGCCTCAATTACTAATGAATTATGGAGTAGCAACAGTGAGAGCAAAATAAAAGCCAAATCTTGTCATGAAGCAGAGATGCCAGTTTCTGTTTCTTTGCCTCTTCTGTTGCACATTTACTTTCATGATTCCCTTCACTACTTCAAGGTCTTTTTTTTTTTTTTTATGAAGGATGGTTTTGAATGCTCCCTTCCGTCCCTACAATTTATCTTGTGTGTCACTTGACCGTAGCATATACTATGGGCATCAGTCTGCTCAGCTCTCTGTCATGGCTGTTATTATTTTCTCCATTTGCCCAAATACCTCTCCAGACCAAGTCCCAAACGGGTTTACTTCATCTGTGTTACGGCAGCTTGAGAGGGTCCCTTTTTATTGGGAAAGCAGTGTCAAGCATTTCCAGGGAGTCCCCAGCCTGCTGCCTCCAGTGCACAGGGGACCTGTGCAGCTTAGAGTGTTACTAAGCTACTCGGCGGCAATGCTGTTGGACACAGCACGTGCATCGGCTCTCTGAAGGCAGCAGAGCAAGCTCCTGATCTGCCATCCTGCCCACACACTTCAGAGACGGCCGGCGCCAGCACAGGGCTTGAGTGTGCAGCTCAGACTAGTGTGGAGACCCCTCTAGCTTCACACTTTGATGGACCTGCGCTCTCATTTTCCTGTTACTGCAGACACTTTTTGTGTGATGTGCAGGTCATTTCTGCAAGGGTTTCTTAGCCATGCTTCTGAATTGACACCTTCCCTCTCCACTATGCTTACAAACAGCTTTTCTTCCTTGTTTCAGAAGCCCATGAATTTTCTTCTTCTTGCAATAGGCTCTGTAGGCTTATGAGGGCACTCAGGTGTCAGCAGAAGTAGCTGGGAATTGTCCTCTTGCTAGCTGTCGCATGGCTAGTACAATTTTGCCTGTGGGTTGGGGTTTTATTCCTTTGTCTTTGTTAACCGATTTCTTCTTCTGGTACTGTGGTTATCAAAGAGAGATATTCCCAGTAATGTCCTCTGCTTCTTTATAGCAAGTCCTCTTGCATCTTCCTGGTAGGGTCAGTGGGCACATGATGATTGTCCTTTTAGGTGTCAAGTGCACATCCTTTAGAAAATCTGTTCACCTCTGTGAAAAAAGATCAGCCTGTGGCTCCAAAATTTTAGGGTTTTTTTTCTTAAGTTAATTTTCTGTTATTCCACAGAAAACTAAAAGAATATACTAAAATGAAAAAAAGAGGAAAAAAAAATCCAAAAACCTCATATATTTCTCTGTTTTACAAACAGGTATTTGTCTTTTTTAAGAATTTTTCACCACTCCCAGTGCCTCTTTCACAGTAAGTGTGACCAAGGTTTCTTCTGTAGTTCATGCATAATGTGGAGGTATTCTTAATCTTTTTCATTACTTCACCAGAGCTTTCTTTTCCTGCCCCATCTTCCTTCTCAGTATGGAACATGCTGAGCATAGTGAAACCCTGGTGAAAAAATGTGACTTTAAAAGGTATCTTTAAAATTGCTGTTTGAACCTTTTCTAGATGTAAATTTTTAAATGTTATTGAGGCATTTGCATTCACAATGCCTCCACAGAAGCCGTTTTTATTTTGCTTTTGCTTTCTTACAACCCAAGACACGTTCTTCAAATAAATGGCTGCAGACTGCTCCAGGTTTGGTGGTTCTACCAGGTCTTGGCATCATATGAGGTTTTGTAACATCAAAGTGACTTTGTTGTGACGGTATCAAATGTAAAGGTTATACCAACACTGTCATATTTGGGTCAGGACGGTAATGTCCACCTCTCATTCTTCACTGACCTAATCCTCATGCAAAATTGATGTCACCTTTCTGAATTTTCTTCTGCAGCATGAAAAGAGTTCGCCGTGTGAGCTAGAGAGCAACAATGAGCAAGTGGCAGCAGTGAATATATTAATACACTTATGACTTTTGTTGTTGTTGTTGTTGTTTGTGGCTTGTCTACAGATGACTTGCAGTTTTCTTTGGCTGCTTCCATTAGCAAAACAGTCTTGTGGCCACTTCATTTTCTCTTTTTTTTTTTTGTTTTGGTTCATTGTTTTGGGTCTTTTTAAGCAGTTCATTTTAGTACTCATTACACACAACATAAATGTTTGATTGGACATGGGAGTCGTCACTTTTTCTGCACTCTAGTTGAAAGCATGTGAAAATTCTCCTATTTGGAAGTTTCCCATTCCCTGTAAGGATACACACATTTGCTTTCTACTGCTCTTCACAGCAGTTGCTCACATTCCTCCCAGGATATCAGTAAACAGGACTGGTCACAAATGGCCAGAGAAGGAGGTGGAAACAGAGGCCAAGTGAGCCTGTGATGTTACTGAGTAAATATTAGCAGAAAAGCTCTGGTAATATTCTCTCAGCTCTAACACTTCATATGATTGCTATAAAAATGTAATAGGAATACAAGATATTTATAATTGTAATATTGTCACTTTTATACTGTGAATAATGTGCTTTGTACCATATCATTTACAGTGGTATTGAACCGTTCTGTACAGTCAGTAGGTGGTTACGTCTATGTGTTCTTTGAGGCCTTTGAATAATACATGATTTGTTCATCTATACTGAAGTTTACTGTGTTATGGCTAATGATGCTCTCAGACACGCATGTTTTTTAATGCTTGAATTTTTTGTTCCCTTCTCTTCAATCTTCTTCCCGTCTTTTTTAAACTCTTTCAGAGGCAACCTCAATATTTCTTGCACAATTATCTGTGAAAGTTGTTGGACCACAGATTATGGAGTAACAGAAAAGCACCTGTGCTGGCTTTTGAAATCGGTCACAAAGGGACTTTTATGAAGGTTGTGCATGTTGCCAGTGCTTTTAGGAAATGAGATGGTTTTAACACCGGTGCCGTGGTTTAACCCCAGCCAGCAACTAAGCACCACAAAGCTGCTTGCTTACAACCCCCCAGTGGGATGGGGAAGAGAATCAGAAGAGTAAAAGTGAGAAAACTTGTGGGTTGAGATAAAGACAGTTTAATAGGTAAAGCAGAAGCCGCGTACACAAGCAAAGCAAAACAAGGAATTCATTCCCTACTTCCCATGAGCAGGCAGGTGTTCAGCCATCTCCAAGAAAGCAGGGATCACGTGTAACAGTGACTTGGGAAGACAAACGCCATCACTCTGAATGTCCCCCCCCTTCCTTCTTCTTCCCCCAGCTTGATATGTTGAGCATGACGCCATATGGTATGGGATAGCCCTTGGGCCAGTTGGGGTCAGCTGTCCCAGCCGTGTCCCCTCCCAACTTCTTGTGCCCCCCCAGCCTGCTTGCTGGTGGGGTGGGGTGAGAAGGAGGAAACACCTTGATTCTGCATAAGCACTGCTCAGTGATAACTAGAACATCCGTGTGTTATCAACACTGTTTTCAGCACAAATCCAAAATGTAGCCCATACTAGCTACTATGAAGAAAATTAACTCTATCCCAGCTAAAACCAGCACATTCTTCACCCCTTACTCCATACCATTTACATCATGCTCAGTTCCCACACTACCCAATACATACTCATTGCCCACCACCCCCCTTCATGTCCTTTGATATAATACACAGATATCATTCTCTTAGTCTATGGGCCACACCTGTAAAATGTCCATAAATGTCCACAAATGTCCACAAATGTCCACAAATGTCCATTGAGTTCATTTAATCCATGACTTTGGGCTCCACCTGTTATGGTGGTCACTCAGGACCAGGAGAGGTGGTGTGTTGTGTGGAGTTACTGGGCACCAAAGTCAGCTCAGGTCGGGTCACTGCTGCACTTGCACTGCTTCTTGTAAAGCTTGTTTTCCATAGGTTCAGGTGGTTCCTGCTATAGTAATTCCTACAACATGCAACTCAGACCATGGGCTACAACAATTTAAAGGTATTTCCACTACAGTCTCCTCCCCTGGTCCTTTTGGGCCAGGTTATAGAGTTTAACATTGCAATGAACTCCTCCCCTTGCCCCTGCTCTGGCTTGGACTTATCCACAGACTGCAGTCCTTTAGGGTTGTACCTGCTCCAAGTGGAGCCTTATCTATGAGCTGCACTCTCTCCAGGGTTATACCTGCTGTGGCATAGACTTCTCCACAGCCACAGTCATTCTGAGGTGCACATGCTCCAACATGGCCTTCTCCATGGGCCACAATCCCTTCAGAGATAGACCTGCTCCAGCGTGGCCTTACCCACAGCCACAGTCCCTTCAGAAGTAAACCTGCTCCAACATGGCCTTACCCGTGGCTGCAGTCCCTTCAGGGGTGTACCTGCTCTGTCATGGGCTTACCCATGGCCACATACTTTGAGGTGCTCCAGGATGACCTCATGCACAGCCACTGATGCTTCAGAGTGTACCTGCTGCAGCATGGGCTTATCCACAGCCACAGGTGCTTCGAGGCGTACCTTCTCCAGTGTGGACTTATCCTTGGGCCACAATCCCTTCAGAGGTACACCTGCTGCAGCACAGACATAACCACGGCCACAGATGTTTTGAGATGTACTTGGTTTGGCATGACTTATCCACGGCCACAGACGCTTCGGTGTGTCCTGCTCCCACGTGGACTCATCCACAGGTCACAGTCCCTTCGACACTGGAGTTCCAGCCTGTCCAGTACAGCAGCACAGAACAGCAGTGATGCCCTGGCCATCTGGCAGCCCATGGACATCGCCATTGCTGTTATCAAAATGTTCCCAGGCACAACAGAGTAAGATGATAAGCAGTATAGTAAGCGGCAAAAGTAAAAAGCAGCCGCTAACGAGCACTAGGCTCTAATATACAGTGAGGAAAGCAAGCCCCATGGCAATTAATAGTGAAACAGCAATAACAGCTATAAATTCAATCTAGCACATTACAACCAAACCTGTCATTATCTCGAACCCTTTGAGCCCCACGTTGGGGCTGTTAAAGGAGCAGCCGCTGCTGTAGCATTCACACCCCACTCAGGGAGCCGCACGCACACCACCCGAGACTTTAACTGCTAGGACTGAAGTCCCTTCGCAGCGGGCAGCTCCGTTGAGCTGACAGGTGCCCCTTTGACTCCCCACATGCTCACTTACTCTCCAGAGCGTTTTCTCCCCTCAGGCTCGACCCCAGGTTTCCCCGAAGCAGAGTCTTCAACACAACGTACAGCAGGCGGATTTACTGAGTGGTACAGCAGTAAGTGACAGCTTGAGCTGGGTGACTCCTGAGAGGAACCCTGAACAAAGAAACCCCTGTGCAATTATAGCCTTACAATTTAGGTTCTCCTCCCCCCATGCGATGGTTCGGTCCAATAGCAATATTTGAGTCTGGGGTCTTCTTGTTCTTTGTTGGATCCTTTGTCTCCAGGCGAGACATTCCTTCTTTTATCTTAATGGATACAGCTTCTGCTAACGGTTGCGGCTACCTTATCTTTCTGGTTTGCACTGGTTCCAGGGCCTTCTTTCATGTGGTTAAGTAGGAGTTCAGCATGCAGCCAGCATACCTAGGTGGAAGTTCACAGTTTGCAGCCCAAGGCTTTAACAGGCGTTGCTACTAACACTTTGTATTAGACTCTGTTTGAGCTAGGTAGGGCCTTCTGCAACAGGGGCTTTGCTTGTGTGCACAGCTTCTGCTTTACCTGTTACACTGTCTTGATCTCAACCCATGAGTTTTCTCGCTTTTACTCTTCCAGTTCTCTCCCCCATCCCACCGGGGGAAGTGAGTGAGCAGCTGCGTGGTGCTTAGTTGCTGGCTGGGATTAAACCGCGACAACTGGTCAGAACCAATGAGGAAAAAGGAAGGTGCTACTAAAATGCTGTGCAGTCTCTCTCCCTCTAAATCATTCCTGTAAGAAAGGTCTCTGCAGAGATCTGAGATGACCTGGTTCCATGTTGTCTGCAACACAGGATTTGAAGCTTTAGCTCTCAGGCAGCAGGACTAGTGTTTTAACTCTCCATGGCCTGCTGTTGTCCTGTTTTATACCAGTCCTGCATCAGGGCAAAGGGAAATCACTCACTGATACAGAACAATAAAATGAAATGAATCCAGTATCTCCCTTTCTCCCAGACTGGCTTTCGGTCACATCAAGTTTCAAATCATTCTGTAATACATGAAATATTAACATACATATACATACTTCAGATTTCTATTAGTTTGAGGGTTATCCATCGCTAGCCACCGTGCAGCGCTGTGAATTTACATCAGTCTTTGTCAGGACAGCATTAACAAACTGAACACAAATCTTAATGACCATTGAGAGCACTGTGACTTTTAATGCCTCTCAGGGCCAGCACCTCACAACTCTCCAGTCATGCTACTGGATGGTTGGTACCGCACATCCTTATTTTGCCACGTGCAATAGTGGGAACAAAGAGAGGACAGCATTCATCAGCACTTGTTCCCTTTGCTGGCATTTGCTCTCCTTTCTCTCACCCAGGACCTGCAAATAAAAAGGTCACACCTGCTAAGTCACTCCTTGGGCAGACAGTAAGCGCAGCCATGCTGTTGGCGTGAGCTAATTTATTTTATTTTTAAAATTATGGATAAGATGCCTACTGTAGATCAAGTATTCTTAATTCAAGAACGCTGTGTTCCTGCAGTACAGAGGTGTAGCATATTCCCTCGCAGGTCCCTGAGCTGGTGCTCAGCCCATGCATCCTCCCACAGCACCCATGCTACCCCAGCTCACACCGGCTAAGAGATGGGCACGGGAAATACAGAAACTTCCTGGCTTTCCCCAGAGTGAGTGCAGGATTCGAGCCCTGTAGAGTCAAATGAAAGGCTCCTATTGACTTGGGGTCAGGTCCTTAGTAAATGCTTTGTTAGATATAATCCTGTATCTATCAGCACTTACATCAAGTGAAAACGGTTCACAGTCACAAAGCCAATAGTTTTCTATTTATCTAATGTGTACTTTAGGTGGTATCACCAGAAAGCTTTTTTTTTCCCACTCTGTGAAAATACTTTCAATCAATTCTTATTTCTTGAAGAAAGGGGGAAAAATGTTTTTTGAAATCCAAGGAGTCAGCTTCTCATCCCTCTAGCTGTGCTTCGGCCTAGATAAGAAGAGATCTCAGGGTCCCAGATTATTAATGCACTGTCTATATGAATAACGAGCAGGCTTGGTGAATTATTCCACACTCCTGGGAAAATCTATAGCCCTGTCCTGCTACAGCACCACTGGAACCGAGCAGGAGACTCAGATTTTTTTTGATCTGGTGAATTCAGATTACTTCATTTATAAGGAGGAAAAAAATGTATCTGTTCCCCACTAACACCTATTTAGTAAGCTCGAAAAAAATTCACAGCATATCACATGCACTATTAAAAAAGGAGAGAGAAGAAGCCTGTGTACTGAAATATTTTAAGACTTTGCTTTTGTCCAGAAACATGTCTTCTTGAAACACCCTTGCAGCCACCCTGAAATTGCAGCCAGATCCAGAGAGGTGCTGACTTCAGTGGGAGCAAAAGCAAAACCAGCAGTGATGATGCAGGGTAATTAGTTCATTTACCAAGGCACAGCAGCTCTCATTACCAGTTTGCCTTCTAATCGGCAAAGCAGAGGCTGACCGGAGCAGAGGGGAGGTATGTGCCTGACCCTGGTGACGGTGGGTGAGGTTTTGTGTCGGAGCACAGCACCATCTCCTGAATCCAGACCATCAGTGAGCAACCTAGGGAGAGCAGAGAGACCATGCTTCTCCCTGAACAAGTATATTTACAAACATACATATATGTGTGTCTGTGTGTACATATGTACCTGTGCACATGCTCTAGAGTTATCCTGCCATGGGCAGTACATCAAAATGCTGTTCAGATGTGTATGTATGTGTTTCCAGTGATTAAGGTACACAGGGGGAGGATATTCAAGGGTCAAATTTGTAGCCAACCTGAGCCAAAGTGTGCAGCGGGGGCTGCCGAGATAGGCGCTTCCCCATCTCTCAGCAAGGGCTGCGTTGTTTGTGCCACACGCAAACATCCACCAGGCATTAGGGAGAAGTAGACAGATGATGATGTCTTTCTGGTGTGAAGATGGTGCAGCTAATGAGATCATCTGACTGTGGGTTTATGTGAGTATATCTTCATCTCGGCTATAATTTATCTCCCTACCTGTGTCTTATATTTCTTTCTTTTCCAATTGACATTGCAGTTTCCTGCGTAGCAAAGCAACCACCCTTTTTAATACCAAGCCCATAGAACAGCTGACTAATCCACCCTGATGAAGTGCAGAGAGCTCACTTAAATCCCAATTTCCGCAGAAAAAACATTTTCTTTTTCTACTTAAGAGGGGAAAAAAGCCATAAGTCATGGCACTATCTCCATCCGCATGAGGGGTGGTCATTTTTCCAAGCTCCAGCTGACAGGTTTCAGTGCTGACACAGAGGGAGGAGAGCCTTCACAGCCAACCAAGGTGCACAAGCAGCAGCCTTATGGTGAAATTAGAGAAAGGCACGGCTGCGTAGCAGTGTGAAGACACACAGGAACATATAATTACTTCACCTCCATACAGAGGAAAGTAACCTTTCTCTAAAATACTTGTAATAAGCCTGCTAGAGGCTAAATGGAAAAACAGTAGGAGTTTTTTCCTCTTATAGGTAGCATTAGGTGTTAATCACAGCACTGGAAAGAGACTGGTAAGGGGTTTTGGAGGCAGGGAGTGCAGGCATGGAGGGCAGCCGGCCATGCTGGTGCACCAGGCACCGCAGGGAAAAAGAAGCACAAGCTGGGTGGGAAAAGAACCTAAATTAGAGAAAATTCCCTCACAGGAGTGAAGCCACAGGCAGGACCATGCAGGTGAGCCCCATGAGTACAGGTAGCATAAGGATCAGGCATGCTGCATAGCCAAGCACGGAGAACAAGCAAGAGAGGGGATTTCTGCAGCTTTTGCATATGCAGGTCTGCCTCGATGAGCCCGCATTAGCCCAGAAGAGGGGCAGCAGCCCCCTGCGACCTATTGCAAATCTACAGATGGCAGATGTAGGGGGAAAAAAGCTTCAGCGATGCTAAGGGAGTCTCCTCTCACAACAAGCAGGCATCAAGTAGTGCTAAGGGAGAGATTTCCAAATATCAGGATCTAGATGGAAAAAGCCTGTCCAAGAAGAGATCAGAAGACTGGGGTGAGCAGCGCTGCGTCAGAGCCAAAAACTTTGCTTGGGGTGCAACACAGAAGTACCTCAGAAGAGTAAGATCTGGATATCTAGGAGGGACTTGTGTGTCCACCCCTTGATGTATTTGTATCCACCACAGCTACCGCAAAGTACGGAGTCTGGTCTGTAGCTGCCCTGCGTGGCAGCAGCAAGGCAGCGAGAGAGCTTTGCTACCATTTACTAAATCTGTGTGGAGTGATGCTGCCAGCTGATATGGGGTGTGTGGCGTCTCAGGAGTGGAGTAAAAGGTTTGAACCTTTACACCATGCCTTTAAACAAACACCGGGTTTATCTGTGTCTTGTGTGACGAAGCACACATGCGCGGTCCAAGTACGACATTCAAAATGCATTCAGAAAGCGGTTCACCACCCAGAGACAGGTTTTCAGTTGGTGTAAACTGGCTCTTGAATTCCAGAAAGGCCTGCTAGCTTGTGCCAAATGAGGACACGGTTTGCTGAGTTTAGGAGAATGAGCAGAATGGCGACTGCCTATTAATCCTTGCTCGCAGTCTTTAGGGAATATATGGGACCAGCGTCCAGCTAATTGGTGGCCAAGAGGAGCTTAGAGAAATGTTAAGGTTGGGTTAGCATCTGTGCTTTATCCCCTTACACCAAATCTTTGCAGTAATTCAGATGATAATCTATCTCTGCCAGGAAAGACCATATTACTAAATGGCTCATTCTGCATAAGCTCACGTGATACATCTATTCTGCATTGGATACTGTATTTTCAGTGCACCAGGGCTCTGAAATGCTGCTTGTCTACAGGTGTCTCTACTACAGTACAGAAAATATGTGACTGCTGTATTGCAAAGCATTAAGTCTTCTTTTCTTTTCTTTCAAAGCTACCTTCTATCTATAAACATGGAGCTGGTTCACAAGGCTTGAATGTGGTTTGTAGGATTAGGATTTGAACACAAAAGAAGTGGATGATTAAGTAAAAATGGAAAATGCTGCTACATAGTGTGCTCTCTTTAAATTAAGAGGTGAGAGCCTGAAGTTATTACACACTGAAATTTTAAAGAAACAACGACCAAATCTTTGTAAGAAGAATACACATCGTCAATCCTGTTATTGATGCAGTGAGTTCAAATAAGAGTCACTAATTTAGCACGGGGATTGTCCGTTGTGTTGAACTACATGAATTAATCTGGCAACTGCAACTAGAGGCAGACAAGTCAACAAGTGTTTAATTGATTTCAGAGGATTGATTATCCATAAAATTGATCACAGACACATTTCCAGTTCCTCCTCTCAGAATACAGCCAGGTAGCTGTAGGACCCAAACCCCTCAGCAGTTTGTCAGCCCATAGTCTGTTTTGGGTGATTTTCATGCATTAACACTGCAGAATTGCCTTACACTTAGGAATCAAGTAAGTACATTTGAAGTGAGGGATTTATTTCAAATCTTAGACTTTGTGCTGAGGAAATGTACCATTCAACACATACATAGCCTGCAGATTTTGGAACAGGTCTCTATAGGCAGGTGTCAGAAAGCAGTTTGCTAATCCAGTGTCTCAAGGAAAGCATTATTCCTCTTTGGGAGTTAAGTGTTTCCATAGACCATTCAGTTTACTACAATAACTTCTCAAGGTTAAGCAAGCACAAGTGCTGAGGTAGTATGGCAAAATTCAATAATATTCAAAAAGTGCTGCCTCTCCCTTTTGAAACTATCATGCAAAAGACAGCGGTGTGGAAAGGAGCTGTGCTTTACAATTTAAGCATTCTGCCCTGTATCATTAGTACATAAAACCTATTCTGCAGGCAGATGGATTGTTTTTAATATGTGGTCTTGTGTAATCATTTCCTTTTGATTACAATTCCTAGGCAGCAAGCATACAGCAGAGTTTTCAAGATGCATGTGCATGGTCAGTACATTTATTTTTTTTTTATCTTCCTAATGTGCCCAGAACTCACAAACAGCAAGGTGAAACATCAGCACAAACCATCACTCAGGAATGAAATTGAGAAGCAAATGACACTGTCCTAACTGAGGACAATGGCAAATCTCCCATTAACTCAGATGAGAGTAGAAAACATAATTCTGTATTGGCCTTATTATTACAAAATGCCCCCTCCTTTTTCTTCAGAGCCTTCCACAAAATACCATCAAATGTGGTTGTATGTAATATGTTTAGGCAAATATCAAATGAATTCTATTTCCTTCGGAAATTTCCTTTCCTCCTCTTGAAAATAGCTAACTGGACGAACACGTTTTAAAACAAGAGCGCCTGTAGTCCCTGTTAAATAAAAAAACCAAAGCCCATTAGTGTAATGAACACTTGTATCACGTTAGTGAGGTCGTTATCCGGGAACACAGCTATCGATTGCTCCGAGCAGGATGGGGAAAAGGAGGGTGACCACTGCTTTGAACCACAGAGCGCAGGAACAAAGCAGTAAAGGAGAAAATCCGTACAGTTTTTGACAGGTTGTGTTTCCTCTGGGATTCAGCTCAGTAGCAAAGGCCTGGCCTCATTATTGCCCTGGTGCTATTCATTTCTCGTTTGTCTGTGTATTGTGATGAATTTGGTTCATCCGAATGTCAGGTGGGGAATCAGGCGATGAGTTTGTGGCAGAGCTGGAGAAGCGTTATGCTTCTCTGTAGCACAGTGACGGGTCTTTTCCTGGGACGGATGTGCAGTTCTGGCCACAGAGCTCCAAAAAAGGAGGTGAATTAACTTGGGGGCCCAGGTGTGGAGAAAGGCTTTGGCTGTTCAGGAGGATGGGAAGCCTCTGTTGAGAGGGAAGAGTTGTAGGGCAGCAAAGCAAAGGATGAAGGACTATAAATCTGGTGTCAGATCAGTGGGTAAGGACCAGGAATGGAGAAAAGCTAAGAAAACAGTGGAGGATTTAATAGATACAAACTGCCCATCGTTAAATGTAGGTTGGAAATTAGAAGAACAGTCCTAACTCTTAGAGGAGGCTGGCAACAGCTTCCCAGTAGGGATGCCAGCTAGTTTTGCAGACTTCCAGTGTCTTTTGCCATACTCACAAAAGGCAAACAAATTAGTATTATTTGATCAAGTAACACTGCAGCATACTGGTGAACAATGGAGGTACCGCAGACTGACGTAAGTCAAGAAAAAGAGCTGTAGAGCAGACTCATAAGAATTCATTCGTGTGTTAGAGACACAACCAATCGTGTATATGCTTTGTCTTTAATATAGCAAGAATTGATTTAATCTGGCCGAAAAAAAAAATTCTTATAACAAACAAATCACATTAGTTTTCAGGCAGCTGCATTTCATACCAACTAAAGGGTAAAGTCTGGGGGGATTGTGTGATGGTTTTTGAAATGTAATTTTTGAAAACAGAAATGTTTTGTCAATGTTGTATATTTATTAATAAAAGGAGGAGGGGAAAAAATTGCCAAGCAGATATATGGAAAAGTTTCATCCCATTTTGAAGTCTTTAGTTACAGATTTACTTTATTTGATACTGTAATTTTTTATTGTTTGGTTGGCCAACATTGATATCTTTTTTATATCCATTTATTTGCAATAACATGCTGATAAATCAGTTTTAGCAGTGGAACCAATTAATTCTCCATTGCAAGTATTGACTTAGATTTTTTTTAATCTATTCTATTTGTTGGAGATGGCAGTGCTGGACTTCCCAAATGAGCAATAACGAGGGAGTATTGCAGAATCCATTTCTACTACTCCTCTGAAACAGTGTTCGCGAGTTCTGTGTGGTCATTGCAAAAAAACAGCATTTGCAAACACAAATTAAGTAAATTATAGCCTTGCTACTTGGCCTGCATTCTTCAAATGACCCCTGGTGCCCACAAGTGGGGATTGTAGCAAAACGTATCAGTTCAAGTTTGCAGATATCCCAGCTGAGTTTGCTCATTAAAACACAGCAGGATGGAAACTATGATCAGAAATGACCTGTGATTACAATGGACGTGGTCTAAATGTATTGTGTGTAGTAAGGTTTGGTAAATAAAATGAATTGGGGGAGGTTTTGAAATTCCTAAAATTCAAATGTAGTTACATACCACCCAGATCTGTGGTTTACGGTTACTGTTTACTGGTGCTGAAAACCTTTTGAAAGCTGATACAATTTCCTAATAAAAAGAATAAATTGACAAACCAGGTTAGAAGCTTACAATCCAAAAGTAGCAACCCTTATGCAACGGCCTGTAGTGAAAACTCCTGCAAGCGCCCACTGTGTTGAATCAGTGTATTTCTGAAATAATCAGGAACACTCATTTGTAACAAGCTTTGGGTAAGACCCTTTCCATGTGAACCACTTTCATTTTAAACTCATTATTTATGGTAAGCATAGCCACACTCTTCATGCATTTTGCATATTCAATTTTCAAGCCAAAACATAGGAGCTGCATTAGCTTCAGTGCTCCCAGCAGGTAATCAGCCTCCTGCAATATCAAACCTTATGTCACCAACAGTAATAGGCTGAAATAGTCAGTGCCTCATAAGGCCTGTGCCTGCCCAGTTCCTATTAAAATTAATGGGGACTGGGCATCCATTCCCTCTAGGCAGCTTTGAAAATATCAGCCAAAATGTAGTTGTAATTATTAACCTTTAGGAAGTTAGTGTTGGCAGCCTCCTACTGCTCTGTACTAGTTTCCAAAATCAGTAGCTCTGATTAGGCATGAGCCCCGCATGAGAGCCTTCAGCTCCGGTTTGATGGGACCATGTCCTTTAGAGGCTGCTGGTGGGGAGCAGCTGTGGGCAATTTGCACCTTCAGGCTGTTTTGGCTGAGCAGACCCTGGGGAGTCAGAAGGCAAATTGTATTGTGGGGCTGCTCTGCCACTTGTACCAGGAGCAGCCTGAACTGAACCTGATTTTTTTTTTTTTTTTTTCTTTCCTTTTCCCTTTCCTCCTGGTCTTCAGAGGTGAGGAAGCCAGTCCCATAAAGGTCAGTAAAGGTGATGTGAAAAGGCTACCATGACTCTGAATATAATGCAGTATGGAAGTCTGGGGCAGAAATGCCAAAAATATTGCAGCCTAACTGTTAAAATAAACATATGTGGTATAGAAAAAACCTGCCTATGAACGCTTTTATATATTAAACCCTGTAAGGAACTTCTGCGCTGCTGATTTAACCTTCTTTAATTAGGTTTTTTTTCCCTTTCCTCTCTATATTTGTAAAGAAAAATAGTCTGGCATTTGAAAAGAAAAAGGGGATTAGAATCATTTATTATTGGATTACTATTAAACCAATAGAAATAGCAATAGAAATTCATATTTTTAAACAACCTCCAGGTCTCAGGTCTAATCCATACAGATGATGACCTGTGAGGAATTAGTGTTACAGGAATAAATTGGCTGTGGTTCAGACTGAAAGGTTTTAGCCCAGCTAATAAACTCTCTGTGGTGCATGCCTGAAATGTTACCACAGTAGCTGGAGAGCAAGCTGCCCCCTTTTTAAATTTTTTCACCAGGTAGTTCTAAAATAACCAAAGTGTAATCAATACACTCAGTGAGCAGATTGTTCATGGACACAAAATACATTCCTAAATCAAATAAGTTGCTAATTGTGAAGCATTTACTAGGCTCTGCTTTACACAGCATGAGATAAGAAGTAAATATAACATACTGCTCTCTATTACTGAGCGCTACTAAAAATGTAAGGGAATATATGTGCTCCTTCGATTTCGACAGTGCAGCAGTAGTAGAAATCCTGTAAGGACCACCTGGATCTTAATGACCTGTTAAGCTGCATCTTTGCCACCATTGTGAGTGCCAGCTCTGGTTTTTTTGGCGGATACCTATGCCATTTTAGGAAGTACTAATTGCATTTTGCTGCATTTTTGTTGTGGTGTTCTTAATTTTTTACTTTCCCTTCGTAAATATGATTGTCTAGTAGTCACGGACCCAGAGGAAATGCGTAGCCAGGAACATTAGTGCTGGCAGATCCCAGAAGGAGCAAAAGAGCCAGCCAGAGCCCTTTCTGGCTCTGCTGAGTCCACAGGTTTTGAGCAGAATTATGGGCAAGGCTTACTGCAGTATCCCTGTGCTTAGGGTATGGATCGTGTGCTTGTTCTGCTAGCTTTTTCTGAAATATTAGGCCTTGCTAAATGTAGCTTTCTGTAGAATATAAATCAGCTACGTTAGTGTAGTGTCCTGCTTGCACAATGTATTTTGGTTATGTCTACCCTTATATTCGCTCACTTCATGGCATACTACGACATGTCAAAGAATGTAGATGCTCCTGCCTCCTACCACATTTTTCAGCTAAAAATGACAGATGCTTGGAATTATTACAGTATTAGTTCTATTTGTTTTTTCGCTAAGAAAACAGCATCATAGGTGTTGAGATGTTCTTGCCAGGAGTTTTGGAGAGACCAAGGGGGCTATACTTGCACTCCGCAGTCTAACAAGGAACCACAGTGTACTGCAGTGTGTGCTGCAAAACAAGGTAGGCATCCAGCGAGGGCAAGAGCACAGGCTTTGTGGGGTTTAAAAAAAAAAAAAAAAAAAAAAATTGGGCTGTGGGCAACACAAGAGTGAAGAGAGGTTGCAGTGCAGAGTGGCAGCAGACTTGCTGTGGTAGGTAATATGGGATACAGTAAATAACCTCAAACATTTGGAATTTTTTTTCTTTCTTAGAAGCCCAAAAAAAGTGCGCAGTAACTAAATAGATTAAAACTGTACACTGTTTGGGTCATTGTCACAGTATCTCTGAAGGATGAGATAAAAACAGCATGGGGGGCAGAGAGGGGGCAGACCCACAGGGTCCTGTTCTACACTCAGGCTGGGGAAACGCTAAAGTAAAAGGAGATATGCCTACAGCCTGCTTTCCATTCCCATCCAAAAACACTCTTCCTTCCAATTTCTCTTTGGTGTCAAAATAAATGAAAATGTTTCATAGTGATTAATGGTGTGCTGGCTAGACAGTGAATGCTGGTAGGGATACAGCCGATCAGTGAAGAGGATATTTTCAGAAAACCTCATCATATTTTGTTTTGACTTTATGCTGACATGTTGAATTTTGGCAAAAAAATGATGAAATTCAGCCAGTTACATAGGCATGCATGTGTGCACGTAGACACACACACAGGGAGAGAGAGTCACTTGATGATTCTGCTCCTGGAAGGACATACCTCTCCAGATAACCGCTCAGTTTGACACATGCTGGACCGCTGGTCACTATTTGAACCTGGATTGTCCACCTGAAGAATTATGTCTGCAGGACAGGACTGAAGGAGCATCCCTGTGGTCCCCAAGGCCACCCAGTGTTGCGTGGCACTGTGGAAATGGGCAGCCACTGCAAGGCATGTTGATGGGAGATGGAGGCTTACCTGCCCCTCACCCTGCCTCTGTGCACCTCCTCCTGTGCCACCTTTGAGAATAAAAGGAGGTGAGAAGTGCCACCGCATCCCTGTTTTCTTTAGGAAATTGGCTTAGGTTTTTTAAAAGTGCTTACAAGGTTTTAGAGAGAGGTCCAAAAAAACCTGCATTCTAATGCAGATCAACTCAGAACTTCTACGTTTTGGTAGAACTTGTTATATGTAAAGTCTATACTGTATTTATTCACCTAGAGACCTTAACTATTATGTACAAAAAAGAACAACTACAGCACAATATTGTTTCTTTCACTACCATTGATCTTTAGTTTCACACTTCAATTTTGCCCTCTAAATTAAGGGTGGTTTTTTCATACTGCTGTGTATGTGAGATGTTTAAAACTTGCTTGAGATTTCGATTTCCAGAGGGTTCTTGTGAGGCTGAGGTTGTAGCTTATCTAATATTTTGACAAAGTCCAAGTTCTGTGTTGTAAAAGTCAATATAGTTTTAAGCTGTTTTCATCACTACATTGAATAATCCAATTTTTAATTATTTTATATGTTATTTGATTTTTTTTTTTCTTAAAATTTATTTGTTTGTCATTATAATAATTTTAGTGGAAGGGACACTGGAGGAACCAAGCCTTGCTGGAATAGATTGTTATCCAGTGTAATGTATTGATCAGGTCAGGCAGTAAATTAACAGGAGCAGAACACCATTAAATTTTGAACTTAATTGCCTTCTACTCTTAATTTCTATTGGATATAATCAATAGGTGCCAGAGGAAAGTTAAAAGAGTTATTTAGCAAGCCGCTATTTCCTGCAGCATAATGGAGAACTACTGTTTCATCCTCTAGTTGATGCAAATAATTTGCAGTTCAAGTGTGGCCACTTAAGCATTTTATCAAAGACTCACTTTTAGTTCTGTCTTGATTAATCTTCATCCCTTCCAGAAAGAAACGTGATTTAGTGACGCAGTCTGTTTTGGTTAAGCTGCCCCTTTGGTCTTTGCACTTACACTGGTGTTGCAGCAACGCCATTTCCCTCCACAGTCTGCCCAACCTGTATTCCTGTCTCTAGCCATGCACACACAGAGTGTCTTCAGGGGGATATTCTCAGGCCAATATTTTTTAATATCATTTCCTTTTCCAAGGAAATACATTGTTACAGCCAGTGGAAATGAAGATCATAGCCTTAGCCTTGACTTTTCTTCTTGGTTCTTCTACCAGCTTGCTTGGGCAAGTTGCTTATCTCTTATTTTCCCTGCCTACAAAACACTGATGTAATCAATTGCCTTCACCAAGGTCTAGTGTCAAGCTGATGTGTTGTACTCTCTTCTAGAACTCCCTGTGCTGATGATGCACCTTGTTCTGTTCTCCAGCCTACTGTTCAGTTTGTTACTCCTCGTGTCTCATATTTCTCTTTATATCAATATTTTAGATGCTTTTTTTTTTAACTTGCTGTTCAATTTAAGTATTGCTTATCCTGCTGTAATCTAAAACCAGTTACTTATAAATCAATATCTCAGTGCTATTATTATTTTTACACCTATTTGAACACTTTTTCCATTACCTAGTCTTTTGCTAATAAAATGCTGCAAAGGAAACACCATGTTTCCGGTGGCCCCCTGCCAAAGCTGTATGCCCAGTATAACTGCCCTGTGGAATCACAGGGACATTAAAAAGCCATTGAATGGAGGATAGACATCTGATGCAAATTAGGGGATTATTGCAAACTTTGGTGGGCCTTGGAAGCTGTATTACTGAAGCGGCACACAGAATAAAACAGGCCAAGGTAATCATACCTCATATTTTACAGTAGTGTCAGTTCTGTGCCAGTGGTGCTATTCCATATTTATAACTTTATATTGGCATAAGGCAATTCACATTCAAGCTAATGGGAGTTTTCCAGGAGTGTTGATTCAGGTTCTTGATGAGAAATGAGTATAGCCCCTTTTGCACATCTTTACAGCACAAATAGCAGTTAGAGTAGAGAGGAGTCTACTTGAGATTTTATGAAGTGGTGCATAATGATGCACCAAATGGACAGACCTTCATAGAAGTCTCATTTTCTAAGAGACCTGACCTATACTCCCTCTGAAAACCAAATATCTTCAGGGAGTGGCAAGTTACCCACCTCAAAATAGGGTCAACACATCCAGCAAGCCTTGCGCTGAAATCTTGACCTACATCTATCCACAATTCCCTCCATTATGGAATGCAGATAACAGGTATTTTACTGTGAGCACATTCGATTTTATTCAAGTCCAGTCTATTTGAAAAAACATTACTTGCTGTCTATGCAAATTCAAAAAGTGCCAAATCGTCAAAAGAGCTGAGTATGAATTTGCCTTTTTGACAATTATTCCTTGTCACATTATTTTGGTTAACAGGGAATTCATCACAGGGCAGAATTAAAAATAAAGCCTCTTGACAGTTACAAGGAATTAACTGTGCTTACGATAATATATTTTCCAAGGGAAGGCTGGAGGGCAGAGTTTGACAGTGCTGAAGCTGTACCACATACAGTGATGCCCTGTGACCATCGTTGGCCTGGACTTAACCTTTACAGAGGGAAGACTTGTTGGTCTGTGTTACAGACTAGCACAAATTGTGCAAGGCTCGCAGTCCCAGCTCCCAGGAGAAGCTGAAATTCTCCTGTTCTGGTCATTCCACCCATGCCCACAGCACCACTGATCCTCATATTATGTTGGCACAACAAGAAGAGTTGGTGTTGTGCCTATCGTATATTTAGGGAACTGAAACGCAAAGCTCAGGTGCCCACGGAAGCCTGTGGCCAAGAAGGGAATTGGTCATAGGGCTAATTGAGTACCTCTGGCCAGGGTGGTGCCAGCAATTATAGTAGCATTCCCCATTTCCCATGCAGAAGAGCTTCTCCTTGTGTTTCACGCTTCTGCCAAGAAAAGGATAAAAGGGGATTTTTCTCGGTGTCACTGAGGAGAATCTCCTTTTCATCCAAATGAATTATGCTGTCTCCAAGGCGCCAGATTAATCGGTCTATAATATCCCTTGTGTATTGTTTCTAGACTAACATGTATCTGTGTTTCTTCTTTTGTGATCAACTGGTACAAATGAAAGCTAACTCACACGGTAGTCTTTCGCAGCTACCTGCCGCCGTGAAAAGCTCTACAGGAACGACTCAGCCCTACTGAAGAAGAGAGGTACAAATATACACCTCGCCAAGAAAGCAACTGGGGTAAAGTTTCACCCTTGAGTTGCCTTATAAGAAGCAACTGGAGGAGATGCTTTAAGCATCTGACACAGTTCCCTAGAAGACCAGCAAAGATATGCAGCTGAGATGATATTTTGATGCTGTGCCTGATCCTCTCTTGAAACTCCCCAGGCTTCTTCTGAGACTCTTGAAAGCGAAGTAGCTACCTATGCCCATGCAGCAGCCTAGGTCCAGTCCAACTTCTACATGAGACAGGCATTTGCAACGATCCCCAACTGTTTTGGAATATGATGTGGATAGTAAGACAACATTCATGTTAAGGTTGATGACGAGTACAGTTTGGCTCAGTTGAAGCTCCTTCTCTGGCTTGCTGTCATCGTAAAAAACTATAGATTATTGCATTATAGGTATACACATCAGGAAAGGCAGATGAGGTAGGAAGTCTCAGAGACACACATGAATTAGGATTAAATGGAGCAAACTAATTCTCAAACAGATCTATTCACCACTAAAATGAAGAAGATAGAAAGAGACAGAATCAAAATTAGTGAGATAAGAGATTGCATTTCTGGTTAGAGAGAAGTCCTGCATTATGAAATGCTGCTGGATTTAATGTTCAATGCTACCCTTATTTGTCATGCACATTGTAAAGCATATTTGCAGTCATCACCTTCTAGTTGAATCAGGGCAGGGAGTTTTTGTTTTTCTTAGAGTACTTTATGTTTTATAGTTTAGAGCCTTGGCAGGAGTCCATCTACGGTAAAACATGATTCACATCGTTGTTAGGCTGGGGACTGCAATTGTTGCTGTTCTGTCTGTACTCTGCTGTGCTTGTGGAAGGATCAGGCTTTGAGCTGTGAGGTTTACTCATGATCCCTAAATCCAGAAGTGTATTTGCACCATTTTTATCCCTAGAAAGTTATCTACTGCTTACCACTTGCTTTCCTGAGAAATGGTCAGACAAGGCATATTGGAAAGCAGGCTTATTTTGTGTATGCTAGTGTATAAGAAATTATACCAGACAGTAACCTTAGTTATGACCCCCCAAAAAACACCACGTGACAACAACAAACCCCTCCAAAAACCCAAAAGAAACGAAAGAAAGAACACCCCTCCCCCCTTTGCCCCAAACTCCTCTTTGGGGGCTTTGCAAAACAGAGTTTCAGGTGAAGATAATATATTGTTTGCCTAACTATTCAAATTGAATGTGTTGACTCTATAGATAAATTGTTTTCAACTCTGTCTTGTCATCTATGATTCAGTCCAAAGAGAGTTTCAGTGGCACCTTGCTGGAGTTCGCAAAACATTGGTACTGGCAGATACAGGATGGCCTGCTTCAGCTTCTGGGGAAAACTTGGCCTTTAGTTTCATGGCCAACAGAACTAAAAAATTATGGCTGCAGGAGAACTGTGTAACATGCTGCAAGTGGGAAGTTCTTTATACTGCATCACTGGAAATACAATATGAATGTGAAACCCCTCCACTTATATGCATGTCTTCCAACATTTTCAGCAAAATCAGGAGATTTCCAGATCTTTGTCCTGAATGATAAGCAAGCACATTTTATTGAGATATGTTCAACATCCCTATAAATAACAGTTTCTCTTTTTGCCTTTGCAAGCCATCATCAGAAGGTGAATATTTCTTCACTTCCTCATTCCTATCCTTCATCTGCCCACATAGCCATAACAGCATGCATGTAAAAATGCATAAAAATTTCAGCCTTGCAATTTAAATGTCAAGTCTTCAGTCTTATTCCAGTACATTTAGACCCTCTTTTGCATACAGTATGGCTGACTTACTACAGATCTAGTTTTCTTTAAAATGACAGAAGATGTGTCTGTGGCCCTTTCTGATAGTCCCATTTGTTACTCTACCCTTGCAGAACAAAAACGTAATGCAGCATGCTATGCTGAGAGATGGGTCACACACAATCCTTAGGGGTATTAAACAGATAGTTATATTGTCTTTGCGGAGCTGGTCTGACTCCCCTTCGTTTCACTAGAGTTTAGCAAGGTCTCAGTGAAATGCTGCTGGGATTTAGCTTCACTGTGATATAACCAGGCATCTCTGCATGGGGAGATGATGTTGCAAAGGTGTGTCCCTATTGCCCATATCAGTCTCTTGAAAAAGATAAAAGATGGCACAGAAATATATAGGTGCATATATATGTAATCCATTTCACAGCTATATGGTTGTATAGATTTTTTTTTTTCTCCCATCCTGTATAGTTTCCTCAGATAAATATCGAGAGAAGTTGTTTGCAGTCGTGCTGAGTGAGGATCTGGGGGGGTGTTGCAGACTGCTGAAGAAACACCCAGAACACACGACACACTAGGCTGCACTAATGAAGTTGCAGACATAGCCTGCTCTTCTCTCTTTAGCACAAACTAGTATTTAGGATCTCCCTTTCAAAGACTGAGGGTTTTCAGTGAGTCATCTAAATTCCACATTTGGGCACCTAAATTACTTGCCCTCAGTGGTTTTCTAAATTAAAAATTACAATTTAAAGAAAGCACTAACAACTGTACAATTTGTTTTCTCAGCCTCGTTGCATTTGAAAGAAATAGCAAATACAATGGCTTAAAAAAAATAAGTTTACATAACTCATTAGCTTTTGAAGAATTTCCTTCCAAACAGTAATAATAAACGTACATGTGTACATGAAGAGCTCTCTCTTGGGTCAGTTTTTTTTTAGTATTAGAAAAAAACTTATTTTTATAGCTATATAAAATGTTATGGCCATTCCTGAAGAATTCATGAGTGCTTTTTTATTCCACTGCCCACAGAAACTGGAAGGGGACTTGCCACTAACCTCTACCTCCAGCAAAGAGGACACAGATATAACCCCAATATTTCCACTGAAGGACAGTGGACATTTTTACCATTTCTGCCCACATCCTTCGGAGCAGCTTGTACAATCCATAGTGATCCAGGGACAGGAATATACTTTCCCTTCCACCTTGGCAGGGCTTTACTTTGTTAAGGCAGAGCTTGGAAGCTGCTTTGAGATCCTTGCAGTGAAGGTGCTAAAAAGACACAGGAAAGCGCTATGGTGTGATGATGCACCGACTTTGCTGCAGCACCAACTTTGCTGCAGCATGAGCCTCCCTGTTACTACAAAAGCCTTTGGAGGTCAAAAGCTGTCCCAGTTTGACTATTTTGACCTGCTTTTTAATGACCAAATGGTGATACTGTTTGAATAATTCATTTATATGAAAATACAAAATCTTGAAGCACATCAACCACTAAAGACACTTCTTTGCAGAAGACATTCTGCATTTCCCCGCCCAGGACTGGTGCTCCTTGCGAGGCAGAGCTGTAAGGGCTCCCCATGAGCTCCTAATGCAGGATTGAAGTCTTGAATGCTCCCTGGCCACGAATTGAGCCCCTGAATGCACAGTGACTGAATATTCATTTTGTCCATTCTTCAAAAAAATACTTACAATTTAAAGTACAAGAATAGCTCCATTCATAAGCCGCTATGTGAGACAAGTCTCTGTCACAGGTGCTGTATCTACATTTCTTAAAAAGAAGTGAACAAAGCCGATATATTACCACGTATAAAAATAATGAAAAAAAGATATCCAGAGAGAGAAATTACCTTTTTGTCATAAAGTGATGTGGGTTGATTATAAGCATGCGTATTATTTCTCTTTGTTGTTCACTTCATTGTGCAGTCCGGGAGAATAAGAAAGCCGTGTGCACCTGCTGTATGGCTGGATGATATTAGGGTTTCAACATTTGGAACAGCAGATACTTAGGGTAAAACTTTCCCCTGATTTGAGCTGAACTATTCATCACACACGTAGCTGTCATTAATCTTACATGCAGAGCCAGGCTTCTCATATTTCAAAATCCTTGGAGAGGCAGCTTTTTAATCTATATCTGGTTCTTTTTTCCCCATCTGAGATTGATTTCTCTTTGCATATAATGCTGTAGTAGTTTCAATTTAAACAGAACCCTGAAATAAAATAGTTGAATATGAAACCTTAGCAGAGAGAGAGGAAACAATTATCTTGAAATTCTTTTTTTTTTTTTTGGAGGTAAAAAACTTCAATGACAGCACCGCTGACTGACAAAATTGACATGTATTTTAACTTCTGTTTCAAGCAATGGATTATCTTAATCACAACAAGAGGATGTATACTCCTGGATGGGGCCATAAATTCAATTAATCTCAGTAGTAATTCTCAAAGCGATTCATTTTAATATAATGCAGCACCTTGAAGTATCTAAATTACAGCAGCTGAAGCTGGTTAAAGATGAGAGGCAGATGCAGAAGCTGCCCAGCAGCTCCTGGGGGCCAGTTCTTCCCCCTTCTAGCTCCTCTCTGCCATACTAGCTCAGGCCAAAGGCAGGTCTGTTCCTCTGAGCCTGGACAGGAAAATCAAGGAAAAAGGACAAGGAAAGGAAAATGTCAGGGAAAACAGGAAAAAACAGCAGAATGGATGTGAGGGCAGCAAATGGCAGGGGGTAAGGTCTAAGCTTATTCTCAAAAATATATGAACTATGATCGCTGCAGGTTATAAAGCATCTCTATCAAAAGTTTCTAGTGACCAAGAGCAAAAATTTTAAGTGGTTTGCATATCTCTCTGGGCTCTTGAGATAATAATATAGCTGTCTGTTCCTTATTTTGTAGGTCATTCATACAGCTCATAATCTAAGCCCTTCTCTCTGCTAATACTTAAAAAGGATGTTATTGGAATCCCAAACTCCTTGCCATTTTGCAGAGCTGAATCTGGACATACGATGTTATAAATTCAGCAATGTGTGTCACTATGGGAACTGTTTCTCCTGCCAGACAGCGTTGGGAATGAACTGGGAACTGGCTGTTTAGACACTTGTGTGTATGCGTGCGCGTGTGCCTGCCAGGCACACGTGTACAGAAACATTCAAATGTAGATATGTAAATTTTACCATTAAGTGTTTGCATTTCTTTGCTTCACCATTTCTTATGTTGCTTCATTTAGCATAGAGTATCTCTGTAAGTCTGGCAACTAGTCAATTACTGAGCTCCTTTTCAAAGGAAGGAAAAGGAAGATTACAAAATTCATCAAACTAGCATAAATCACCATATCTTCCCCACCTGAGGATCTGACCCTCTAACGGTAGTTTCTTTCTTCTTTATAAAGGTAATTATTCTATTAAAATCAATAGTAAAATGAATACTGCTGTGACTGAATTACATGGGATAAGCGTGAAATACTGTGATCTGTTCTGCTATGAATTAGTAATTACAGTGTGCCCAGTGAAATTTGCATACTTTCCTCTCCTTCCCTCCTATCCACCTTGGTTTAGTGCTAAAGCTCTCTCCAGGGTTGGAGCTGGAGATTGCTAGTGGTTTACACCGGTACAGCAAAGAGGAGGTGTTTGCAGAACATAGTACACTGAGTTTTAAGACAGCAGAAGAAGTTAAAAGATAAGTATGGATTTGTTTGGTATTTGCAGTATCTGTGATTGCCTTTCTTAATGTGGTGGAGGAGTTTTTTTGTGCTTATATAGATGAGCTGAGAAAAAAAAAGAGAAAAACAAAAGTCTGTCTCCTCTCCACCTGCTATTTCTGCATGAAAAGGTTGGCTTTGTGATACGACTTTGAGTTCACACTGCCTGGAGCAGTGGTTGGCGTCTCAGAGGGACAGCGCTCGGAATAAGGGAGACCCAGTACTCATGCAGGAGCTCGTGGACCTGCAATAGCTTCTGTTTCAGAAAGCTGTGTGCACCTGCTTGCGCTTAGGTGGTTCACGGAAAGTTTAAACTTGAGGAGGATAAATGGTAGCAGGATTGCAGAAGGCTAACTAACCTAGCAGCAAAGAGAGACATTGCCATAGCGCAGTCCAGTTGGGAGCGAGCAGGGGGGACACAAAGCACCAGAAGGCACCGCTTCCTCACCATCTCCAGGACTGGCAGAGCAGCTGCGTTTGCTCAGCGGGGACCTGCAGCAGCACCGGGGGCATGCTGTTTCCCCAGGGCTCCTGCAAAGGCATGGCAGAACCCCACTGTCTCCAGAACAGCACAGTGCCTGGGAGACAGACACATCAGGGGAGGTTTAGATTGGATATTGGGAAAATTTTTTTCGTGGAAAGTGTTGTCAAGCAGTGGAGCAGGCTGCCCAGGGACGTGGTTGAGTCCCCATCCCTGGAGGTATTTAAAAGATGTGTAGATGTGGACCTTAGGGACATGGTTTAGTGGTGGACTTGGCAGTGCTAGCTTAATGGTTGGACTTGGTGATCTTAAAGGTCTTTTCCAACCTAAACAATTCTATGATTCTATGACACCGAAAGGCAACCTTTCCCACACACATATTGAGAGACCATGTCTTGAGCCAGCAACAACAACTACTTATTAACTAGAGAATGGCAGGAAACAATAATTTTTTCAGTGCTATATGGATGTAGGGCAGAAGCCAAGTAACAGGTCCAGGCTGGTTTCTGAGGACGAGAGAGTCTGCCCAGCACTAGCAGGGAAGTTTTGTCCTACAGCCTGTACAGCCCTGTTACACCAGCGTGCGTGCTCAGCTCAGCGAGGTGGGCTTCTCACCTCAGCACAAGCTAAATACCCCACAGCCTGATCGGAAGGGTTATATAGGAGAAAACTGAGACAGAGCGAGCTACTCCCCTTTGACGTGTGGTAGCCTGAATCTGACATCGTTGCAAGTGTCCTATGAGGGCCATGTGCTCAACTGGGCTTCGCAGGAAGAGGGAGGAAATCACTGCTGCCCAGGCAGCCTGGGAAAGCCTAGCTGGCTGGATTCCTGTGAAGTAATTGCTTCTGTTAATAGCGTTTTATTGTTATTAACCATATTAGGATGGTCACAGGCTGGTTTAGATAGCTCATGCTTGATTAAATAATGACCTGCTGCAGTGATAAATGCAAACTTGTCCCAGTGAATGAAAAACTGTTTTTGCTTTCCTGAGAATAGTATGCAGCCACAATTGCTAAAAAAAAAAAAAAGAGAGAGAGAGAGAGAGAGAAAAGGAGACTTATGTTGACATACTTAATTAATGTATTTTGTTTCTTTGGGTAAACCTTGATCTTGACAATCCCCAAGCTAATAGAAAGTCGTTCTTTTTTCCTTCCTAAAATGGTCTGTGCAGTGCATAGCTTAACCATCAAAATAGAAGCACTTTTTCACCCCGAGAAAGCAACCTTAGACAACTTGTAAAAAGGTCATATAAACTTTAGATGAAAACCATTATTTTTAATTCATGTGGTCTATCTGTGTGTTCCTAGCACCTGAGCAGTCCTTCCTGCAAATTACATTCTTTTTGTGAATATAAACAGTTTATTAAAACTCATGTATTAATTATTTAAATGAGTTTATAAACATTTGAGGAAGCCCACTGACAAGGCACTCATAATAAATTATCATATTCTACTTTCATTGAAAGTTAAATTGCAAAACTCTGAAGACTGCTTTCTGTAACAAAGCCATTTCTACTGCCTATCACCACAAGGACTAGGGTGAGAGCATTATATGTAGGTAGCAGCAAAAAGATAAAAATCAGCACCTAAAGTTTAAAGTGAAATAACATTTCTGTCTTGGAGTGTTTGTACTAAATGTGACACACAACAAAGTACGTGATGGTTTAATTACCCATGCTCAATGTCTTATGGGAGAGGCCATCAGTTTCCAGCCTTGACTTTGAGATCACAGGTATGGAGACTGAATTAATGAGCAGAAGCAGAGAGAGAGGTACTGGGGAGAAGCCTGGAGCAAGTGAAGAAAGAAATCGCTCACACAGATCGATTGATTGAATGAGAAGTCAGATACTGTAAGTGGTACTGGAAAGAATATCAATCCTACAACTCTACGGCAGATCAACCTGAACAGTGCAAGGGGATTTCTTATATGAGAGGACAGGCAAAAAATAAAATTAAATAAAAAAATGGCAGCAGCAGGATAGCAAAAACTTCTCTGGATAAACTTTTCTGGAAATTCTTTTCCAGATGGGAGGAAGCTTCAGCTTCAAGGTTGTTAGTTTTGCAGTGTTGGTTGATAAGGTGAAGACTCACTTTGTAGGTATTCCTGTCTTTTGAGTCCCAGTCTCTGTGCACATGGTCATGTCTGGCTGTCAAGGACATCGCACATTGTAAATGGCAGGTGCCAATGAGGACAGAAGTGCTTCTGCAGAATTTGGGAAATGGATAATTAAACTGATTAAATAGAAAGAGATGTCCAGTGATGATCCCCTTCACCATGTGCTTCTTTCTTAACTGTCTTGTGTTCAAGGAGCCGCTTGAGGTGGATGTGTGGATTTCCTGAGTACTTGGTAAAGTCAGTTTGTGGTCATGCAAGGCAGACCAGGAGATGCTCCTGCTGTAAAGCCTCAGACTGTGAACTCATGATGGTTGATAAAACCGAAGCACTTGTAAAGATGGACTCGCCTCTATGAGGAATGACAGTTCAGATTAGCTCCACGTATCCAGCCTTTACAGTTTTCCCAACACTTGCCCACTCACCTGCTTCTCTTCCTCATCCATCTTCTCTTCCATCAGTGATCATTGCTAAAGCAGAAAATCAGAAATCTACTAGCCTAAGGACTGCAACATAACGCCCAGAATTAGGGGATTCACTAGGCAATTGTCTTTCCTATTTGATCTACTTCTAACTTTCAGGTATTTGTGAAGGTGTCTATTTAGGAAGAAAACCCAGCTATTTTAACCTTGTGCTGTTTTAAAGTGCTTTAAAAAGGTGAACAAGGAGTATTATAAAATTTCATCTCAAACAACTTCCTGTTTGGTTTGCTAGTAACTATAGCAATTCTCAGTATCTTTGTTTAGCTATTCATCTTTGGAGGGCTTCTGCTTGCATACATTTTGCAACTGGCAGAGCTGAACACATTCTGCGAAGCATTTTACGCTAATTCATGCTCAGATTTGTAAAAGAACTTGCGCTGGGCATGCTCAGGCTCCATTTACATTCATTTTGTATGAGCATTAATGAGATCAAGTAGAACAAGGACAGATGTTTGTGAAAAATAAAATGTTAAACTCTTATCTGTAGTGATGAGAATAGAGCTTATGGCTTCATAGCTAAGAATCATCTGACCAGAGCGTGCGTGAGATTCCTGGAGTATCTGGAGTTTAAGACTCACAGTTCATTCCATCTGGTTATTTTTTCAAGAGCATGTCTTGTGCATTACATAGAAAATAATGATTCCTGTTTAAATTCAGGATTATTCACTCTAAGGACAACAGAGTAAGGTCATCATATAAATTATTTGTAGCAAAGACTTACCTAGAAGTGCAATCTGGAGACTCTTCCAAGGTGGAAAAGAGGAAAACAAACCACTGTAAACAGTAGTGAATTTTCATCTTTTAAAATAATACAACTCAGAGTTAAGTTGAATAGAGGCAAAAAACCATGAGCTGTGCCAATACCAACATGGCCATGAAATTTCAAGTGCCCCTTAACAGACTTCTCAGCTCTGTAAAATGTTTCAGAGTAAATAAGCATTATGAGCACTGAAGGAAAACATAATTTCAAAGAAAAGCTTGTCAATTAAGGTCAGTTTAATATCCACTCATGAATTTCACTGTTTTTTAAGTCTTGCTGATAAGCTTTTATAATTGAGTTACTTCTCTTATTCCATGCATATTGAAGCAGTAATTAAGCTATGATAAGAGATACAAAGTATTGTGTGCTCAATTCATCAATTTTTGTTCAGTCTTGCAGTTCTTGTTCCAATTGCACTGGCATTGTTACACTGAAATATCTCCAAATCTATCATGTCAAGATTATGCATGATGTAATTTGTAATAGTAGCTAGGGATTTGTTTACAAAAACCAAATGTTCCTTTAATCTTTAAAACAAAATTAGACTTGTCTTACATCATGGAACAAAGAGATTTGAATGAAAACAACACTTTTAATAAATCAGTAATTACCTTGTGGAGTGACAGTTGGCTCATTTAACTTAACCTCTGAAAACAGCTTCCTCCACAGAGATTTTAAACTGTGCCCTTCTGAGATAAATTTTGAGAGCTGGACTGTAGAGATTTAAGTGCTCTATGGGTGTATTATTTATACCACAGTAATCCCCAATTCACGGAAGAGAATTTGGACTTTATCGTCTTTTCACAGCAGACATAATTCCAAGTTAACTAAACTACATCCGAAAGAAATTTGCAAGCTCTGCCTTTTGGTACCAGTGTGCATGAAATGGCACACCATGTGCAAGTTCATAGTGCCATCATTAGGACAATAAAAGCTCCCTTTAGTTTTTAATTTCAAATTGAATCATCCCTATGATGAGAGCACAGGGCACCTGACCCTAGTTTGCAGTGTGAGTTGGTTGGTTGGTGGGGGTTTAAATAACACTCCACCAGCTGTAAACCAGCCTGCCATAAACATATTTCTGTAGCTGATATGGTCTGAAAAGAGCTGGTGGGTGCAGACAATAGCAAAGGGCTGCTCCCATCCTTTCCCAGATCACCCTGGGTCATCCATGGGTTATGTTCATCAGGGCTTTGACCCACATCACTTTGCTCTGAAAATCAACGAGCCACATGCCAAGAGGCAACTAATGAAGGCTGTTGTTCTTCTGTATATGTGTCCATTGGATAATAGATTTGTGCATATTTTGTTAGGCTGCAGGACACAACAGGCAGAACATTTCAGGGGAAAGAGAACGTGCCCAGAATCTGTTATGAGACATGAGGTCAAGAACAGATGAACTTCAACTACTTGAAAAGTGTTTTAATCACCAGCCATGGACCAGTTAGGCAGCTTTACTGCTACTAGCAGGACAAAGACATGTGTTGGTAGGTGTTTTGGACATAAGTTTGACCATGCTGGCAGGTGCTTGCACTGGTGGCACTAGGGAGAACAAGAAGGTCCCTCCAATGCCACGCCCTGCCACCGTGACAGTGCCAGCAAATAGCTGCTCACACTCAGCCCCATCCTCACACGGTGGGGTCAGCCTGTCTGAAAAGATGATACCTCAAGCAAGGGTTCTCCTATAAAATTGCAAACCTGAGTGACTAAAGTGATGGCTGAAAGCTGTATTTGACCACACACCTCAATGTATTGCTGAATCTGCCAATACCAATATCAACCCAGCAAGAGTCTCAGACCAGCGGTGATATTCAGACCCTTTTAGGACATTAGATTCTTATAATGAGCTCAATATTAAGGAGTGTTTTGATTCAGGAATGTTCCAGCTCTGATTATTATCCTCTTTCCATCCTTTTTAAGGGAAGAGTAGCAGATGGCTTCATGTACTTCACACCTCTTAGCAGTCTCTTTTTCCAAAAATCCCTTGATATGCAGATTTTAGGAGAAACATCACCCTTTTACTGCTCACACCGATCTCTGATCGTTGTGCTTTCAGTTCTTTTGCCCCTTTCCCCATCCTCACATGCTTTCTTCAGCAGCAGCCACCCACCTGACAGCCCTCACTATTACAGAGAGACACCTGGAACCTCAGCCATATATTTCAGCATTTTCTAAGCTTAGAGATTCAGCCTTAGGTCTTTAAAGCACAGAGAACTTAGCATTTTTCACAGAGAAAAACAGTGACATTTAAAATATCGCATTTAAAACAAACAAACAAACAACATTTTACCCTGAAAAAACATATGCAAAGATAAAAAAAAAAGGTGATTTTCATTGACTAATAACACATAATCACATTATGTGTTATTAATTTCTGTAGATTCAATGGAAGAATATTACATATTTATTTATTTACAGGAATCTTCTCTACAGACTGGAAACAACAAGAGACAAATACTACACAATTTATACCCAAGCAGTACACCAGAATTTAATTTCATAACTGATAACTGTCCAATATATTATGCATGCTTTGTTATGCCTTATAAATGCATTACAGTTATATAATTTACTAATTTTCAGTGTTCTTTCATAGAGTGCTTTGCTGCTCAGCTATGTTTCTGGCACCTCATTCAGTCAAAATTTCATAATAGACTTTCACCCTTCAGAGCCCATCTTGCCATTTTTCCCTTCCACCTCGCTAAACCCAGCCCCCTGCAGCACAGGCGATTCACGTTTGAGCAAACGGCAACTTTTACAGACACCAGATTTGGTCCAAAGCCTGCAAACACTAAGGAGGATTTTTTTCCCTGTTTCTTCAGCAACTGTCGTATCAGAGCCTGAACACAGATCATTGGTTTCTAATGCAAAAACAGGCAATAATTGTTCCTCTTGGGTGCTCACTTCCACAGTCACGAGGGACAAAGTCATTGCAATTATATCGTTGGCTCAACACAGTCATTTCCCAGCAATGCTGGTTGTGTGAGCGAACATCTCCACAGCAGCATCGGGACCACAGCAAGTCCTCAGGTATCTCTGTATATGACTGAGGGTCCCTGCAGCCACCGGAGGAATCGCATTGCAAGGCCACCCCCAAACCTTTGTGTACCTCCCTTATCTTCATCTCACAGCCTGGCTCTTCTCTCTCTGCACTTCCACTCATTCATTTACTTTATTAATGAATTATTATTAATGAAAAAATTAACATTGCATGGAGACATTTTTCTTGTTTGATGGCACACCCATCCTCACCCCTGGTCTGAAACGTGTGTGAATATTTATAAGCGGCTTCCTATTGTCTTTCAAAAAAATGTATAATTATGCTGTAGTTCACTGGCATTTCATTAAATATATAACAATAAGATTAAGCTTTCTCTAGGCTATCTAGAAGCAGTTCAAATAGTGTGTAAATAACACTGCTACACTGCACAAACACTTTATCAGCCTGCTCTCAGCTATGTTCTGCAGCAAGGGATGGATTCAGTTCCAAACTTCAGTGACAAATCGCAGCAATGGGTCTCCCTAACCTACAAAAGATCAATTTTCCCCACACAGGTTGGGAGGAGATCCTCGGTCACCTGCATTCGTTTCAGCTCCCTGCATGTAAGCATTTCATGTTTTCATTAGTCTCATTAGCACTCATTAGTGTCAGCAGGTTGCTCTCAAATGACCCACTGTCTTTGCAGTGAGGTTATGTATGTCAGACACCAATAAACTCAGATGCATAAAACTAGAAATAAAGGTGGGCAGCTTGATGCTTGCCTTAGATGTATGTTGCTGTGCATGAATTCAAGAATTTCCAAGAAAAAATGTAAGGCTGTGTCCTAGCACTCTGGAAGGTCATAGAATACACTACACACTTGTGGGGAGACAAGTTTGTCATACGTGGTTTATTTTATCATTTCATGTCCCCTCTCTCTGCCACAGATAACTGCAAAAACTTGTTTTGTCGAGCCTTGCTCTGCCTTTCATTGTAGAAATCAAGTTTCCAGATAGATAATGCAGTGAAAGTTCAGTTATAACATCAACTACGATCCATAACTGTCAGAGAAAAAATGTCAAGCATTGGTCGTGTCTGAGCTCGGTGGAATAATTAAAAAAGCCAATGACAGGTTGACCCAATGAGTACAGTATAAGCAAATGAGAACAGGGGTTGAAAGCCAGCTGCCAAGCACAATTTGACTGACCTGGGACCTGCTGACATCTCTGGGAAGGAGTGCTACAACCCATTGGCCTCCAAGACTGACAGCTTCTGGTGGCTTCATTTTTTTACTACCTTAAAATCTGAGACTTTGAAAAGATCTCACAAATTGAACTGTATGGCCCAAGAAAAATTTTGATTGCTTTTCATTGGCTTGTACTCAGTGCTGCTGAGATTTCTGAGATCTACCTGACTTGGAAGGTAATGATGCAAATTCTACAGTTCTCCTTAAAATCTGGATGTTTTTACCAGTGCACCTAGCTAACAAAACAGAGGGTTTTTACCTCTGAACAGCTGTACACATTTTATAAGTACTCAGAGGACTTAAGTACTGTCATTTTTAATGCACTCGTAGAAGTGAAGATGCACGTTCACTCACCATGAAGGTGCCACCCATGAGAAATCCTGGTCCTACTTCAGTTATGGATGCCCCTCAGCCATATGTCTAAGCAATATTTGTTTCCAAAGGTGAAAAGAGAGGGACATGGCAAAATGACAAAGCTGCAGCGTTCGACCCTCCCAGGCTGAACAGCATTGAGGGCTAGAAATTCCTTTGCAAGATCTAAGCTATGTTGTATGAAATCTGCTCTTTAACAGACCATGTCTATTCAGCTGAAACTCAGGCATGTGCTTAAAAGCCTTCTGGCAGCACACAGACTTCATATAATTTTAATGTTGTTATTTATTATCATAGTACCTAGGAAACCCAGGCTCAGTCCGAGACACCATTCTTTAGTTGTACAAATGCAGAAAAAAGGTCAGTCCCAAATTGGTGCAACACAGTGTTGAAGCTCAGCAGGTCAGTAAAGACAGACAGGAACATACAAAGAAACAAGGCAAAAATAACTCATCTTCTTAAGTAAATGAAATTACAGATGGAAGATTGGTATAGCAAGAAGATGATTTACCTGTAGTGATAGAGTTTCTGATTCTCAGGCCATTAGCCAACACCATCTCTATTAGTCACATTGTTATGAGGGAAGTACACAACATGCTTATGTCATTTTTTCCAATTTACCTAACAGTATGCCAACTGTTAAAAAACAGCAATGTAAGTGGTTTTTCACTAGTGAGTCTTCTCATGCTGTCGAATTAGCACCCTTTTTTGCTGGTTTATGCAGATCTTAAATGGAAATTGTTCATGGATTCTTTGCGTCTAATCTGCCCTTTCATATTTTATGGGTATATTTTAATGCAGCCCACAGGGTTGTTCAGACACATATTACACTCTTAAAAATATCTTACTCCGGCTGCTGAATATATTGCAATGAAAAATCAAGAACTTTGGATGGAAAAAAAATACTAAAAGCTTCAATTCTTTCTGAAGTTTCTGCCCGTGAATTAATAAAACATTGTTCAAAAACGTGTAGAATATTGCAAAGATCAGAAAGTTCTAAAAGAAAAAAAATTAATATGATGAGCTCTTTTTAATGTTTATTACAATTAAAAATATTAAATTAACTCAGGAAGACTTGAGCTGAGTCAATTAAGAGATATAAGACATCACTTGCCAGACCGATTGTAGTGTGCTTGTATTTTAAACCGGAGAAATGTCAGTTTTCCCAGCGTTATGAGAGGTCTGTTATCAAAGTCTGCAAAATGTTACACCGTGTGAGCATTAGACTGAGGCTTCCAAAATTGAGTAAGATTGAATTAAAGCAGATAGTTTGATGGACTCCCTGTAGGAAACATCCTGTATTTCTCCTAGACAGCATTATTCAACCTGAAATCTTTTGTTTTGGATTTGTATTCTTTAACTTATCAGACTACCGCTTTACAACTCCCAGAGTAAACGGTATCTCAGTCTGTTTATGAAATACATAACCCTTCAGATGACACTTTCTTTCACTCTGGTTTTCTCATCCTCCTAGAAAGTGTGTTCCCACCCCTGTAATTCATTCCGCACCCCATGACATCCCAATAAAGTAAGAGAAACTGCATGTCTCATTCAATTCTCTAAGATTTTGTCTTATAAGGAATAGGGGAGCACAGGGTTACAGATTCTCCTATTCTAGTTTATAGCGGGGTTTCTTCAAAAAAACAAAACGACCTGAAAAATTTTACCTACCTCTGTGCTATTGCCATTGCCAAAAGTCTCTGTCAGTGCAAGAGTCTCTCACGGGGAGTTTGAACTTTCCTTTAATATAATCCATTTAGAAAATGACTCACAATTTATTGAATAAAGTGGAGAAAATTGATATCTTTTCATTAAGCTGACAAAGTCTTTTTCACTGCCGGCATCTGTGAAACATGTTCTCTATTTAAATTTATTTATATCAATCTTCTCTGGTGGAAACTAGATTAAAATGGAATGCTTTATACTTACAGTAAAAACTTTCCCATCCTGCAACGAGTGTCATACTGGTTTTGAAAAGGAACTCTGTTTCTTATTCCTTGGAGTAACATGATACCTATGATCAGGAGGAAGTGCAATCTAATATCTCTATTCCTTTGTATTCTATATCTATATAAACAAAATGTGTACACTTTATCACTGGCAAAAAGAGATAGCTGCTGTGGCTTTATAATGGCGAATGCAGAAGCAATCTTGGAACATTTTAATACATAGCATGTTCCCTCTAAACTGTTGAAAAATGCATGATGATACTTTGCTCTGCTTTCATATTTCAGGGTCTTCCATAAACATGAATTAAAGTTATATATCACTCTGTGAGTATTGTCATATTATTACATTGTTAAATATAATGTCTTTATACTTACTGTCGTATATAGTTTGTCATGTTGTTAAAGCAAATTCCTAAATACAAATACAGAAAAGTTCAAGGAGAACTCTATCTGCCAAAAAAAGTCTTTGTGGTTTTTTTACACACTGGAGTAGCAAACATGACACAAGCAAGTGCTTGTGAGTCTCTGGGCTGTGCGTGCACATTTTCTCCCAGACCACCCTCTGCCTGTGTCCTGTTAATCCCCTGTAAGAGGGCAGTTAGTCACTGCTTTGAACAACTGAGTAGCTTCAGTTTAATGCAAGAACTTGAAGACTGAGAAATGGGAAACATAACGCGTTCAGGAGTTTCAACAAGTGAGGAAGTTTTAATCAAATGGATTGTGTATTTTTTTTCCAAATATTGCTTGATTAAAGAGGAAGATGATGGAACAGTTAGTGTGTCCATGTTGATTTGATATGGGGTGTAGATATTTGAAGGTGTTCAGTGCATTTTACTGTCCCATAATAGAATAATTTGTTACTGAATTTCAAGGGTAAAATGTCCCCAGCCACCTCTCGTTATGCTTCAATACTTTGTGCTCCAGATGATGCCCAAGAACAAGCCAAAAAGCAGTCGCTACCCTTATGCAACCTACCAAGGTTCTTATGAACTTTGCAGGCTGAAGCCCGCTGAATTCAGTCTAAGCTGGAAGTTCCCTGCAGCCACCTAAGGCTTTGGGCATTATGTTTGGGAACAAATGTATTTTAAAATGCAATAGAATTGTATAAACATGAGCTGATAATTGTTTCTGAGCTGGTGATGACAAAGACCCAGATTGAATGAAAAAAAATAGGCAAATAATCTACCCATTTGGTAGAATTCATGTACCTGTAGCAGAGCAGTTTACAAAAATCCTCCCTTCATCCTTTTTTTTTTTTTAAAGTAAAGCATGAAAGAGAAAGCCTAAAAATCTAAATCTTGCTGAAAACTCTAGATTCACATGGAATCACCCAACTCAAGGGTGCAGGCAGGCAACCAAGTATCAAAGAAAGGGTAGATATCAGCTAGACTTATGGCTACTAAATTTTTTGGCTGGCTTAGATGTTTTTTTCCTTAGTGTTCTGAGTTTCATTCTGAGCATCTGTCTTTCTACCTTGAACATATAGTGACCTTAAGGACCTTGCTGACTATTTCAAATTTCACTATAGCTGCCAGAATTTAACTTTGCACTCTGAAGGATTCAGCACAAATATGGCTAAAATCTTCAGAAAATCTGGAACCAGCTTTTTGCCCTCTCTCCAACACTTGGCTTTGAATTTTTGTGATATATGACAAATGTTCACTGTTTCAACACTTTGCTGCCTCATATTACTGATCAACAGAAGGACAAAAGATTTTTTGCCTTTAGGTGATGCATTTTTTTCTGATGCAAGTTGGCAATGAATCAAATAGCTGTGGATGGCATTCCACATGAATAGAATGATGACATGATAGAATGATTGGTTTAGTGGTGGACTTGGTAAAGTCAGGTTAATGGTTGGAGTGAATGATCTTAAAGGTCTTTTGCAACCTAAATGATTCTATGGTGCTATGAAATATAAGCTACTCTCTTGCTCATTCCCTATATTCAGTCTGGTCCCCAGATCTCTTATCTGTAGTTTGTTTCTCTGTTTGGTACACATGATGAGCAAATGCCGTTTCAACCAAATGTTTTTTTTGTCTGTTAATCCATGCAGACTAAATACATCAAAAGTTAAATATTTTGATCAAAAATTTTCTATAGCTTTGCAAACAAAGATTTAAAAAAAAAAAAAAGTGTGAATTGGACTGGAAAAAAAATCTCAAGAATTTTCTGAATAAAGTTGCTTTTCTCCCCAGCTCCATTAGTTATATGCTTAGAGTTTAATATTCCTATAGAAAAGGCATTTTCTTGAAAAGAACTCAGATACAAGCAATCCCTTACTTACACTAGCAGGAGCTGGGGAACAGAAAAAAACCCAGAACAAAACACAAACAAAGCAGGAGTAGTCAAGGCTTTTTTATATCATATCCTTTTTCTTTCCCCATGACTGAGGATATCTGTCTCAGTCAAATCAGCCTTGCATGAAAAAACTCCATGCTTCACATATTCCCAAGACAGTGAGAAGAACAGAATGAAAACCACTCTAAAACATTACAGGCGTCTAATTCAGCATGATGTGAGCACTCACAGCCTGTGGTGCCTGGTGACCAATGGGAGTCTGTAATTCTCATCCAGAATTAGCAGTTCGGGTCACCGAGAAGCTCAGGTTCTTCAGAATCTGGGAGATCTTGAATGCAAACCACCCCGAGGAAAAGCATCTTAACTTTACCAATTCTCTCTCACACACGACCGCTTCAGCACATCTCAGAGCAACATATCCCAAACATAGAGAAGCTGCATTGTATTCCCTGGGGAAGCTTTTTTCCCTCCTCCCCATACAGGTGTACCTAATCTCAAACACAGCAAACTGTGATTCATTTTAAAGCTTTTTCCTGCCTCTTTGAACAGAGCTGGAGGTGTAAAACTTTGAACTAAAGTAGACCTCAAAGGATCAGCGGTGCCCAAGAAGGACAACTGGTCCTAAAGATTAAAAAGCTCTTAATAGAAGAGAAAAACCTATAAACACAAGACTCGAAATAATTTTCATTGAGCTCTGGATGCCCCTGCCACAGCACAGTGCTGAGGAATAGACCACAGTGAGCTTTGTAGTGCTTCAGACTTACAAAGGTTTTTGCCCACTTACATATTAGAGACAAATAGGAGCTTTTCATCTGCAAACAGCCTTAATTTCCCCCTTTATAAAAGCAGCCTTGTCTCCAGCCCACCCATACTGGGTAGGAACAGGTAAGGGCACTCGATGGTGGACCCTTGGGTGGGCTACCTTGTGACTGTAACTGCACTGTGATCGCAAATTAATACACACACACACACTAAAACCTGCACACTATTACATGAATCAGTTGACATTAAGGTTCAGCACTGACTTTACATTTGATTATTTTTCAAGGTCAATATCCAAATACTTGGGCTGCATTTAGCAGCATCAATAAGTAGTTAGATCATTTTAATTGCTGTGAGCAGCATTGTTTCTCCATGCTGCCTCTCAGTCCATATTCATCTCATGTCTCTGTTTTACACTGTAAACTCCCTAGGCCAGGGCATTCAGTTTTGTGGTTTTTAGTACCTAGCACCATAGGATCCTTCTCCATGATTATTTAATGCTACAACACTGCTACTAGTAAATAATTACCATCATCGCTTTTGATTCCATATCACAGGATTCTTCTCATGTATTCTGAGGATGCTCTGCTCTGATGATTGCTGTGAAGGCCAGTATTTAGCAGGATATGGTTTTTCAGTTTGCCTACTGCACAATCTATTTTTAGAGCACAGATTCAGCCCTCGTGCCTTTTCATGTATAGCAAAGAGAGATATCTCTTTTCTCCACTGTTAGCAGCATTAATGATACCCTTCTGAAAATGATGTGTGAATAGCATCATTAAACTACCTTGCAAGTGCAGGTATAAAGGGGTTTGTGTGTGTGTGTGTTGTACATATGGAGAAATGATACATTACATGATAAAAATGAGGTATAAGCTGTGAGAAGAAATAGGAAAGACAACACAGAGAGCTAGATGATCATTGTAGGGCCCTTCCAGCTGAACTATTCTGTTCTATTTTATTCTACTCTGCTCTATTCTAAGCATAGCTCACTTGCTCCAACTTACTCAACTCTTCTTCCGCCCAAAGGAGCTTTCAAGCCCAAGGTGTTTTTTCCTGTGTTTCAAGTAAACTCAGTGGGTGAAAACCATATCCCTGTTGGGACAGTTATTCAGCAAGTCGGCTGGTATAATCACATACCAAGTGAAGGCCTTTTTTAGAGATACTGACTTGGAACCCTGAATTGCAGTAGCTTCCCGTTAGAGTTAATTAGCTGGCCCAGAAATATTGCTTCTCATTCTGGTTTATTTTGCACTGAAGTGGGCTATACTTGGATGCACTCCAGCATGGCCCACCAAATATCTTGACCATATGTTACTCAGATCACCAACGTACCTCAACAAGTGGCAGGGGCCGGTTTGTCCAGCTTATCTGAGGAACAAAGATCTCACCTTTCCAAAGGAAGTCTGAATTCCTCTTTGAAGGAAATAAAAGTGAAAGTTAATGAATGTATACTTCACCTTCTTTACAGGATTTCCAACTCTATATTAACCATTTTTATTTTCCAGACTTTACTACCAGGTTTACATAAAAACCAACTTCCTTTCTGGGCACATGACATACCTTTGTGTTCATTTAACGAATCTAAATTATTTCTGTCACCTGCAGGTCTAGTAAGGTAGTGTGATGGGTATAACTCTGTGTAGATAATGTTGATGATACATAATTTTGAAGCCATGGTCACCTAATGCCCACCTCTCCTAACCCAAAAACAAGAATGCAGTTCAAGTGTTATTGAAAATGCCAGAGTGCCTCCTTTGTCCCTTGCTGAGTCTTTCTCTTCAACAGTCTCCTGCTCTCTGTGCCATGCAGAGCTTCCTCTTGCATGATGAAATGTAATGCTAATACACACTTTTTAGTCTATGAGTATCTGTGGGTTTGGTGCATTTATTTTTCAGTGTGGGTTGGTCATATATTAGAGCTTAGAGAAAAAGGGACTTGTAGCTTCATCTGTGTAGCTGTGAATTAAGAGGATGGACATTAGTAGCAGCTGCAGACACATCTTTGGGTGTTTCCTGAGGATTTTGTGAGCATAAACAGATTACTACTAGATAAAAAATAAATCAAGACTTTAATTATAAACTCTGAAATGTCCTTAAATCAATGCATGCACAACAGAGCATTGACCAGAGTTGGATGGTGTGATACAAGGTAGTCTGCTGCTTCAAAGGTGTTTTATGGGCTTGAAGCAGCTATGTGGGGTGATATGAATGGGTTAAGCATCTCTATTTGAGTGAGTGTGCGAGAAGCTTTGACAGCTAGGCTTCATGAGTGCAACCATGAAATTAATTCTTGCCAGGGAAAACAAACTGCAGACAGAGACACTCGTGCACCAACCAGTCACAGTTTGCAAGGTTAGCTAAAGTTTATCAAAATCCCCAGATAAAAAAAATGTCATTAAGATATAGGTAAGGTTATAGACAGATACCAATTCCCAGGCAAGAAACTTCATTAAGGTACACTCAAGGTTGTAAACATACGTGCCAATCAAATTCAAACAACAAGATCCAGACACTGTCACTATTTACAACATTAAATATTTGGAAATTAAAAGTTACTGCTAGAGATAATAGAGTTTCTATAAAATTCATAATCATGTTTCAACAAATTGAACTTCTGCTGCTGTTCGGTATTACCTTACCTTCTATTTCTAGTTGTGACACTCCCTGCCATGGGATACTGTGAAAGCTGAAAGTCTACATGGGCTAAAAAAATTTCACACGGATTTGTGGAAGAAAAAAGCCAGCTGTAGGTATTGAAAGCAAAGCAGACACTGTTTATTCCGGAGTACCCTGAGCCATAGGTCCTGAAGACCTGGAGAATATTCTGAGGAAAATCTCTTTTGACTCGCCTTGTTCTTATACATGTCCATAAGGATCAGATTGGCCACTCACAAAGAAAGACAGGCTGTTAGGGTGGATGGTCTTTTGGTCTGAAACAGTATTGCTGCCGTCACAGCATTCCCCACAGTCACAGCATGATAGTAGACTAGATCTCGTGTATGAGGAAGCTATGATAAACAGTGCACTGTCTTAGAAAATACAGGATGCAAAACAAGTAATTAAATGTGAAATCCCTGCAACTAAATTTCAATTGAAGGGTTTAGAAGGGACACTGTACCTCTTAAATGCAGTGTTAGACCCTTGAGATATTATTTAATTAGATTTTTCTTTATAACATAATTGTGAACATTGTCTTTTCTCTTTTAGCTTCAATAGTGATTGGGAAATGGTGGTGTGAGATGGAGCCCTGCCTAGAAGGAGAGGAATGTAAGACGTTGCCTGATAATTCTGGATGGATGTGTGCGACTGGCAATAAAATCAAGACCACCAGAGTAAGTCATCTTTCTGTCCGTACCCAGGAGGTCTTAATAGGAAAGGGAGTCACTAATGATTGCTCACCCATATCTTTTCCATCATCATGTCTGCTGTAAAAGTCTTAGAGATCACTGCATACCTCCCCAGCCACCCAATGCTTCTTGCCATAGTTTAGGTGAAAATTCACATGGATTCAGGCTGGTCAGCTGGGCCCAGGCTTGTTAACCAGCAGGTTGGAGCTGCTGAATCGCCAGGTCACTTTCTTACAGACATTTCCACCTCAGAAAAAAAAACTAGAGCATATCACTGAGTCCCTTTGTGGTGGCTAAAAGGAAGAATATTAGATCAAAGGGATCTGCCAGACCCTACATCCATTCCTCAGCCGTTTCAGGCCACATCTGTATTAGCAGCTGTACAGGTGCTTTGTAGCATGAAACGGTGCTGAGGACTCAACTCACTGTCTGCATTTCAGGTCTTACTTCAGAGCAGCTCTAGCCCCATGCACCCATTAGTGACGCACTTTTGATATGCTGAAGATTCAGGTAACACAGACCAACAGGTGACGACAACTTTCACCATGCTTTGCTAGGGAAATGCAGAGATATGGCCGCAAAGAGGGAGAGTGTGAACAAGCTGGCTAAACTTCTCCCACTATGAGATTACCTTTGGGAAAAAAACCTGTTTTTCAAAATTAGATTCTAGCTTTTCTTTCTCATTGTACAATTGTCTCACAACCATTGTCTTTAAACTGCCACCTAAACCTGTATTCACCAATTTTAATTAAATTATTTTCACACCACAAATGAATTTTTTTTCCAAGAAAATTACATGGTTGTCAGCTCAAAATATTTTTTATAAATGAATAGATTTTGTTTTTCAGTGAAGTGGAAAATAACTTTTGAAACCTGCCAAATGAAAAAAAGGTGAATTTTAAAGAGATTTTTCCCTATTTATTAAGAAGTTCTACATACTCATACCCAGCTACTAATTCACAGGAACATGAAGCTTAGTGTCATGATTTCCTTACTTCTTCCTTTTTCTACAATCCTAACTCTAGCCATTTTTCATGTCTTGTAGGCCTTTTATTGAAGGAGGAGACTTTGATCCAACTGATCCCCATGCCATCTGAATTCTTTTCTTTCCCTCTATATGATTTACCCCAGGATGAATGATTTGTATTGCAACCCTAGTTTCTTGAACAGTGCCTTCTGGCATGGCTAGTCTCACTACCACATTAAATTACTAGGATACATACTAATTTAGGAGGTTTTTCTTTGCAGAAGGCAGTAAGTGGCCCCTGGAAACAGGATGCTTATTACCTCTTTGTCATCTCCCAGAGCAAAGGAGAAAGCATGGAGGGAACTGTGACTCCCCGAGTCATTTTTTTCCTGCAGTGTCATTGTTGCTGCAAACCATTCTATGCTCACAACTGATCTCTCCACACTGAAACACCACTGGAAGATTGTACCCTAATGTATGTGCCTTGCAGTGCACCTAAAAAAACCAAACCAAACCAAACCAAAACAAACAAAACTCAAAAAACCCCAAACTTACTACATTCCCTTTTCAGTGAGGCAACTTTTTCTCACTGAATTGGGTTATTAAAATGGAAGGAAGTGATAGTAAAGAAGTAATAAGCAACATGAAGAAGTATGTTATACTTTTGTTACATTACAATAATTCAGTACTTCTGCAGTCTGTCTGCAAATTATATAATTTAGGAATTGCATTTGCTTTTTTTCTGTGAAATTGTCCTGCTCTTAACTCCCCCAACCCTCATCATATAAACTAGTTTGAGGCGATAGCCTGCATCTAGAAGTGATTGCTAGAAATTTAGCAGCTTCATTAATATGCAGATGTATGGTCCAATCTATTCAGTATGCACTATTGTATTTCATTTAAATTAAATACTTACAGAGCGAGTGCTCATAACTGAAAAAATATTTCTTCATTTACCCACAGGAGTTATTTTAATTAGCTTGTGAGGGGAGTACCTTATGGTGCTGCTTCCAGTAGAATTTTGCTTTGTTGCTTTAAAATATCATTACAGAACCCAATTGACCAAGGCAACATGACACGATGTGCTTAGCAACTGCCTCTTGCATTTTCTAAGCAAAAATTCTACTTCATAACCCCTGAAACTTTGCTTGAATCTGTACCCCTGTGTCAAGTCTAGCAACATAAATATAAAATCATAGAAGCAATCAGATCCTGAAATGGGCATTTTTTTTTTCTTTGTTTTGTCATTTCAGATGGCATCAGAGAAAGAGATTACACTATAATCTGTACTGACCCAAATCCAGGCTGCAAGAATGGGCCATGTGTGTCTAATTTACATAGTTAAGGAAGTTAAGAAAGCAGAAGAAACAAGACAAATCAGTCAACATCCTAGATATATCTGTGGTGATTAGCCAAAAAGCTAAAGCAAGTCACCATAGGCTGTAAACTGTGAACTGTTTTAATGAAGGCTTTTCCTTACACTACATACATTTATGCTAGGCAGCTGCTGTCCTGACAAGGAAAACATTCGCATTTATGACTCGCAGGATTAAAATACCTATTAGTATATTCTTCAAGGCCCACAGTAAATCACATATAAACATGCGTGTATGTGTAAATACATATATATGAATACATGTAAATATGCCATATATGTCATTTTACAGTGTAGTGTATTACTTCATGGCTGGTGCTCAGATGTGATTAACACTGATTAGTGTCAGAAGGCAGCGCACAAGAGATCCAGTGAAGGCTTTGCCAGTACATCCTCCATTCCTTCCTTTTCATGCATTCGTTCCTGTGTTTAGTCCTTTAGCATAGCTCACTAATTAAGTTGTTAAAGCCAAAGATATAAAGCTCACAGCCTCTGTAAATCGATTTGTTTTCTATTGATGGTCAGAGCAGGTGACAAACACTGGAAAGAAATCATTTTGTAATTCAATTTTTGGAGCAGTTTCAAAGATTTTTTTTTTTTAATCCCTATTTACTCCCTTTTTTTTTAAGAACATAAGTTTCAATGCTTTTCTTAAAAATCTGGGGCTCTTGGAGCCATGCTAGGACCTGGCTGGAGATCACATCACTGCATTTCAGCAGAGCAGCCAGCACCAGGGAAAATGCAAAAGCACAGTCGCAGTCTGAGTGCTGGGACATGATGCCCACAAGGACACAAAAACACCCATGTTGTGGTTTAGCCCCAGCTGGCAATCAAGCACCATCCAGCCACTCACTCACCCTCAGCCACGATGGGATGGGGGAGAGAATCAGAAGAGTAAAAGTGAGAAAATTCATGGGTTGAGATAAGAACAGTTTAATAATTGAAATAAAAGAATAATAATAATAATAATAATAACAACAATTATTATTATTATTATTATTATTATTATTATTATTATTATTATTATTATTATTAGTGGTGAAAAGGAAAACAACAAAAAAAGAGAGGAACAAAACCCAGGAAAAACAAGTGATGCAACCGCTCACCACCCACCGGCAGACGCCCAGCCCGTCCCTGAGCAGTGGTTGCTGTCCCCCCGGCCAGCTCCCCACAGCTTATATACTGAGCATGATGCCGTATGGTTTGGGATGTCCCTTTGGCCAGTTTGGGGCAGCTGGCCTGGCTGTGCCCCCTCCCAGCTTCTTGTGCACCTGGCAGAGCAGGGGAAGCTGGAAAGTCCTTGACCAGTGTCAGCACTGCTGAGCAACAGCTCAAACATCAGTGTGTTACCAGCATTATTCTCATCCTAAATCCAAAACACAACACTATGCCAACTACTAGGAAGAAAATTAAGTCTATCCCAGCCAAAACCAGGACAGCCTGTAAGAACCAGAGCTGCTGAACAACATGAAAACATGGCTCTTCATGAATCCCATGTCTTCTCACTTCTCACCTGAGCAAAGGAGACACTCACAAGCTCTTGACACTGGAGCGGTGTCTACACACAACTTTTGGTGCATCACTTTGTAGGGCCCTTGAGGAGCACTGTGCTTTTCCCCAGTGCTTTCTGCCCAGGCTCATGTGCACACTGCACTGCAAAATACCCTTTTTATGTAATCCACACTAATAACACCTGCCATTCATGTACTAGCCCTCTAAATACTTCAACAAGCTGTTTTTCTGCTGATGCTGTGCAGGATGGAAATTAAAGAGTTGACCACTTGGGGACTGGCAGAGTAGCTCAGCTCAGAGCATCCCTCCAGCTTCACAGCCTGCACCCTCCATTACAGCCCACCCACCCCCACCACCATGTTCCAGAGTAGCACCAGGTTTCCCGTATCTTTTGCCATCAGAGAAACGCAGGCCATTTTACTGTGCCCCGAGGGACCTGAGCATCACATTTCTTAGCAGCCACTGCTCATCTCATGCTGCAGCAAATAGCACCTGAGGTGCCCACGGCCCCTTGGCACTGTGGTCCCATGTCATTCCCTGCTCCTGCACCAACCACACAAGTCCTTGCGGCATTCTACAAACGAGAAAGGGATGTACTCACCCCCAAGAGAGAAAACCCAGTGGGGCCACTTGTCAGTGGCAAACCAGGAGAACAGGAAAGGGGAACTGGAGGAAGGAAGGAAATGGGAAATGAACCCGGAGTTTTCTTTTTTTTTAAGCTGTCCAACTAGTTAATATGTCAGATGATTTCCAGGTCAAGTTTTTCTTTAGAGCAGTGAAGAAACCCCTCTATTTTTCTGAAAGCAGTCTCTGTAATTAAGAGGCCAGTTCAAAGCAGTAGAGCACAAGATAATAAATATCTCTTGCTATAAGACTTACTGCTGCATTTCATCATATCACCTAGTGCTTAGCTAATAATTTGTAGGCCTGATTTAATGCCCGAGCCTGCTCGTATTCAAATAAATTTGAGTTTCATTGCTGACCTAGTCATCTAGCAAGGGGTTGAACCCCATGTGCCATTCATCTGTGTGTTTCAAAGCAGGAAAGAAACAAAATGCTCTCCTCGAGAGAGCTATTTTTGCTTCTGGTTGGTCATTCTTATTTCAGCATCCTAAAAAACCCTCTGGGCGGTGGTGTTTCCTCTTTCAGCCATTAGTGTGCTCATTCAGATCAATTGTGGTGTTAGTCATAAAGAGCGATGGTTTCACGGTCTGATGCAGGCCATGTTTTCTCACCCGAGGTGAGTAGATGAAGTCGGTCAGACTTTCCAGTCTGTTATATTGCTAGTCACTCCTATCCTGCCCCTCTTTGGTAAGTGGGTTGGTGGGGGTCCAAATGAACCTGAAAGGTGCATCCATCTTCAGGTCCTTGTCTAGCAGAAGCTACTAGCATCCCTCTGAGAAGGGGAGGGTGGAAGGCTGGGGTGAGCATGGCCCCATGCCCAAAGCTGTCCTGGCATCTCCTGCCCCACCAGCCCAGGTGATTGATGCACATCCAGGATCTCCCAAGGCACCGTCAGGAACTCACTCAGGGTCTGCCTCTTGCACATCCTTAAATCCCTGTGGCCCCAAGAGAAAAGATACACCACCACCCCCCCCCAAAAAAAAAAAAAAAAAAATTTGCAATTTAAACTCAGCTATATCATGAGCAGGGCAAAGTGCCACAAAGCCTGGGTCTTTCTTTCCTCTCATAACGTATTTTATATAACTGATTCTTTCTCACTTTCTTGCTGCAGATCCACCCGAGGACCTAACAGAGCATCGTCTGCATGGAGACAGTGAAAGCCCTGCTGATTTATGAGGACAAAGTATTGAAAGTTTAAAACCATCTCAGCATTTACAAGCCAAATGGATTTCTTATTTGCACTTTGACTGTTTACCAGATAACAACAGTGGCTTTACTGTGTGAAAGAAAGTATTCAGTGGAAATAATGCCCCTGATTTTTGACAGCTGAAAATAAAAATGAAGAAAATGGTTCCTTTGGTAAAGTTTCCGAGATTGCAAAGTACAAACAACAGTATAAGTTTGGATCTACAATTTACTTTATACCAGTTAAAGTATATATATAGAAATATATATATATTAATATATGATATTTTGAAATAAAAGCCTCACTCTTCAAGAAATTGAATAGTACCACACTTTGCTGCAGCTGATGTAATTTTTTTTTTCTTTTTTGTAATGGTCTGGAAGATCCCTACCTGTTTCAGAGAGAAATGTGGCAGTGAAGAGGCAAAGCAAACCTGCTGCGGTACAAGGACGCCTAAGAGCTACATGAGTCCTGCTGAGGCGGCATCCAGAGCTTCCTGTTCCCTTTGGCAGAATTTTGAGGGCATTTGTTGTTCCACTTTGTGTTCTGGAGGCTTCTCCCCTTGTGCAATACTAGCATGCTGGCTTTGCTTCATTAACCATACTTGATTGATATATAACGATGGTAATTCTATCCTCTTCCAAGAAAATATTTTTAGAGCTGTTAGATATTCCATGAAGAAGAGATGGACAACTACTGAGTGAAGTACAGTATGTATTAAAAGTTTATTTGGCAGAGTTTGGTAGACTGTGAACTCCCTTCTTATTAAAGATGTACTGTACGTACAATGTCTTCAGACTTTGTATAGCTCGTAGAGACTACAGTAAAAACCCAGTAACTAACTCCAAAGCTTTGCGTTGTTGGCTCACTAATTCTTTGAAACAACGACAAAGCTATTTCTTTGCAGACCAACATGCAAGAGGGCTTTTGCATACAGTTTGGTTTTTTTACGAGCCCATTTGCAATTGGTGAACACGCATTTCAGCTTAAGCGAATGCCTCTGTGGACACCTCAAATGTTCAGGCACACTCACACGCAAGGGACTGCCTGGCTGTGTGCTGTTATCCCACAGCACACGCAGGAGAACAACCTAAATTTAAGCTTCCCTCCTTACAGGCCCGGCTAATTCTCATTGAGAGCACTTGCCACCAGCTAAAAGAATACACGTGGGCAATTCCATGGCACAGCAAACACACAACAGTTTGTGGTAAGCAAACTGTGTCTGAGCACTGCTTTCATTTCACGAATAGTTTCTTTCAGTTTAATTTTAATCTGTTTCTTACTAAGGTGAATTCAGCTGAGATGAGATGCTCTTCAGCAAGGATGCATCCACAGAGACATTGATCTACTCACTGTGAGCGGTTTGAATTCACATTGCTATCTAAGCTGTTGCTGTTCACCATGCAGCCTGGCCCTTGCATTGCTGAAGAAAGATCAGATCTGCGGGCTGAAATGTGCAAGCCTAGTTCACATTCCCAGGCACTTCTGTGAGCAGTCCAATTAATTTCAGGGGGTTTATTCGTGTGGAAAAGTATCTCGCTGTCACGCATAAGTCTGCACAATCTACCCTTCAGTATGCCTAATGCTACCAAAGCAAAGAGGAACAGGGAACGGTAAAACTTGTTCTATCCAGTCCAGCTTCATTTCTTTAATATTTCCAATTTCCTTTCAGCCTGCTTACCTGTCTCTCACAGGACCCCTTTGGCCATGCCGATCACTTGGAGTCCAAGGCAGAGGAAATGCTGCACTTCCTGACCTAGAGTTGGTCAAAATTCTCCCACTAACTTTCTTTCTCCTTCAGGGCAACCACTTCAATCCCTGATGCTTCAAGAGGCAGAAATTTGTCACTGTAATTACACTGTATATTAAAGCAGCTACATGACGTGTCACGCCATACCCCATGCCGACCTTCTGTGCTGGTCCTTGCCTGATGCACACAGTGGGAATGGATACGCTGTTTCCAAGTACTTCTATTGTTTCCCCTTCAAAAAGATATGAGAGTGAAAAGTGTCCAGGGAAGAAACCTGTTTTTCTTCTCTGCACAGAAATACTAAATCGGAGCATGAGCCTCACGACCAGTTGTAGGTCCTAGCACATGGATGGAGACCAGCCTCACTGGTGGCCCAGCTGGACAGGCCATGTATTTCCTGGCCACAGCCACCTGCCTAAACCACAGAAGATACCTGGACCCTAGTCTGTGTTGTAGATATGGCCATACTACATGGCCATACTCTGCCATGGCCACATGTCCCTAGTCTCATCAGCTCAATTCAGAGAGGACCACTGCCTGCCTGGTTACCCAGATAGCTGTGGTCCCAAAATGAGATCATCAGACCAGCTCCAGGCTCACCTGCCACAAGTAAGGAGAAACTCCTCCAAAATAAATCCTTAGCATTTCTTAATTTTACTAGAACAGCACTTTAAAAACCCCAGGGCCCTGTAGAGCCAGGAAGCCCTTGGTGTGCTAGGAGATAGACCTTGCCACCAGGAGAAAAGTTGATTAAATGCCAGGATATGTTATCATCCCTTTACCAGTAGGAACTGAGGTACACAAAGCTAAATGGCCACTCAAAATCACATTGGAGAGCTATGGAAAATCAAGGAGAAATTGAACTTCCATTTCCTTATTCCCAGTCTACTGATACTCTGTAAGATGACCCACACACAGCAAACTGACCATGGCCTCTTGTACCCTTTGCTAAAGCCCAAGGTATCACCACTGAGAGGTATTTACCTCATAGCAGTGTATCTGACATGGCTCAGACTGTGAGTCGATAACAACGCTTAGGCCTGTGTCTATGAAATATGCCTGTTGAGATTGGGAAATATTAGACTTGCTAAAATATAAGAAGGAAATGTTGTCATTACCACAGCAAAGTTTCTTAGAGATGTTTATGAATTTTTCTTTGCCAGTAGGCAGCCTCAAATATCACCACACCAAATTCAATAAACATCTGTGTCTCTTTGAAGCGCTGCAAAATCTGCTCATGAAGTGCAGCACTGAGAAATTGCTGTTTTAATTAAAATGTTTTAGAGGAGAATTAAGGCCTTTGCAAAAATAATGACTAATAAAACATAAAGTCAAATTAAGAGCCGGATGCAGCTAACCTTTGTTGTTTCAGTGAACCAAATTGAAAACAATAATAAAAAAATTCAACCAGTCTGGAGTCACAATGATCATGTATTGCAGTGATATGCACAGTAACACAGTGTGTAGCAGGAAGATGTCAGAGCTGCTTACCTTGGCCGATGGAAACCCAATGTGTTTCAGTGGTGAAGTGAATGGGTCCCACATCCTCATGAGAAAGTGAGAGTCATGTCATTCTCTGCACAATGTTAAAAGGTATTTACTTCAACAGAAGAGAAAGTTAAAGTTCCTGCTTTCTGGCAAAAGTCTAGACAGAGGCATGTCAGGGAAAAAAGAAAAATATTTGTAAATGCATCGAAGATAAACTTAGATTTATGTCGGTGTTTCTTCTTCAGATGTGTGAAACCAAGTTATGTAAATCTAAAATGTACAAGTTGGGAAAACTACTGAAAAAAAAAAAAAAGTAGCTACCATCTGCCTATTGATTCAGAAAATCTAGATTATGTGCTTCTGTCCAAAAAACTCTGGTAATAAAGAGCTCAGTGTGGTATGACTTGATATTGCTTTGAATATGCTACATCCTATATTTGAAGAAAAAAAGACCCATGAAGAAAGACCACTCCTATGGCCAACAGTTATGAACAGTGTGATGTTCACGCAAACCTGGCATTAAAAAGAGAAAGGACCATGAAAAATTACCAAAGGTGATGCAGCTTATGATGAGCTCTTATCAGCCCTATTGATTGACCACTAACAGAGTTTGCAGATACTTTCAGTGGTGTATTGCTTGTATATTTTCCTATTATAAAATGATTAGCTACATTCCTAACTCTCCTCATTTGCCACTTTTCTGTTTCACTGTATGGCCCAAATATATTTACAGATCATAGAGAAGTTGTGAAGGAGATAAACATACCTTGGCTTGGGAAGCACATCCATTTCTTCTGAAGGTGGCAGTCTTTGTTTCTTCTTCAGTGGCAGGATGAATATTGTGGCCTAAAATGAGCTTCTCTTTTATCAATACCTCAGTCACATCCCAGTAAGCAGGGTTTAGAGCTGCTTGACAAAGAAGTGGGTCATGCTTCTTTGCTTGGTATTCTATTTTATGTTAGAGAAAAATAGAAACACATTCCACAAATAATCTTTCAGGCAGACAGAAGGAGATGTGTGTGCAGGGCAGTTGGTTTAAGGCTGTCAACACTTTTTCTAGTTCACCGGTTTGAATTCAGATCATAGGCCTGACACATATTTATGGTTTCTTCTCTGAAATGCTCACACAGTCAAAACACTTAACTTCACAAATATTTATACTTTGTAAAACTATGCTGCTCTGAGGAAAAGAAACTGAATCCTCTGCTTTGCAGGTAGGAAACTGGGACTCATAAAACTTGAGACCTGCCCAAGGTTATGCTAAAAAACTGCAGCAGAGCCAGCAGTAGAACCGAGGACTCCTGGATTTTAGGTCATCATTGCAGATGGTTCATCTACGGTTCACATCAGTGAAATTTTACTGACAGCAGACCCTGGCTTTTAGCTCGGTCACAGAGAGCAGAATTAGGGTGCCTGCGGTCAAGTGTGGACAATCGTCTGCAAGCACCAACTGTGCAGAGCTTGTTCACCTCCCTTCCGCTGGGATTTTCAAACCACTGATGCATGGAAGACCACCGCTAGATGTACTCCAACATCTTCTGCTCTCACAGGGACAGAGTGACACAGTCCTGCCCTAGTCTGGTCTCATGGCTCCTTAGAAGAAGCTGCTTGAAGCCTTTCAGATCAGAACAGAGATGGAAAAAGGCACAGAAATGGCTGTGCTTAACCCTGATGGGCTGAGAAACAGGTGTATCCAACAGTCCTTCTTTTGGAGCTCACAATCTCTCAGAGATGCCCATCTGATAGAATGATTTTCATGTAAAAGTTGACTTTGACAGAGAAAGCATACATTTCCTCACACCAAAAAGTGCCTGAACCAGCTAACAAGAAGCACAAATAACTTGTTCTCAACTGAAAAATATGAGCACCACGGCCAAGGGAGAGGATACTACACAGGGTAACTAAGCCATAGGAAAAAAAAAAAAAACTTTTCAAATTTGTATGACCAGAAACTATATACATGTTTGAGCATCAGGTTACTGACCCACTTCCATTATTTCTCATCTGCTTTCTTTGTCAGGCTGCTGTCCTTGATTCAGTTAGAAATGAGGGCTAGAGGCCCATGTAGATTCAAAGCAAACTACCCATAACCTAAAATATTGCTTGGGGGAATATGCAATTTCTTCCTCCTACCTGCCATTCCTCTTCATTTCCTATTTCATTTCATTTCATCTCATCCCCTCTCTTTCACATCACTTAATTATTTTCATCCATCTCTATTAGTCTTTTATCACCACTACTGCCCCACAGACCAAAAAAAAGCAGCTGTGCTGTCAAGACCCAATTCAGGGAGCTGTTCCCCCCAGTAGCAGTGATTTATGTGCTCTTCTTTCTTTTTCTTTTTCCTGTGTATTTTGGAAGGTGAGATCCCAACCTTGCTGCAGCTGCTGTGCCAGCAGCTTCCCATATTTGCACTGCCCCCACCAGCCATCCCCAGCTCAGGGCCACAGGGTGCATGTCAAGTGTGCCCTAGTGTACAAGCAGATTCTCCTGGTACTTGATTTGCAGCAGAGGAGTTAATTATCAGCTCCTCACCTTCACTGAACTTGTCCTGTTTGTTGCTTCTCCTACAATCTCATGTACCTTGACCAGAACCGAGAACTTGGCACACTGACTATTGAGGGCTTGCCATTAGTTTATGCCTCTGCAAGAGGAAAATTTATCACTATTGATTTTATCAGGCTTTTCTTAGACTTGAAATAACGAGTGAAGAGCAGGGCAATTTCCTGTTAAATGCACAATATGGGATCCAAGCACAGACATGTTAGGTTTTTTCTGGGCTCTTTTTTTCCTGATGCTCTTTCAGTTATATTTGCCTTCTGAAAGACTCTGCTATCTAGCCTTGTAGCCTAAATGTTATCTCGTGTGAAGTGGTCCAGAGTTTTTACACATCTGGCACCAAGTCCCTAAAGCCCTACTAGTATCTCACAGACTCTGACATAAAGCAGAGAAACAGTTAGGCAATATTACAGGCTGGACAACTGTCTCTGTGTCCTTCCCCTGCTTCAAAAAAAATCTTCCCTGAAAGTATCAAAACAGCAACCTTCAAAGCATTCTGCAACATGAAGAACCCCAATACTGAATTAATGCTGAAGATCAGCTAAAAATCCTGAAAGACAAAATGCACTTGGCTCCTGAATTTAATCTCTTAGTCAAATCTTCCACTAGCTTTGCTTCTGGAATAGTAACTGATGGGTCACCTTGAGACCCATTTAAGTCTTAGTAACGAACATAATCAGGGAAGGAGACCTAGCACAAAGGCACTGCTGCCTCCCAGTGCTACCTCCAGGCACCCTCCCGCCTTTAATTCTGCCAATGGCAAGTTTACCGTTTAGCACCGAGTGCCTACTACCAAAGGGGCTGCACCGGATCCACGGTAAGCAGATTTGTATCTCCACCCACTTCCACTGAGCTAAGTCTAGCCTGAATTTGACTGATGCATATGCAAGATAATGGCACTTACGACTTTGCAACACAGTATGACAGACCCAACAAAGCTTTCCTACTCAGGAGGGCATACAACCTCATTATAATTACCTGCTCTTTTAGCAGAGTTTGGTGGCATATACGTTCAAGGCTGTTCAAGAGGAACGGTCAGGCTACAATGCTTTTCCTTAAGCAGCTTGGCTATTTTCCCCCATTCCGTTTAGCCACAAGACTCTCAAAGACATATAAGCTAAGTAGCAACTGCTAGTGCAACAAAGGAGCACAGTCTGGACGTATACCTTCAAGAGGCAGCTTCAATGAATGCTTCGTTCATTTGGCTTAATTTTCTTCTGACCTTGACTTCCAAGAACTGATGGGCTCAAAAGAGTATAAACAGTGACTAGATGGAAAAAAAGGCGGAAAATCACAGTAGCCCTAGTTGGTATGCCCTTGCACTGCTTTCTCCTGAGCTGGCATAGGAGAAAGGGAAGACTCAGAAAGGCAAGGGCAGGAGCAGAATTCTGGCACCCAAAGCCCTAAAACCGTTACAACCCTACAGTGGCCTTTTCTGCCCAGCTGTGCTGAGATGTGGTTATTAAAAGAATATCATGTTCTCTGTTAGCTTTTCTACTCTCTCAGCACCTGATTTCTAAACATTATTATAGCCTATCTCCTTTTCAGCCCATCTCCACCCTGCCTTTGTCCTAGGCAGAGAAAATTATATTCTGCTTACACAAAAGCCTATTCTTTTACATGGCATACAAAACAAGACAGATGATAAGAGCCCGTTGGTCTTATTCAGCAAAGCTAATCTCATCACTTGCTTCACTGTGGGATTATAAACACTGTTCCAACCTACTCCCATAGCTGAAACACCTTTTTTATATCCCATCTTTTTCTTTTTAACGTCAGAGAACTTGGGTTTGTTTACAGCTCTAGCTCCTGTAACCCATTTCGAAGCCTCTGATTTGAGCAGAATTGAAAGGAGATTTTGAGATGGTGGGTCCAATCCTACTATTTTTCCCTATAGGTATTGTGTCCATATAACCTGTGACTTCCACCTTGCAATGCACTTTCCAGCAGTGTCTTCTTACAGATACCATCCCTGGGCAACAGAAAATGAAACAGCCAACTCTGAATTGATAGTCCAGGCATTCACATATTTTACAAATTAAAATACATGTTAGATTTAATTTATATAAATTATTTATTTTATTTATAAAATTATTTTATAAATATTTTATAAATTTATTTATATAAAATATATTTATAAATATAAATTATTTCTAAATTATATATATTAATTTATATAAATAATATTTAATACTAGTCTTTATCTTTTAGTCACTGACCTCAACAGAGGGTACAGTAAAATTTCACCAATGCCCAGCAGGGTTAGGAGAAAGACAGGGACAGGAGCAAAATAGGAAAGAGTTACCTACGCACATACATTTATCTGCTGCATAGAAAGATTCTCCACACTGGTTACTGAAGTCACCCCAGAGGACTGAATAGTAAGGGTCATCACCTGTTTTCTGCCAAAGTACATCAGTTTCCCTTATAAATGGATTTGACCCACAGTATTTGCTGGTTCATAATGTTGCTGTGCAGCCCCACTGCTGAGTTAAAAATGTCTTCCCCCTGCCCCCCCAATAATTATTTGTATTGTGGCTTTTGGGACAGCTTGTTACTTATGATCTATGAGACTCTGGAGTTAAAGATGGCCTTTAAAAGCTCTCAAATGTGCCACACTGGCTTTTCTCAACAATAACATAACTGTGCATCTAGCAGCAACCTACAAAAAATACTTATGATGGGCTCACAATACATCCCTTTCCCCACCACAGAATAAAGCTGCAAAGAAAAATAAGGATGACAGGATTTCTTACAGCCAGTGCTGTTCAAGATCTGGGGGCAAAATAAGGAAGAGCATCCCAAAACTTTAAAATTGGTTTAGCACATAGTTGTCATTGATTTCTAGTCCATGCATTCCTCCATTAATATGCTCCACACATCTACCTGGAGACTACAGTAACTCCACCTTGAAGCACCTCCTGTAGCTATACCATTTGAAGCCTCGACACTTGCAAAGGAGCCCCAAAAGCCTCTCACATAAAGTGAGGGTAGACCTGGTCAGTGTGTTGCCATCTCCAGTTTCCCTTTCAACTGCTGCCGTTACGCTCCCAACAGAATTTGATCAGAATAGCTACGAGAGAGTTGCTCTCCACAAATTGCTGTGAGACATGAAAGTCATCTTATGCCTGAATAATTGAGGCACTCATCTCTACCAACAGCCAGTTGCTTTCTGTAGTCCTCATTAACCCACAGCAGCCCTATTTAAACTGATCTAATTAGTCCCTTGCAATCAAAGGCAGTGGTTTGGGTAGAAGAATTGAAAAATGGGAGTTCACAATAGGTAAAGTTCTTGATCAGGATTATTATTTTTTTCAAATCAAACACAAAGTTTGCATAATGAGGATTTCTGGGAAGATATGGTCTGTTACATAGGAAAACCAGTTGTTCATCACTAGTTGACTCCGTCCTTCTAGACACTTTTTCACAGTCACCTAGAATCAGGATTTCTGAGCACATACAAGCCTAGCATTAAGTTAAATGAAAATTGAAGAACTGACCTGAAAGCAAAGATTACCAACCTTAACTTTCAATTTAAACCATGATTTAAACACAGGCTGGTCTGCTGAAATATGGACAGTTTCTACCTGCAGCTCTTGATTTTCTTCACTGGTCTACAATGCACAGGCTAAACTGAGTGTAAAACAGTACCCATGCAAAATACCCTGCACACCTCAGTGGTAACTTTCCTCACCAGTTAGCACTAAGATGCCCTGAGACGCAGGTGAGCCCATCAAACATAACCCAATGCCCACCAGTGTGAATGATATCGGCTATTCAGCTTCAAGTTTATGCAGTATGGAGGCAAACCAGACTCATAACAGGAGCAAATTGATATTAAAAACAGTGTCTGGACAGCAGAAGATCCACATCTCACAGATGACTTAGATATAAAGAGAGTATATACAATGGCTATGCTGATTATTTCCTTAGGATTTAGAGAAATGAGCAACTTTAGCTTTACAGACTTCATGGTTGCTTGATCTCACTACAGTAAACAGCTCCATATTTTTCCTTTTCATGTTTTATCCTGAAGCAACAGAGCATTACATTAATTGACTTGTCTTATTAATTCAATAAGCTGCTTCCAAGATGAAATGCTTAGCTATGCTTGCTTGTTTTTGGCACTTTTTGGTTGTTGGAAGAAAAGCTTTAAGGCTAGAATTGCTCTGATGTTTTCCACAGTTCACTGAATAATTTTATGCACTGCTGAAGATTTGCCACATTTGGAATTACTGCAAACTGCTACTTTTTCATCATATTATAATTTAATTCACACTTTTAGTATGATAAGAAAACATTTAACAGTTTGCATATTAGAGAAGTGTATTTGTTCTACTATAAAGTTGTGGTTAAGAATTCATTATAGGTCACTCCTTTCTAGGATTTATAATTTGGACATAAGATGTGTTTAGAACATTAAAGATGACATAGAAGCCACCCCATTGAAATGAATTATATGCAAGCAAATTCAGGGAGAAAAAATTGGCCTTCCTGTAAATACATAGCAAAAATAATTTACTGCGAACTTGAATAAGATTGAAAATTTTTTACTATTTCAGCAAGTTATTAGAGGGGAGGTGAACGTATTTTAAACTTTAAGAAACTTGAATCCAACATTCCTTAAGGGGAAAATACTCATGTAACTGTGTGGATTCTTAGATTTCAACCTCTTTAGGAAACATGAACTCTGGGTTTGCCTTTCAACTGGTGAAAAAGGAGGCTGGCCAGGGGTTGTCAGTGCTCTTACCTTCAAAAACTCTGCTTCTATCCATTGCCCAACTCTAGGCTGTGTCCATACAGTCTGTTTTAAAGCAAGGCAGAGCATGGTTACGCCTGCTCAGCGCATGGCACACACATTGGAGTGACACAAGCATCATGCAGCTTGTTAATGTCACCCTTCATCAGCCATTTCTGGTGCCCCTCAACCTCTCCATGTCCTTTGGAGGGTCCTGTCGCACCATGAGCTATTGCCTTAGAGGTAAAACTCTCTCCCCATTTTATTTCTTGGACTTGGAGCAGAAGCTCATGGTGAAGCCTCTAAGGTGAGGTAACTGCAGGGTAACTGTGAATACTCTCCTTCCTTCTTCATGCTGCGAGGGGCTGTGGGCACCTCCAGCCTCTCTGATGAGGAAAGGGGGTGAGTGAGCCCTCATCAGTGATTGCTTCTCAACTTGTAGGTAGTACAACTCCCTAAATCCCTGCTCCACTGCATGGGACTCACCAGCGCCCCTTACAGAGCTCCTGGAGATAGTGCTGCATTTCGTTCTTCAAGGGTGATGCCTGGCCTCGGCCAGGCTGCTGCAGGGAGCAAGGGCTGGACACAAATAGAGTAAAAACCAGAATGCTACAAAAAGGAGTCAGTCCCTGGAGAACCGGGTCAGTTGTTCCTTCTCCTAGGGGTAGGAAGGCATGTTTGCAAAAACTGTTCTACACACCCTCTCTCATCCGCAGCAAGAAAAATTTTGTTCCCCAGCAATAAGCCTGGCAGCTTCGTGCTCAGAGGTAATGCTGGCGGTCAGGGCAGTGACTCCCAGCAGCCCTGGTACGGGTTGGTGTCATGGGTGACAAATCTTCTTCTCACCACAGAGCCAGTTGCAATCACTGCTGCAGCAACACCAATGTGGTAATCATGTGGCTTTGAGTCAAAATAAAGACTTTGCCTGCAGTGATGTCCTATTTTTAAATGAAGGTTATTGATCAGGTTTCTGGCCTTAAGAAAAGAAATCAAAACATAATTTATGCTCGGAGTGACCTGTAGGTGTTTGCACAACAATTAATACCCACCGTTATGGTAATGCAGCTGGACACATGGCAGTAGATCTCTTCCTTGAAACATTTTACCCTTACAGCCACTACCTCTAACTCTTCATTATGTGTCCCCATACTCTTTGCATTTCAAAATTATCATACAAAGCAAAGCTCAATGCACTGTTTAAATGAGTAAGGAACATCTGGTAAGCTAAGACTGCTGGGACTCCACGGACAGATAAAGTTGTAGCACTTTTTCTCTGTATATGGAAATGCATTGTAAATTAAATCTACAAATAGTCTGAAAAGGCACAGGTCAGAAAGGAGGTGGAGAAATGCCATCATTTGTGCCAAGGACAAATTCCATGCAGCTTAGCTTAAAGACAGTGCATTTTCATGCATTCAGTCAGGAAGCATTGTAGTGTTCACTCATTATTTTGTATTTTAATGGTTTTCTAAAGGTGCTTGTGACATCATATTTTGGCCTCCACAAAATATGCACCAAATATACTATAAAACCGACAAAACTTCTGAGTATGAAAATATTTCTCTCCCACCCCCTTTTTTTGTTTGTTTCATTTGCTTTAAAGAAATGTGGGATAATACTGAAATCTCAACCCCGAGCTGCCCGAGACTGAACCACTGCCTGCTGATCTACCTTAGTTAAAAAAAAGAACAAGTTGTGCAGTAGGCCATCTGCCGTGAAACATAAATGTCTTGTAACAGCAATGAGCTGAGAGCCATGAACCGCTTAGCCTGAGGGAGAAGATGTTTCAGCAGGGTAAGCAGCAAGGAAAGCCTCAAAGAGACAGGTGATGCTCCCTTTCAGCTCCAGCTGCTGCAGCTTTGAAGGCCAGCTCTCCACAGCCTGCTAAATTCCTGCACAGCCTGATACCTCCTGCTGCATCACCTCTTCACCTTGGCTTTCACGCAGAGAGATTGAACCCTTGGGAAGATAAAAGTCACTTTTGTTAGTATTACTCTGTGGTCAGACATCCTCTATATCCCACTGCACCAGGAGACAACGTTACCATACCTGGAGGTTATCACCACCTCCCTGCCAAAGACGATCTGCCTCCTTGACATGCTGGCATTCCACTGGCAAAATTTGTTTGACACAGATTAGGGACTACTCATACGTTGGGAGACCCGAGGTCCTTGCAGAAAGTGAGGAGAAGGCACTACAAGCTGGTGGGACTACAATGTTTTGCAGACCAGAGCTGCATCTAGAAGGCAGTGATGCCGTAGATGTGCCAGTCAGCACTGATACCCATCCTATTGCTGTTATCCCCATTGCACATGAGACCATGTGTTTGCAGAACATTCATGCATATTTTGGCTTTTGCTTTGGCTTCACGGAGGGGCAAAAGGCATCTGGGAGAGCACAGCCTACATCCCTGCAAGAAATTCTACTACCATTTTCTGCCAAATCCCCAAAACACCCTTTATTCTGTGTACATCTATACATCAGGAATTACTCTGGCACACCTTACAACCACAGCCCAAATGTCACATGGGATTAATATGAACCAGTAGGACATTTCAAACTGTTTACTCTGGAACAGAGCTAATAACAAAAGACAAGCAGCTTTCAACACAAGGTAGGGTAATCTCAGCTCACAACAGCTAAATAGCATCATTTTAAAACCCCAAAGGGAATATTTAAGAAAATATCTTCCAGAAAAGTCCCTGCTCTTGTTACCATTTCAGGACCAAGCAGCAGGCACATGACCCCTTTGTCTTGTTGGTGTAATGATGGTATAAGTATATGGGAAGTTGAGTGCTAATTGTTTATTGGGTGATCAGTGATATTCCCAGGTGGATGCAAAGGAAGAGGTTGAAAGGGGATAAATGATCCTTTGGATTTCTCCTTTCAGGAAATCATTTAAACAGAGGCATGAATAAAAGGAGTGGCAGGACTGAATCTGCAGATGGCTCCAGTGTCAGGGAACATTAATCTGAAAGCCAATAAAAATGTGACAGTCTACTGTTTTCCCAGGCCATGTAACTTCATCTTGATGACTGTTTTGAGATAAGACAATAATCAATGTAGAAGAGCACACCTCCTTTTTAGCACAGCAGCGGGCACCAGGAGAGCAGCACTGTCCTTATGGCCACATGCTCTCCTGCAGCTGCCTGCCCAGTGCTCTGGCTCCTCTCCACCCACCCTGCAGTTCCCCCAGGCAATAAGACCCAGCAGTTCTGCTGCACTGGCCATCCCACTGCCCCAGCCTCTTCCCCTGCACTGTCCCCATTATCCGCATGTGGCTCATCAATTTGGCTGATGGCTTTCTGGACTTGCTGGTGCCATCCACCTCCACAGCTCCCAGAGCACCATGTGCCATCACCTCACTGCCCACTGTGCAAAGATATTTCCTTTAAAAAACAGCCTCCTGCTCATTCACTGAGTACCCCTAGCCCTAATTTTGGACGACATGATGAACAGCTCCACTTTGACTGCATCTCCCACTCTCATGATTTGGTAACCCATGGCCATGTCCCCCTCAGTCGTCTTCTCTCCAAACTGAGGGCTCCCAGACCAGACCCTCAATTTGCTGCTGTGCCTGGGGACATATTTGTTTATAAGCCACCAGCCCAAAACTCATCTAAGGATAATCCCCAGCTTTGTGCCCACAGATTTCTCAGGTCCTACCCCATCTCAGGAGACCCATTACCTCCCTGAAGATGTGGTCCTGGAGCCTCTTTTTTACCAACACAACATGCAGATCTGTGATATGGGTCAACAAAGTTTCCATCCCTTTGAGCAGGGCTCAGTGCAGCTGAGGAGAAAGGAGAGCAAAGATGCCCCATGTCTGGACAAAACACATCTTCTGGCTCAGGAAGGTCTGACACTCATTTTGTACCAGCTGAGAGCTATGAAGGTTGGTGGAGAATCACTCTGGCAGTTCCCTTATATGAGATTATCTGACATAGCAGATATTAATCGATGCCCAAGGGCAAAGTGACTGGTATTAACCTAGCTACCCTCTCAATGCCATGAAAAATAAGTCCATCCTTCGTATATTCTGAGGACAAAGAAACAAAGCTAGAAACAAAGTGCTTAAAAACCTGCATTTGTCAGACTGATCCTGTTTAATTAAACAGGAAATTGCAGGGCAACTAAATCAATCTTTACAAAGAAAAGCTGTTTGTCTGTTTACAGAAGAGAAACTTGTGGTCATTTATCTTAAAGAATGTAATTGCCTAATGATTAATAGTGACCAGAGATAGTCAGAGGGAGGAAATGAGGAACAGGAGTGACTTTTCTTGGTGTGTGTTTGAAGCATGGCAGAGCTATATGCCCCTGCCACAGTAAGTATTAAACAACCAAAATTTCCTGGTTTGTACCAGGATACTGCTGCTCTTCTTCTAGTTTCTTCTGTTGATACAGAAGTTATCACTACCAGAGAAATCCAGATGTGCTTGTAGCTCTTTGGAGATTTGGGTCCAGTATACATTTGTTTTTTTCTTTCTGCTCATGATAGTACAAAGTTAGATTTTCACCTTTACAGTTCTCATATGGACCCACTGTCTTTTTAATGCAGGACTGTAAAAAAAATAGGTGTTGCCTGCCTGGGCTTGAGACCTATTTTGCTTTGCCCGAGTTTAGAGCAGATTTGGAGCTGCTGCAACACATGGTGAGTAGAAAAGATTCTCAGAAGCAGAACAGCTCTAATGTGCCAGTCTGCAGACAACTTTTGTCTGTCTACAGGCTACCTGTGGCTGTCTGTAGGCTACCTATGGCTGTCTGTAGGCAACCTACAGCCATTTACAGGCTACCTATACCTGCCTATGCTGTGGCAGTGCACCAGGGACTGGAACATGCAGGTGCGTGTATACGCACATCTCTGTATATGCATAATGACGCTGGATAGCCTTAACTCTGGATATATTTTCTTTACCATAGAGACACTATGAAGAAGCCAGAAACAGCTCTTGTTGTTCCTAAAAACAGATAGGAATTAATACTTGAGGGACACTTGGCCTTCAGATAAATCTATCATCTTGCTTAAAAGGACAGCCTGTGCTTTTCATAGCACTATCAGGGTCTTCTTGTGGCCATTCATCTCAGGATATCCTCAAAAATATAGATCAGTGGTGACAGGACAGAGAAATGAGCACATCAGGGTTATTTTTTCATTATATTTACTAACTTGTGCACTGAAGTATTGCAGCCTGACAAAAGCAGCGTGAGTAGACAGTGGGATGATTTGATTGTCCAAAGAACAGCTAGTTCATGGAGAGTTTCTGATAAAGCTGCTTTATTATACCACTAATACAGGAAAACTTTCCATTTTAGGAATCCTCACTATCTCACTGGGTCTCTTCATAAATTGCCATTCAGTTCCGTCATTGTCTATCAGGTTTGTTGTTTCCAGGAATGACTGTTGGATGATATGACTGCTTCCATTAAAAATAAGGGTTATTTTCAGAGTCCAAGTCATAGATTTGGGGCCCTTCCCTCTCTGAGCCATGTCTAGACCATGCCGACACAACCCAATGTTCAACCTGAGTGTCCAGTTGGCCCCACCATGTTTCAAAGGTGCCCAAGACTCAGCACATCTCAGGAGTGCGCTGGTTTGAGGTGAGCTTCTGGCACTTACCTGCCCAGTCTGAGGAACAGGAGATGGACCTGCCTTGTGCTGTAGCTCTGACATGGTTAGCTCTCCTCCAGGAAGCATGTCCTGAGGCTGCCCCACCATGACAGGCTGAATGTACGGCTGGTTTCCTGAGGTGCTGCTGTCAGCCTCCATCTTCCTGCTGAAGCTGAGCCGTGGTGCAATGAGGAACACAGGAGAATAAACATAACCATGCAAGATGCTGACTTTGGAAGCTGAAGTGCCTTTAGAGCAAGTCTTGAAATTTTCCTGCATGTTTTCAAGGAAAACATAAATTTCCCAGGAGTTGAGAAAAGAGCCTGGAGGTCCCTTCTTCCCTATGTTGAAGAGTCAGGCTCTGTTTTGCATATGAGCAGGTGGTCTCCAATCCCCTTTTCTGCAACCTGACATGGAAAACAGTGGGCTTTATGGCTACATGGTACCTAAACGAGCACCGCAGTGAAGTGTCCTAAATAATCTTTCAGTCCCATCCTTGGGGGTTGCATCCTGGTTCTGAATCCTGCCCTGGCTGCAGGACGCATGTGGATAGAGGCAGGAACTGAACCAAGATTAACTGCATCTCAGTACAGGACCTCAACCGCTAAATACTGCTTTCCATTCCAAAGCATGTCCGCTCATGGCTTTCCAAGAGATAAATTACATTTGCTGTTCACTACGGACGGCTGGCGGGGCTTAGAAATGTGGATTTCTCACACAGACAATAACAGATACCACGACCGCGGAGTCCTGGCAGGACAGTAAGACATCCCCCACCTCCAGGATTGCATTTGACCATTTATCAAAGTAATACCCTTGAATTTAAATAGGAAACAGATGTTGCCAGTACCTCTGCAGGGAAGGCAAAAGGAGGCACCACCAACTTGTCAGAGGAGCAGCATGCCCTTGACTGCTAAGCACATAGCAGGGCTTCCCAAGCAGCCCTAGGAAAAGGGCTCTGCTCAACTGTATGCACATAATTCAGACTAAAGACACACAGCCACTCTTTTATGGGGCTGACCAAATGACTTGAGAGTTTGACAAATTGTGATTCAATTCCAGATCGTCTGATAAGGTCAGTAACAGCGTCCTCTGCAGCCACATAGAGAAATCCCATCACAGCCAAACACAGAAGTGCCATCCATGCAGTCCCTCTCTCCTCACCAAGCGGATTAACAGATGGAAACAATTTCTGTTCACCTGGAACCAGTAGAGGTGAGGATAAGACAGTAACCTTTTAATGAGCTGCAGTTTCTTGGTTGCTTATGAGGAAATGCAGGCAGAGGTCTCACAAACTGGTTAGAAAGCCCTGATTAGTGAAACCTCATGGTTTAAGCAAATGAGGAATGTTTGTTATTACTCTAAGGTGCCTTGCACTGAGATGAAAGTTTGCAAGACTAGTAACACCTCTAAAAGAGGTGTCTTAAACTTGGTCAGCATGTAACAGGACTAATATTACAAGTGTTTCACTATTTTGCTGTTGTAGCTGAACTGAAGCAACATACTGCTCATTTTTTCAGCTCAGTCATGTTTCATCTGCACCTCCAGCAGGACAGTTCTGATCCTGAGAGTTAATGCTCTTTCCCTAGGAAAGTGCTTTGCTAGCATTTCAGTCCCTTACATTAAAGCACACGTTATTCTCTCAGCCATACAATTTTTTCCCCATTTTCCTTTAAATGACTCAAGGAAAATCTGCTCTCAGTCTGTTGCAGAAAGGAATCCATCTGGTTTTAACCCATAACCTTTTTGCGCTTTACTGACCTAAAAGGCTGCTGCCTATAAGGCAGACTCACATTTTAGAGCATCTATCTCCATAATTTAAGGATGGTCGTAAAATATTGTCCAAGCATATCCACTCTGTTTTCCCATAGATCATTTACTGATTATTTGTAGGCAGCATCCTATCTACCTGTTTGATGAGTGCTTTCATTACTATGCCTCCATGTGAAGTTACTCAGCTAGACTAATACAGATTGCAGTATAAATTCCCTATTAAATCCTAACCCTTGTAATTACTCAATCCTAAATACTCTTATTTCTTCCTCTGTAGGTTCCAAAAATATCTATCACATGAGGATGTCACAGCCACCCTCACTGATCCCCTGCCACCACTTAATTGAATTATAACACCATAAATAATCTGGAGGCTATCTCAGAGGCACCCCATACAATTTTCAGGGATGCTGCCTGGTGGGTGACCTATTTGGAGAGGTGCAGACCAGTTTCTCGGGATTTTCTTCAAGCTGATTATCTCCATATTCCCTGATGGGCCTTTGCTGCAAAAGCATTACCGAAAAAAAAAAAAAGAAGTGCTAAACTATTTAATTTATTAACAGCTAGTCCCAAAACAAATTCCCAAGGTGGAGAAAAACTGAGCAGATAAACCTAAACTTCTGGAATTGAGCGTGCCAGGACAGCAAAGTGTTTTAAGATGGGGATCTGAATTTTGCAGCTAAAGACCGTCTCCAGGCAGTGAGTGGATTATGGAGACTGAGCAGGGAGCCAAATGCAGAAGACACTTATTGCCAAGTACCTTCTGGCATCCACAGACATAATCTCCAAAAAAAGATTTCCACCACAAAAAGATGCTTCACATATACAGCCAGAAACGTGGTTGCTTATCTAAATTAAAACTTCCAAGGGCATTAAGGCTAAGCTATTGGCAGCAGTGGGTCTACACTTCAGGTAGATGGAGTGCTTGTGCTGTATTGTAGCCCTGCATCCACTCAGCAGAAGGCATTCAGAAAATTGCTCTTCTCTTTGCTTGCCCAGCTGCTGTATGGATGCCTGCCACACTTGTAAGACAATAGATGCGATACCGGAGCAGTCTGCCATCCCAGCCGCATACCCATGAGTGCTGTTGTATTAAGCAGAGCTCTGCAGAGTGGATCTACACAACATGTACCTCCTTTTGTTATCTGCCTGCACAAATGAGCGTCTTCTGCTGTCCCAGGAAGAGACCCAGCCCGTGCTCCTGAAGAAACCTTTTCCCAGCTGTTTGTTCCCCAAGAAGCAGAAAGCCATGCACTTTGAAGCATGACAACCATTTCATCGTCCACCTGCCTTACCCCTCCTTTGCTTTGTTCTTCACCAGGTTTAGACAACTTGGTACATTATGAGCCCACTTTTGCTGAAATAAAACATGTACATGTTTTTCCTACACTGATTTCTGGAGGAATATGCTCACTTGTAAGCGCTCAGCGCCTGCCGGACTGCCATGGCTGATCCTTTCTGTGCCAACATCTCCCATCAACTGATGCCTCTCAGCTCCTTGCAGCCTCAGCCCCAACTTCTGCTCCCTCTCTCTGCATTTTTCAGTACCTTTCTTCTTAGTAAAATTGAAAGGGGAGGGGGAAAGAGTATTGCATCTGTTTTCTTCATTAAACTGGAAAGCCTGTCAGCCTCATCAGCATTTGTAGAAGACTGGAGAGCTGACACCAGGGTGTCTAAAACAAATCCCATAATAGGGAAGTAGCAACTTAAATAATCAGCAGCAGCACCAAGAGTGCCAAACTTTTGGACAGTCGCTCCTGTATTCTTGGCAGCAGGGTCTACCTAGAGCTTTCACAGCAAGGCAAGAAATACCTGCGCTCTCCCCTTATGCATCATCTCTGACACATTCAACACAGGATAAGCATGCCCCCCCAGCTAGTTTACTCACCCATAAACAGGGGGAGTATTGGTGACCAAGGTCTGATGCTTGGGTGTTCAAAGATTTCAAGGATTTTTTGCCACAGCTGAGAACTGCTACTAATCTGGAGTAGTAAGCAATGAAAGAGGGGACAAGCAGACAGAGCTTTCCCACAGAAGCTTGGCTGGGCAGATGTGTGAGCGTACAAGGCGCCTCTGAAAGAGAAGAGATGGTCTTGTAAGCCAGAAACAGGCCTAAGTGTTTCCAGCCTTTGCTAGAGATTTCCTCCAGCGCATCACTTAACTTCTTTTTAAAGTTAACAGTCTTTTTTGTCTCCTCTTTCCCTCTGATTAGGATGTAAACACTTCCCATCTGCCTCTCGGTGCTTTCTCTCAGATATCGGAGAGGCTGGAGAGGGGGATCCCCAGTGCAGGGGGGGACACTGGGCTGCAGGCAACAGGAGCCTGGGGGTGGTGTGGCCCCTGTGCGAGAGCCACATGCCACGTCCGCTACCAGAAACTCTCCCAAAATAATAACAGTTAGGAGAAATAGCCTAGTGAAGTTGCATTAAAATCTCTGTGTGAGCACACTTAGCGAGCACTAAAATTGGCCCAATAGCATAAGCGTTTGTCTGCATGCTCTTAGCCTATAAATAAACTTAACCTGGCCAGTGAAGGCTAAATAAAATCAGATGACATTTTCTTTGCCTCTGCTTGAGAACATTCATATAATTGCCAGCTATACATTAGCCTGCAATAACTTGTTTCACTTCCAACGTGACCAAACCGAACCAAATTAAGACAACCTGTATCCTGAGTGCATTCACACTGAGTACTAATTCAGTTTAACACATCTACTGAGACTTTACACATTCGATAATAGATGAGAACAGCTTGTGAGTGGTTACAGAGCAGGTTAGAATGCTTCCTGGCTTCATGCTCTTTCTCAGGGAGACTGTCCAGCACAACCGCAATGCTTTAAATACTTAACCATAAAACCTGGTGGGACAGGTCTGCCGTGCAACACCTCCCACTGTGTTTCTCCAGCCCCTTCCACTTGCATTGCTCCTACCTGTCCTCCACGTATATGGCACAGTGCTTTGCAGCAGGAAGGGATGCTCCTCTGCTTGCAGCAACGTTGTGGCTCTTGCTGCCACGACATGCAGCTGAGAGTTTCGGTTTCCTTTCTTCTTTCTCCCTGGCCCCGCAGCTGCTTCTCTGAGTGCCCCGCGCGTGCAAGCGGGGACACGTGTCTGTGCTGCGAGAGGATCACAGAGGTGTTGAGACCCGATGTTTTTCCCAGCCCCTCTGTTGCTCTGTGTGTCTGTGTATTTGTGTAACCAGAAGCTGTTGAAGCCTGATGTATTAATATATAATCACTACACTGGGAAGCCGCTAGGTCTCCTCTCCCGCTGCTTGTAGAGCACCTTTACATCTCCCCACTTCCCAAGGAGGGGTTATGGAAAAAAAGCCAAACCTCAGGCAGGGGTCTGCTCTTTTTGCCTTCTTATTATGCATAGTTCTCTGCACATGAGGTCTCACAAGGGGTGTAAGCCAAGCCTTATCCTCACCCCAAGCTTCAATTAAGGAAAGAGTGAGCACGGAGCCTCGGCGAGCACCAGCACCACACCAAAGCCCAGAGCTGTCAGTGCGGCTGTCTGCAGCGAGCTCCCAGGAGCTAGCTAATAATACCAAGAAAACAAGGGCAAAGAAACCCAAAACACACCCCCGAGCCCAAATTTCTGATTAAATAACAGTAAAGTGCTTAATGTAAACTGCTGCATGCAAAGGCACCCGGAAGAGGGGCAGAGCCTCTGTGCTGGGAAGCCCCAGCTGGAGCATGGCTGCGAGAGCATCTTCTCCTCTCAGCCAGGAGACAGGAAGAGGAGCTCCCACAGGAATTGCTATTTGCGGCTGGAGAAGGCAACCAAATGCAGAACAACTCAGAAGGAGACAGAGCCTGGAGCAACAATACCCAATGCTCATCCTCACCGGCAGCTAATGGGCTGCTGCTTGTCTCTTTGACCGACCTTCTGCTAACTCCCCCCAGAAGTTTCACCCAGCCCATGGGGAGAGCCTGAGCTTCTGTCCACTCAGTGTGAAACAGCCATGGGGAGCTAAACCTGGGGCCTGAGCTACACCCTTCAGAGCCAATGGCAGATGCAGCCTGGCATTTTCAGTTCCAAAGATTTTTTGGTTGTAAGTACCAAGTGAGTAGGAATTTAAGCTCTCTAACTGAATCCAGCCTCCAGTGTTACAGTGTCAGGTATCTAGTTAACCTCAATACCGTAGCAGGGTTTACAACAGACCAAAACCTGCTTTCCAAAGTTCCAGGGACTCCTGGGGCGCAGCTGAGGCTCAGTATAGGACTGACCTGCACAAAAAGAGGAGGAGATATTTTCAAATGCAAATTCCACCTGTTCAGTTATCATCCACTCCAGTGCCAAGGGTGGTGAAAGTGCCAGGTGAAAGAGAGGGACGGGGGGATGCATGGTGCTCTGGGTACCTGGCTGGCTTTGCGTCCTCAGGGTAGTGAAATCCCACCGCTGCCTCTGTGCTCTGCATCACCGAATTCCCAACAGCAACGGGGTCAGCCACATCTGTCCCATAAAGGAGAATTTAAACTAGGTTACCAATAAAAAAAACACTCACCCTGTTAAAGAAAGTAAGTAAACACCCTCCACTGAGTGACTGATGTGTTGGAAAGTTACACAGCCTAATGAAGAGCGCTATGAGCTGCTGGCATTATTACATTTGCTGTGACCTTAAAAAAGAATAGCTCCGGTTGTCTCCAGAGTACAGCGTTGTATGTTCTTGGATTTCTAATACTAGCGGGAGCACAAAATCCAGCACTGATTAAAATCATAGAAGTTTTTGCTTCTATGGAAAGGAAAGAGTGAGAATGGATTGTATTACAGACATTTTGACAGAAAAAATATTTGCTTTCTCGGGGGGAGATATAATGTGTCAATCATCTAGTCAAATAGCAGACAGGCTTGCTTCCACTCAAACGCAGTTTCAACCAAGTCTGGTTTTACTCTATTACACATTTCACAGTGCGTGAGCCGGGGCTTTGTGCAAACACCTCCAAGAAGCCCCTTTGCAGATCCTCCTGCTGCAAGTGGAATCTGTCAGCCAGGGGAGGGCAGGCAGGATTGCAATTTAAAAAGGGGCAGTGGTAGCAGAGGTGGCCCGGGAAGAGCACATCCACGATAGCAGTTCATGAACCATGCATGAGGCTGCTGTGTTGTGGCTGTGGTGCCTGTGGAGCTGTGGCCCAGCAAGGGCTGCAGAGGATGCCCTCAATGGGTTTTCTCCTCCACCTTGATACCATCTCCACGCTGTCCCACAGGGAAGAAAGGGCATTGCTAAAAGCCTCCCATACCGCCAGCCCTTCAAGCACCCATAGCCCACTGCTGCAACACATATCTTGTATCATAACCACCAGAAGATGTTGGTTGATGACTCAAAGTACCAGAAAAACTGTGCAGCCATGCCTACGTGAATGTGGGTTACACTTAGACCAGGTTATTTAACCTCCCTGGTCTAAGAACATTTAGCAACAGGATTGCTGTGCAAATAAAACAGATTCAACAAGCCCAGCTTCAGATACAGCAGCAAATTTCAATTGCATTTTCATTTCTACAGAAAGGCTGATGGTGGGTATTGTGCCATCTAACGTCAGTATTCAACAATACGTGACTAATTATACCAGAAATGACACAAAGTCAATATATTTCCAACTTCATTGGCTTCCAGTTGGGGCTTTATTAAACAAAGAAAAACAAAAAATAAAAATGAGCACTGTCTGTTTGAGATTGAACTAGAAGATTTAAATGCACATTTTCAGACTTTATACCATTCTTTCATATTTAATCTTCCTTTTTCAGGTGTGGTTATAAGCCTTCAAGTGATCAGAATGTCTTACTCTTAAGAAACTCATTTATTTTGGAAGGTATATGGGAAGATTTCAGGAAAGAGAAAGTCAGGTTTCACCTGCTTTCTCCTAGAGTGCATGAGAAGAGGAATACAATATTTTAATTAAATGTATTTATAGAACAGAGTCTGGCAAAGCACATTCTCCTGTTGTTGAGAAAACAATGGTGGTTTTCCCTCTTTTGTTACATTACCTATAAAATGAATAATTTCCCTTATCCATTGTTTTTAATAAAATGTTTGTATTTTTATCAATATGAAATGTCAGATTGAACCACATAGCTATTTGCTTTGGAGTAATCATGATATTACCCACAGCTCTATTCAAAGCACCAAAGAACGTAATAGTGTTAACTATAATTAGATTATTTTCCAGAGAGTTCAGAAGATGCATTGTAGAGCAGGGGTTTTCATAAGGAAACAGAAAGAGTTACTTTGCTGAAACCCTCAAATACCTCTGCACAAAATGGTTTTGGAGAATTAACTCCCCTTTGTGTCTGGGCTTTAATTATTGTCTTTTTTCCTTGGTAACGCATGGATTCTAATTATCACATTTTAACCATATAATGAACGACTCAATAGACAAACGTGGTTTCAGACTGCGGTATTAGCTTATCCCACTGCTACTCTGAACCTCCTGGGTCCGCAGCACATAGTACAACTACTCCTGAGGACCACCCGTTACCTTCTGCATGGCCCAGTAGCACCAGATGCAGATTTCCTCCAGAGAAAAATTTCCTTTCTGTGCCATGCACGGCATCCTTCCCAGCACAGTTCAGGGGTCAGCATTTCAATTCTATCCTGAAAACAGATGGTACAACACTCTTGCTAAAACAGTTCTCTGTTAGCACGATGCTACAGGGTTAAAAACACTTAATCAGACATTGCAAGGCTGCATCTTCCTGACACAAAACAGGCAGACCATCACAAGAAATCATATCACCGATTTTATCAGTTATTTCTGAGCAAGAAGGTGATCGTGGCTTAAATTACTTTTACTCCAGATAGTCTCTGTAATTGTTCGTTGTCTTTTTTCGCACCTGAGGTCTGTGTCCTAATGGATGTTTCATGGACGACTCATCTGGCATCTGAATCAGAGACTGAAGCCTCTATTGACCTGTTTGGTAGGAAGTCAGTGCTGATCATCATTGTATCTGACAAGTTTTAAGAAATTCCAGGTAAACAGAAGTTGATAAACTACTTGCTGTTATACACCTGGCACTTTTGGATTTACAGGATTTATAGTGGCTGTTTCATCTCCAGTTTCTTGGAAAATAAAAGCAACTTAGGAAATGTTGAAACACAAGCAACTTCAAAAATAACTTAAAGGACAATACAGAGCTCAGTGGCCATTTTGCTATGGAAGTGATACCCTTTTTTGTGAATAATATTGATTTCCAGTCATGAAGACCTTTTCATTTCCAAGGATCCCTAAAGTGCTACCTACTGGAAACCCCACCACTGTGGTTCTGCACAGCTGGTCTGGAAAGCAAGAAATAAGCAGTGGTGTACTCCAACTCACATCTAGCTGGCCACTGTAGCTGAACCAAACAATTCTTCAATATTAGCCTGGATCTCTAATTAAATTTCTTTTCAGTTCTGCTGAGTCCCCACGTGCTTTCACTCTCCATGAACATTAAAAGGATCAAGCTCGCACCTTAAATGCTTGCAGGAAGGGAATTTTAAGTGAGAAAACACTAGCTATTGAGCCATAGATTTGTGCGTCCAGCTGGGTGGCTCCTAAAAATAATCATAGTCAAAAGAAGGGAGAGAAAATTTCAAATACTTTCAGTCAGACCAGAAGATAAAACTATGTCTAAACCAGGAATTACTTTGAGAAAGTCATCAACATGTCATACACTCTTGGCCTCCAGCACAGGTAAGTGTAGTCTTGTAAGGTCTCTGGGGAAAAGGTTGCATCTGCCCATGGGTTGGTACAATATCCCTACTAGGCTGTTAACTACTACACCATCAACTACCAGAGGACCTTTCCATTCTCTCTGTTCAAAGAACTAAGGGACTTGATAACAAACCTGGTTAGTAATGGCCCTTGTTTTGGAAAAGGTGTTCAATGGTCTCTACTGACTTATTTTCATATATCTTCCTAGGCATGACATCTCTCAAAGCAGAGGAACCCGCCCTGAGCTGTTGGACCAGTACTGAGCAGAAGAGTGCCACTTTATTGAATTATTATGGTCGATTTTACCCATATCCCAGGTTGTTCTTGGAGGTCTTCCATTAACAATGGACAAGGCCCAAATTAGCTTACCTTGCAAGACTTCTGTCCAAGTTCTGTGGCTGCAGATATACGAACATATTTGCTTCAGAGAGAGCTGAGACCAGCAGGAACCGTAACGATGCTACAGCTGGCAGCAAGCTAGATTTTATGTATCAGCACTGGGACTTCACAGACAGCAGCACTGGCTGTGGAAATTGGATTAGTATCTCCAACTAAACGGAGCTTAAGCCATTATAAAGTCAGTGGGAAGTTCTGATTGACCTCGGTGGGCTTTGGATCAAATCCCAGGAAGAATATGACTGAACTAGACAATGTTACTGCAACATGTTGTTCCTAAAAGACTCCTTTGCCCATGACAGCAGTGTTGTTAGTGAACAGCTTTCTAACACCGAGCCTGGGCTACCGGGGGGATTGGTTAGCTGGTTTTTGAAGGCAGTTTCTTGAGACATTGGCTGTTGGTTACAAGTGCTGGACAGGGAGCAGACAGTCTGGTCTAGTCCAATCTTCCCTTTGTTGTGATCTACTCAACCCTGGGTGTTATTAACCACATTTGCTCACAGTTGTTTCCCCCCTCTTAAAGTATCCAGGTGGGGCCTCAGGAGAGCGGAGAGCTGGAGGGTTTTTCTGAGCACTTCCTAGGCAAGTTCTCCTCTCTGCTCCTTCTGCCCTCCCTGTAAAAGCAGAGGGTGATGCCACTAGAGATGCACAAACGGAACCTGCCACTAGACCTTGGGACAGCTACTTCTTTTTGGAAAAAGGAATAAATATAGTGAATACATAAATTTGAACCTTGACTCTCCTTTTCCAAACCTGTTATTAAACTGGGGAAAAAAATGTTTTAGGGGCACCAGAAACCCTCACTCCCAGCACTATACAGAAAAAGAAAGACAGCCATGGTCCAAAGCCTGCCATTAAATGTTTCTCATGATTACTTGTTGTTAGAAGGGAGCTGCAGCTATGCTAATACAGTGTGCTCACTACAAAAAACCCTGTAATTGGGACAAGGCAGCCTCAAAGCTTCCCACAGCTGGCAGGAATTGTGACTGTTCTCTTTGGTTTTAATCATGGCTTTTAAAGCAGATCAGTAACAGCAGCAATTAGCCTTTTAGATTGGTCTCAGAAATTACCATTTTTAAAATATGGTGACTCTGCAGGCACAAACCCAAAAGCTCTGAGCTCTGCATAAAATAAGCAGCCGTACACTCTGACTTGTTTGTCACCAGTTTGGTTCCTCCTTTGTTTCTGCTGAAATGTGGTTCTGAAAAGCAGACAGGAACTTGCACAGATACTCAAAAGGAAATATCCTTAGTCACCTACTTCTCCTCAAGAAACCTATCCTTCAAGACAGCTTCTGCTCTGAAGGACTGTCTGGCACTCCAGCTGTGTGAGGAGAAAAAGGAGGCACAACCACGTGGTTACACAGACTAATGCCCGATAAGACTGCTGGTTCTTAGTCAGCAGAATGACTTTCAGTCTTGCCTAGGATTGAAGCACAGCCATTTGGAATAGAGACAGGAAAGAACAAAGAGGAGAAAGAAACAGGAAAATGTTCAATCCAACAAAGGACCCAGAAGATTCATATCTTTGGGGAGAATATAAAAAGCAGTGTAGGAATAAGAACAAACGCCTCATCAGAGCAGATGATGTTGTGCCACCGGGTGCTGAGAGGGTCCTTGGGTGCACCTCCAAGAATGGCCACAAGGTCTCAGCCCGGCTGCCAAGGCTGGCAGGAGCTCGTTTTGCTCATACCTGCCTCTGCTAAGCCACTCAGAAATTTTTGCCTGAGCAGCAAGGTTACACAGTGACATCTTTTGTGAACCCTCTGTATCATCCATACAAGTCCTGGCACACAAAGCTGGGTATACCTATATAAAAACTGTGTGGCATGACGTATGCTTCTAGGAGGGTTTGCCAGCACAGCAACACAAAGGAGCCTTTTCAAGTACAGATCTGGCCTTTGTGCCTCAGGGCTTAATTCTCTGATGCTAGGACTTCTTTGTACCACTCCGGCTTACAGAGTCTTTAAAGTACAAGTGTAAGTGCACTTCGATGTATCTACGTGTCAGGTGGTAACAGGATGTTTCTTGCCTACCTCAAAGAGCGACGGAGTGGTGTTATCAACCAACACTTCCACTGGGCTTTGATTTCTCTCAAAAAAGCACTTTAACATTGACACTCATTGCTCAGTCTCATTGAAGTCTGCTGCAAATCCCACATGTGAGCTGCACAGCCTCGTGTCCCTGCCAGACTGTTGTGCCAGATACTGTCCGACTTCTTCAGTACCAAAACTTATTTACCTGTCTCGAAGCTGTACATGCCCCAGGCAGCAGAGGGTTTAGAAACAAAACGTACCAATGGAGTCCCTCTGGCAGAGGCGAGTAGATCATAGTCTGCTGTATCATGTCCTATTTCTATGAAAACAATAGAAAGATGATGTACCCTGTTCCAAGTTTTCTAACGAATGCAATTATAAAATAGCCAAATAATAAAATCCCTATATACAAGAAATGCTGAAAGACACCGCTCCATATCTAGCTGATTTAACTGAAATGATTACGACATTTCCCTGCTTTATTTCTGTCACAAAATTTTTGGAAAAATTTAGAAAGTCATCATTTTTCAACATCATAATTTGTCTTTCTCTGTATGCACTGTAGACCTAAGAAGAAAAAAGTGGAAGCCACGATTACAGGAGGCTTTCAAAGAAGCAAAGGAAAATCAGCTTTATGGAGAATCCTGCATGATTAATAATATGTGGAGCTTAGGCTGAGCCTTTCATCCCAATGGGCTCCATGTACATGTGGACAGAAGTGCAAAGTACCCATTTTTTACTTCAAGCCTGTCATTCGCTATGTACGTTCAATCAAATGGCATTGAAAGGTGGAAGTGCTGATTTTGTCCATGATGACTGATAATGGGTTTAACACCTCCCTGGGAAAGTGCAATAGGAATTGGCAGGAATATAAACCTTACATTTCCTGAGGTCATATTTTGCTTTTAAAATGGGATTTTTTGCTGCTGTAAATATGGTGAATGCTGAGCCAGAGCCGTCATTAAGGCTTGCGTGTTCCACATTTTACATTACTACACTTGCCTACATCAAAATCTGCACATAACAGACACAGCAGGAGTCCGATAAACCAAAAGCTTTTGAGTGCAGTTACTAGTTTAACGCTGGGCTTTCATTTATTCCTACCTTATGAAGTTATTCATTGAGGCAATGTGCATTAACAGCAAACCAAAAGGTACCTTAGCCAATCAGGATGTGGCAAGGAGAACTGCTATTGTAATAACTATGAATGATCCCTATTATAAATAGCCACAACTCCATAAAGGAAAGCAAAGAATAATGTGTTTATTTCAAACTCCAAAATGGGCAATATTTCCATTTCAGAACTGTAAGGGGCCAGGAAGCATATTCTTTTTTATGTAGCTGCAATAATTGACACTAGGATGGAGCACAAGCAAATGGACTTAGTGCTCATGTTAGCCTTGCACAGCTGACCCGCTTCCTCCACACTCACCATTTTCTAAATGTCACATTTGAGGCAAGCATCCTCTTCGTTGCTTAGTCTTTCACTCTACATCTTTCTCCTCGTGCAGGGGTCTCTCCTAGTAATGCAAACACTAAACATAAATGGAAGTGTTTCAACAGCAAATTCAGGAAATTTTGCCTGTAACAAGAGCAGAGCCTTATCCAAAGCTGGATAATTCTGATGGATTTGTGGTAAATGTGCTCACAACGTACCAAATGGTTGTTGTAATCTTGATTTTCTCTTTTTATGACATCCAATAAAAATGCAATTATATTAATTCAGAATTTCTATCCTTGGGAAAATAACAGGCTTCTTCCCTCTTTCCCATCCCTAAATGGGATTGAAGACATTTTGAAAACCTGAATTTTTGAACATAAAGTTTCAACCTCTTTTCAAGAACAAAATACTGTAGGTTGGTGCAACAGCTATCCTCGCTGCCTCACGGTAGCTGAAGTTTCGTGTCTCCTGCAAAGGCCAGCATGCCCAGCCAGGTTATGGCTCTCTGTGTTGCACGGAGGACATGTGGCTCTCACCGCACACAGACTGCAGTGTTTTGTGGGAAATTATCTCAATTTCATTGAGGGTGTCTGTAACACCCGCATTGTATTTCCCCATGACCCACCCAGCAAGTCCTCCAGGCTTGAGGTTGATCTGCGACAAAACCAGCTGTTTCACCTGGAGTTCTCCATCCCCTAAAGAAATCACCTGGGTTTGGATGCAGGTTTTTTCTTTCAAGAAATGGTTCTCTGGACACCACATGTACCTAAAGATGAAATAGGCACCAAAACATTAAATTAGCAGTTTATACTAAACCATCAATTCTTTATCCTTCAGGAAAATAAAAATAGAGGTAGAAATCTTCTTTACATTCTGAAGAATGTTAGCACAAAGATGTGTAACCTTGTGGCCATCCTTTAGATCATACAGATCTCATAAGCGTGTTTTCTTTATCATGATTCAGATTTTACATGCAGCTGTTGTCTAAATTTTTGAAGTTATTTTCCAAAAAAACCTTTTTTTTTCCCCAGAAATAGCTAATTAAAAATTGAACATCTTGTGAAAAATTCAAGAAAAAAACCTGTCCCTCATAATGAAAATTTTAATTGATATGTGCTTGAATATGTTATCAGATTCATTATTGAAATTCTATTTTTGCTAAGCATTTTTATTAAAAAAATTCAGGGTTTCATTAAAAGAAATGTGACAGGTCTGAATGCCTTGAGATTAAAACTATTTTGCTTAATGAATTGTGTGGCATTCAAGCCAACCTCATTGTCTGCCACTGTATCTAATAATGCTATGTGATATAGATAGCTACTCACATCTACAGTAACGTAACATTTCACACCAATATCCTTGCAATCGCTATATTAGCAAGTAATGCAACTGAATTTCCCTAGGTCTCAGGATAAGGTTTATGGATTTGCCCAAGGGGGTAGTACAGCTGATACAAACAAATCAACAAACCTGCCCATGAGTTTAACTTTTTGCAGGGAGCAATACTTCATAACACTATCAACTCTTAAGAAAAATCTAGCAAAATTTTTCTAGCCTGAATGCAGAAGCCCCTTTATTAATGGAGAGTATTTAACTTGCTGGTTGAATGAAAGGAAACGTTTTAGAAAAATAACTTGAAAAAAAGACAATTGTCTATTTCTGCTTCAGATGCTCTGTAACTTCTAGAAGGTGTCCTGCTAATTGCAAAAAACATGACGCATTCAAGTCATAAATCAGCATTTCTCGAGGCAGCCAAAATAGCCTTTAAAATTCATTGCGGTAAAACTGCTTTATTACAGCGTTGAAACCACAGTTTCTCAACAGCAGCTCCCTATTCCATGCAAATATCTCTGCCAAGATTTGATAAGACAAATAGGGAGGCCGGGGCAGAAAAGAAGGAAATGATGAAAGAAAACTTTGCTGCAAATTAGTTACAAAATGGTTTTAAGCTATCTCGTTTCAAGTGTCTTTTGCCTCCACCGCATCTTGCAGTAACTCTTCCAGGAGGGCTGGATTATGCTAACAAATGAGCAGCCTTGACTCATTCCTTATTCAGGCAATCTCTCAATGGCAGCTTTCCCCAGCAAGAAACGGGGAGGGACCTTTAGGATTTCACATACGCTGCTTGAAACAGCAAGCAGGACCTGACCGCTGAGCAATTTGCAGATAATAGCTCTCTTTCCAGGAACCTATCTTCCTCCCTGCTATGTTTTGCCTCATTCTTTCTGTCCCGTCCCAGATTTATGTCCCTTTTTCTTTCCTATCTTAGTCAGCCTCTCCCTCCTGCATATCATCTCCCTGCAACATCTTCCCAGTCGGGAGGAAAAAGTGATTATTCTGTAGCTCTCACTGATGCTCATGCTGATACTCATGCTCCATCACTTGAAGGGTTTTTCAGGGTGATGATTTCCAGCCCTCCTGAAATTGAGTAAAAATTAACATGTAAAAACGCCAGAATCTGTGGTCTGTTGATCTGACCCCCGGCAAAACATGGCTTTAGCTGTGGCTGTTTTACATCTAATCACAGCAGAAGAACAGATTCCAACTGGTCTTATTTGTAGTTTTTTTATCTCACTGTCCAGCAAAGTCAATCAATTGCTGCAAACTGTGTTGTGCTGCAGGGTAGAGAATAATAGAGAAATGTTCAGCCAAACTGTACAAAAATTCTTTCTACTCCTCTGTATACATGTTGAAACAACAGCCTAGCCCCTGCTTGGCAGGTAGTGACACCGGTCCTTGCTAAGACTGTTACAGCTCTTCCACTTTCAGGAGAAAAAAAAAAAAAAAAAGAGCCATCATTCACCTCAGGAAGTGCCCATGGAATAATTGCTCCCTCCAAAACAATTATATCTGCAAAAAGCTCATTCTCCTCAGAGGGAAAATCCTGGTGGAGACTGTTCCCAATTAAGGTTTAATATATGCCTCTCTCTCTTCAGGAAAAGGGTTGTTCTAGTTCCCATTGGAACAGCTTGGAAACTTTAATGGTCTTTGAACCAAGCCCAGTGATGAAGCATCTTCATTAGTGGTAGGAGTACTCCCTTGTTTCAGGTTTTTTCTGTGGTTTGGATGCTTATCCATCACACTGTGGCATGCTGGGGACGAGGAATTGGACATAAACTTGCACAAAGAACCAAGATTTCCTACCAACTTGACCGCTCCTCATGCCTGCTTCAAGGGCTACGTGGAGGATGGTATTTGTGGTGACTTTTGCTCTGATGACACTGTTGGGACCGGGCCCTGCCTCCAACTTTAGCAGGCCTGGGAAATGGGGTTGGGCAGCTCAGTGCTGGTGCTGGACATACTCCAGTGTCCCCAGCTGCCAACTGACATCCTCTGGGCCATCACTGGAGAAGCAGAACATATTCTCCTGAGATGTTATGCCCACTCCACCCCTACAGTGGTCCTCAATTTTGGGGGCTGGAAGCTGGCAAGGCAGGGGAAGGAAATGAATAATTATGCCAGTCTTCCTTGCTTTGTATGTCTGCAAAACAGCTTCAGAGTGATTTCCATTTCAGCTGTCCCACAGCAACTACATCTAAGGTTCCTGGGAGGAGTAAGGATGGGTTTTTTAAAATGGAATTATCATTTAATTTCTGTGCCATATTAAGCAAACAAACTGCCAGACTGGTATCCCAGGATCTCTCTGCAGGGTCCCTCTTACCAAACGCCTGGCAAGGGAGAGGAGAGATTTTCTCTGACTCTTTCATCAGCTCTTCCATGCTTCCATCACCCTGCTTGTGTTTTCCTGTATATCCCATTACTTGTCTCAACAAACTGAGTGTAGTTCTTAATATTGATTTCCATTCTTCTTTCTCTCATGCACAGGCACATTTCTTTCCCTCTTTCTGTCATCATAACAGTCTTCAATCTTTTCTCTTACCCTGTTTTAGGTATTGTAGAAGCTTTTCTTTGTATTATCCCACTGCTGTTCAGTAAATGACTCTTCTTGATCAAATCTGTGCCACAAAATTTTTGCAACGTGCTGTTTACCTGAAGCTCCCTCTAATTCTTCCAGGGTTGTGCTTTCCAAAGCTTCACTTTCTTGCTATGGCTGTCCATGCAGAATTTCACGCTGTTCCCTTAGAGGATTTCTTTTCTTAGCTCCTCCAGCACTGCAGGGTTTCCTTCTAAAACATTCATGGTTCTTCTTGGTATTCAGGTGCCTGTAGCACCTTGCAATGATGATGGAAACAGACGGTTGTCAGCTGCAGACAGGGGCCCAGGACAAGGTGGTTGCGCCAGCCTGTAAATCACCAGAGCATCTAAATGTTTGTTAAAAACAATAATAAACACTCTCTCATCAAATGTAGTACTCAAAAAAAAATTGGATTTGAATCAAATGAGAATAAATGCGGTACGCAATGGCTCCCATTCATCTCAAGGCGTGTTAATTCTGGTTCCTAATATTGGTAAAACTGAGATGAATGGGAACTACGGGCACTACTGGCAGAGTGAGCTTTTGACTACTGATCATTCTTAGAGAAGCTCAGACTAATGCCTACCCATCAAGTGTTTTTAAAGGAAAGCCTGTGCCTTAGCGTAATAGAGGCATTAACTTCTTAGTATAAATACATAGAATTAAGCCCCCATTTTCCTCCAGTCTTAAAAAATGTTTTGACCTGTGCTTCTGTCTAATATTCTATAATGCTTACCTGGCAGGGGAGACACCATGATCAGCCAGGTGGTTTTCCCAGGGCAAGGCTCATATCCTGCTCTCTGGGTGTGCTGGTTTTTATATTGGGTTTTTTTGTAGTTGAACTAGATGATCATTGTAGGCCCCTTCCAACTGAACTACTCCTATTCCATTTTATTCCATTCTGTTCTATACTAATAGATAAGGAAATACATCCATCTCAACACAAAACATTACAGCTGATCCCAAACACCAAACCCAGACATGTCAGGCACCTTCAAGGACTCTCTTACCTCCAGATACCCCCCTGATGATTTTATCCCTAGCAGCTTTGGGTTTTGGGTCTGCAGCCTGCTCTGAAATACATTTTGGAGGTGGAGGGGTGGTGGAACATTTGCAATTTGGGATCCAGGTGAAATAAGTTGAAGAGCAACCTGGTAAAAATAACGCTGAGGCTGCTTAGACCATGCTGTGCAGAAGCACAAGAGGCTTCTGCCAAGGGTAGGATCCCACCCTGGATCCCACCCAGCATCTGACCCAGCTCTACCAGGGTGGAATCCCACCCAGCTCTACCAGCCTGTACCCCTGGGACAGCCCAGCTTACACACAAGTGTGCAGCAGTCTGAGGAGCTATTTCCAAAGCTGCCGAGTTGCTCTTTGCTCAGAGGAAGCAATACTGTGGACCGTAAACCAGTAGTTGGGTTTTATGATATCTATATTGCTTATCAAATTTCTGAACTCTGTAAGAAATAGGAGAAACGTATGTGAGAGTTCCTTGTGAATACACAATGAAATTGTTCCATTCAGGGCAGCTGAGCTGCTTATCAAATAAATGAATAAAACAAAGTATTCCTTCTTAATGTGGAACTTACATCTTTAATAAACATCAGCTTCACATTCTCACGAGAATCCTATTATACAACTTCCTTCCTTGATTCATGTATTAATATCATTTTGTATTAAGCTAGCACATAATTGATGATATGGAAGTGTTTTCATATAACAACTCCTTCACTGCATAATATAAGCCACTTATCATATTTTCAGCTCAAAATTCAGAAAGTTCATGGATGCATTATACACTGAAATGAACAAATTAATTGTATAAAAGTACAGTATATCATTTGCAAATTGCATGCAAACCAAAGTAAATATACAATGCTAAACACTGACTTTGATATAGCTCAGGTTGAAAGGCATAAATGAGCTAATAGAAAAAAAAAAATTAAGAGCTCAGTGGAATGGAAAAATCGGCCACAGGAAACAAGACCTGATCTAGTGATTTGGGTGCACCCTGTAGCCTATGTGGCAACTAGTGCATACGTTAGCCATTCAGGGACAAGACTCTCCCCCAGAAAAACAGTCCTGTCTCACAGTACCACTCACTATAACCAGAAGAAGCAGGTGAAATCCCTGAAGGGATTTATTCTCCTTTTGATTTTAGGGGTTTTTATTTATTTATTTTGCTTGCAATTGCATAACAAGATTCAGCAATACTTCAATATCTAATATGGTGAGATTACAAAAGGCTCAGGAGCCTGCTCTATTTTATAAAATCTCTTTAAAACTAAGCTGAGAAAGGCAGACAAGGAAACCTTTTTCCTGCCAAGCAGCGTACCAGGGCAATGATGACACATAACATACTCTGCAGCCCTGTGAGTCTAGTGATTCCCTGTGTTGACTTACAAGGTCTTCATCATGTAGAGCTCATTTTATAGATGCTCAGGCAAAACCGGTAATATTGGAGAGCTCTTATGAATATGATCACCAATGGAAAAAAAATGCTTCGCAGGAGGAACACGCATGCAACTTCAGTCTCATGTAAATGCAGTGAGGGTTCATTTCTGTGCTGCTGCTGTAGCACCAGCTGTCTGCCCCAGCCTAGCAATGGGACCGTGTGAGATGCCACTACCTATCCTGGACTTATGTCAGCACAGAACTGGCTCCAAGTTTTCTGATGCTGTTCAATTACCTCTTATCTCCACCATGCTGCTACACAGCTAAATAGCTCTAAGCTTTAGTTGAACTTGGGAAAACAAGTGAGGAAAAACATTTTTCTAAAGGTACTTACCAGCTGTGACCATTCCATTCAAGTTCCTGGTTTCTGCATCATCACACTTCAATGTTCCTTGGATGCCAAAGTGCTGTCCCAGTGTTATATTGTGAAGTTAAAGTTATTGATATGACAAATGTACACTTTGCCCTCAAGATTTTTGGCCAGAGTCAGTCTTTGCTTCTGTTGCCTATTCTGGCTCTGATCCTCAAGGTTATGTCAGTGCCCAACACCAGCTGCCCCAAAGATGCTGTCTGTGAGACTCAGAGCCTTCCTTCTTCTCTGGGAAGGGCGTCATTGCTACTCTTACAACCACTGTCATACAGCCAAGGACTTCAACTGCCTCAGAAGGCACTACATACAATTCATCCTCTCTCTCCTTCCATTGCACCATCATACACTTTCCTACCCCTAATAATGTCCATCCGGTACTCAGAAAAGTGATTATGAAATATTCATGTCTCAGGAATAGGCACTTCATCCACAGATCTGCCCACACGTACCATCAAGTACAGTAGTTCCACTAATCTCCTTTATTCTTTCTCCCTTGTACAGTATAATTTAGAGCAGACTCAAAATATGAGATAATGCATCTTTTTTCATTACCTTCCCACCAGCCTGAAAATTTATTATGTATTTCAGCTAGTCTGATGAGGGTCAGATGCATATGGGATGCTTCAGCTTCATAGGCTGCATTTCATTTCAAATAAGGCACAGGTCTTAGATGTGTTGAATGGGGTATAGCTGCCCCTGCCCAGGGATGACCATGACAAAAGTCACATTAACCTGAATAATACAAGAGCCCAAATAGTGCCCTATTTTCTATTATTCATAAATGTTCCTACAGCTATATTTATTGAACTGCGAATACTGAAAATGCACATTTTGTTCATTTGGCTGTTTCCTTATAGTACTTTAATCTCAGGTGTATTTATAACAACAAACTATGACTATGGGAGATTCTTTTGTCATCTGACTTGATCAAAGTCACAAAGATCTTTCAAACAAGGAGAACAACTAATATTTCTGCTTGGCCTTTTTGATAAGCAGATTACTAACAGAAAACACATTTTTTTTCCAGAAATCATCCTTACCTTTTGCCTAACTAACATTAGATGTGTTAATTTACCTGTGAATGTTTCAAAACCTACGTGTTAGCAGGAAGCAATGCAAATACTTTCCATATGTTGAACTATTAAAAATATACCACTATTGAATCTCCTGGCTCTTCCCGCTCCACCACAATACTGACTCATCACTTCTCTACTGTTAGAAATGGTCCACAAGACTCTGGATTACCTTCCAGCTCCCTTGGGCAAGTGACAAGCCACACTACAGGACCTTTTACCCCCTTCTCCTCAAAATGACCTGCCACTTCCAAAGCCCCTGGTTCCTCTGGGCAGTAAACAAGTCTTGCTCCAGGAGCACTGTGATCCATTATTAATCCTTCATCACTATGTCTGGGACTTTCAGCCCAAGACAGAAATAAAAAGCCTGCAGCACAGGCAGACTAGGACTGCAATCAGAGCAGGGTTTGTAATTTAATAGAGCTACCTGGAGTAGTGCTATAATCTCAAACAGCCTTCAAAAGTTGTTCAGAGAGAGATTCCCTAAATCCTCAAATCAGCTACAAATATATAGTTGCATTACTAGCATGGATTTAAATGCCTTTGAAGTCAATAGAGAGATTCTTATGGATTTTTTACAGGCTTGTGTGTTTTTTATACATATATATATACAAACACATATAAATACTTATAAATCTCCCTAGGGGTTTAGTCTGGCTTGAGGGTCCCTGAAGAACTCATAGCTGAGACCTTAAGAAAAGGCACAGTCTGAAAGCTCTCTGTCTGTAGAATTTTGTTATAATGTCTTTTGAACAGAGTTTTTATTCCATTAACCACCATTTTTCTTTTCTTCTCCTTTTTGGCAAGGCGAGAGTTGTCTCTATTCTGTAATGTAGACATCACCGTCTCAGAGCACGTTCCCAAGGAGGCCAATTTAAAGACTGACAAGAAAATCACCAGTTCTATTTGGACAGAGAGAAAATGATATTTTTCCAGCTGGAAAGGAAAAAAAAAAAACAACCCTGCTGTGTAATCCTGATCAGGTTTCCTGCACAAATCAAGGAAAGCTTGAGGTTTCACCAACCTGAGGAAAAATTATGGGAAAAGCTTTCTGAGCTTATTTGCTTGTACCATTGCACTAATTTTCCCAAAACTCTGTTTTTTCCTTGGTGCAGAAGCATGCCCTGACCAAGGCCAATTGGATGTTTATAGTGACCTGCACAGGTCCACCCACATCCTCACCACTACCAGTGCCACTGAACCTGGCCTGGGTCACCCATTTATTTTTCATTCCCATTTTTATCTTGCCCATCTTGCTCCCTTTCCAGATCCCTTCTCACAGTCTCCCATTACCACAGTCACCTCCTCTTCCACTTTATATTGAGCAATGTTCTTCCTCCTGCCTTTTCTCAGCCTCTGCTACGAGGGGCCGAGGGATGACACCAGGTCAGTGCATCTCCAGGATCACCGATAGCTTTGAATGGGTGGGTAACAATGCTGAGGTAACAACAGCAACAGTCCCGACAGTCAAAAAAAAGGTCAAGCAAGATCGGATAAGAAACCAAAAGACAGAATTTTCAACCCATTTCCTCTGGAGGGCTCAACAGAGCAGCTCCAAGAAGACAAAGGGAAACGAGGTGAGAGGCAGGTTAAAAATAAACACAGTAGCCTCTGACGTTCTAACTTAACTGATGGCTGCAAAAGCACTTCCAAATCAGAGAGCTACTTACCGCTGTGGGAGGGGAAAGTGCTTCAGTGAGGAAAAATCCATATTATTTTTATTCAGGAAAAAAGAAGGTATTTTTATATATTTTTGCCTCATATTGATTTGGGTATGGGGGATAAAAAATAAACAAAAAGCCTTAGTGGTCCTGTCAGTACCTGGAAGCAAACCCTTTCCTACAGGTCCAGTATGGGCTCAGCACATCAAGTCCTTCTGCTGATGCTCAGCACTGGCCAAACCTGCCCTCCAAAATCCCATGGAAAACCACAGCATCAGCATGGACTCAGCCTGCCATCACTGCAGGCTGTAACTGAGCTCTGCCTGGGAGTCACACAAGACTTAACACCTAGAACTAGGTGCCACTGCCGTACAAACATAGAGAAAAGTTAATATAAAAACTAGCTGAAAACCCGAGTGCATTTCTTTAACCAAGTAATTTACAATTTTGCTTTATGTTTCTTTGTTTCAAAGGAGGAGGGAGGAAAAAAAACAACAGAAATTGCAAATGTAGACCAAGAATGAAAAGCTAAGTGAGGTGCATGTCGTGGATGAGTAAAGCATGGGTAAGGAGTAAGAAGCCTCAAGCTTCTTTAAATGTCTTTCTGTTGCTAATTAAAACACCGTGCAGAATCTCCCATGGGAGGAATCATGGAAATTGAGCCTTGTGGCATGAGCCTGAGAGAGGGGTGGGACATAACTGCTTCCCTCTGAGATGAAATTCTCTCCCACACCTCTTTCCACCCTCCTGTCTCACCCCAGGGTCCCATACCCCTTCACCATGCTCTGCCCCTCCCGGAGCTGAAAACCAAACAAGCCGAGCAGAGGACTGCCCTGTGCCCCTCGGCTTCACCAACCAGGGCTGTAAGCACATGAAATCCATTAATTTAGGATAAGGCTATCTGGGGACACATGGTGGGACAACTGTGGCTGATTTACTCCTCTCCATGGTAAATTTACCTTGGATGTACCAAGGCTCAGTTTGGGCTACAATTAAGTGTCTGCCAGCAGCCACAGGGCAATTTGTCCCAGGGGTGTATCATGCCTGGTTTCTGTAGCTTTGCTTCTGCAGCTCAGGTCCGGAGCAGAGAGCACCTTTGCAGCCCTCTCCATGTCCCCAAAATCCTGACCCAGCGCAGAGCTCCCCTGCCACAGCCCCTCTCCCTGCCTGCCTCCACAGCCCTGCTCACCGCCCGGTTGCAATGCGAAAATCTCAACCTCCGCACTTGCTGGAATAATCTTGTGTCATGTTCAGAGAGATCAGACAGGATTTATTTCTAGATGAAACTCCACTGATAATATAAAGCAAGTTATTAATCCACTCAGGCCGGCCATCTAACACCCAAAGCCTGTTACTCTTGCTGGCTGGAAGGAGGTATTTGATTGAATCAAGAGGGATTTGTTTAGCTCTGATTTCTTGTTTAAGTTAGAAGCTACTGAAAATTTGTAGCTGGGGTTTGTGCCCCTGCATCTACCACCTGACTGTTGGCTTTTCATTGGCAATGACTGAACCTGCGAACTGAGAGTTTAGAGTAAAAATAGGAACAAAAGTCAGGATTCCCATTCTCTCTGCTACATTTTTCTTCAGTGTCAACATGCCAGGACTAGAAATAAGACCAACACTGATTATTCAGGGCATTTTTTTATCTTGAATATTCATTAAATACCTCTTCCTATCGGGCTATGAACTCAGCTTCCCTGCCCCTCCTCTGATATGGCTTGCCAGCTCTCAGTCTTCCCCTCCCACCGTAAAACTCAAGCTGATACCCCAGTACCTCTCCCTCCTGCCCCATCTTTCAGCCTCCCCCCACCAAAGCCCTGTTCCCAGTGTCGGCACGTCCCCACGCTCCCCAAAGGAGAGCCCCGTGCCCACGGTGGTGCTCCCTCGCACCCTGCCACGGGCCAGACAAGATGCAAGGCAACCCACTTCAGCTTTTACCACCATTCCTGGTCACAAAAAAGCTGCAATTCAGGGTACACAGGACGCTTTGAAGATCAGGGGAGTTTTGAGCAGTTGTGTTTATGTACCTCTGCGCTGGAAAACTCCGATTTCTCCATAGCGGTGGTTTAGATCTGTCAAAACTCTGTGTTTAGCTGCTGTTTTAACCAGCAGGGACCAGATTTTCTCTCTTTTTCTGTCAGAGGGTTTGATGAGAGAACTGGTATCAAGAGGATCAGCCAGAGAGTGATGATAATGCTTTTAACATCTGAGCCAAAGCCCACTGCCTTTACTGAAAGCCTTTCCATTGACTTCAGTGGGGTTTGATCAGCCCTACGCATTGCCACAGGACAGGGCAGGCTTTGCTTTGAACACATTTTCAGGGTTAGACACCAAAGTTTCCAAAGGCCACCGTGTGATCTGGTCACAGAAGTCTGCAAACAGGCAGGGGGGACAAGGGAGAAGAAAGGAAGACTTTTTTTTTTTTTCCCCTCCACTTCCACGTCCTTAAACACCTTTCTCACTGTCACTCCCATTATATTTCTTTTTCAAGTATTCCCTAACACCTCTTAAAGGATCCAAAAAGAAAAAGCTATCGGTTCATTTTTAATGGAGAGATGTAAAACCAAAAGATCTTGCACAAATAAACAAATAAAAATGAGGGCAGTGAAGAAAGTAAACACAAAAAAATGGTTCAATGTTTTGGGAGGTTGACAGAAAGGCATTAATTTAACTCCTCTTCCACATAGTCTGAAATCAGCTAAATGTAAGTAACGCAATTCTCCCCGTCTCTATTTATTGCATTATGCATAAACTCTGCTATCCAGGGAGAGGAGCAGATCTTGACATGCTGTGACAAGCTGCCAAAGTTTCCACAAACAGGAGGTTCCTGAGCAGCCACAATAAATGAGGACAGCCCGCACGTGCTCCTAACGAAGCGAGCGCGGCGCCGTGCAGAGCGCCCGCGAGCTGCCTCCCTTGTCACCCGGGCGAGGCGCTCCCGAATTAAATGAACAAATGGCCTATGGAAATGCCTGGCAATGGGGGCAGCGCTCGGGCTCCTGCAATGGTAACTAATGTGGACTTCTACATCTCGTAACAGTCATTGTCGCTGCTTTAAATCGGAAATTAAATGAGCAGGCACAGGCCTGAGCCTGCGGCCATCTAAGGGTTTAAACAAACATACTCATTAAGATGCCGTTTGACACCATGTATTTTTTGGGGGGGTGAGACCATTTCCTCTCATTTCCTTCTTAGGCTTTCTGTCTTGTTATACATTGAAAGCTAGGCGTTAATTAGCTGCTTGCACAAAATGGAGGAGGGATGAGGGAAGGTGAGACAGAGCCAGGTGCCTGTCGTGGGGGAACATCTCTTCGCGTAAATGCTGCTATCCATTCACGGGCTCCAGAAAACCTTGTCCCCGAGAAAATACACGCCAGATGCAAAGCACGTCATACGCGTTCCATTCCTTTGCGGCGGCTTCCCCTTTGCAGCCCCTGGTTAATTACAACTTTGAGGAATAACAGCCTATAATCATGTACATGGAAACTCATTTCTCTTTAAATGAAACCTGGCTAACAGTTGCTTTTTACTGGAGCAATTTTCAAATAAACAAGCTCTGAAACTTAAAAGGAATCTTAAACTCCATTAAATAATACAGTTCCTTCACAGGAATTTCTCCTGGGAAGGGATGTCTTCTATTCAAGTGCCATGTTATGACAAGCATGACAGACTTGATAGCGATCTGTTCCAACTCATGACATTGCTTAAATTAGGTTAGATAGAATCTGCACAGGCTTTCTAAAGGAAAGCTCCTCTGGGTGAAAGCACTATTATTTTTGTTAATGGCTGTGAATTATGATTTTCTTCTCCTAGGAGTCATAAACTATGTTGCTACACAGTAGTACATCATGTAATGTATGTAATACATGATTCCTTAGTAGGGGAGGAAACTATTACATTTGCATACATTAGAGCCAGAGTTGTAATCAGAATGTGTTTTCCCACTTCCTTCATTGAATATTTATAGATTCCTTTCTCACTTCCCCTTCTGCCACACATGTCTCCTGCTTGACCTAGTGTCTTGCTCTGTCTTATTCAAACTTTGGAAGGGTACATGTTTATGGCACGTTCCTGTTGCTTTGCAAACACCAAGTGACTGGCTTGCTTTCAGATTGCTTTCTAAGCCTCACACACGCTCCCATGCATATGCAGCCACAGCCTCAGCCATGTGAACAGACAGATGGAGGCAGAGAGCAACTTAACTCCATCGCTGTGGGCTCATGAGCACATCAGGGCACTAGACAGCAGCTGATGACACCAAGGACACTTGCAGGTAAACAAGGAGATTTTAAGGTTGTAGCAACGCCCAAGTAAGCTCAGAAATGCCACAGCCAGCAAGTGACACTTTATACCTTCAAGGGCTGCCAGACCAGGGCTATGAGAGAGGACTAACCAGCCCATCCTCCTGTTTCAGTCCTCTCATAGCATAACATCTCAGCATGACCACTAGCAGAAGGGTGGAAAGGCACAGGGTGATACATTCAGTGCTGTGCCACGTTTTTCAGTGTGTTTCATACTGTTGTTTCCGAGGGCTCAGAACTTCAAAGGTGCTCTTGGGCTCCTAAGTCACTAAGGTTTTATTCAGAAATCCTGCCCAGCAGTCCGCCAGGCAAAGCCACACTTGTATTCTTGCACACCTTTGATCATTCATGTCTTGCATTTAATAAAAGCCATTCAAATGCGAATGCAGACCATTAGGAGATAGACTTAAAGGGTTTGTTCCGAGCTTACATGAACACACCTATTCCCCCATCAACAAAACGCAAGCTGGGAGAAGACTGACACCCATTTGTAATTTGCAAAGAGGAGCTGGAGACCATCTAAGCAACTTGGACAAAAAGAAGCAGCAAGTACACTGGTTTTGATGCTACACATGGGTACAGAAAGAAAGCAGCAAAACTGGAAGACTCTTATAAGGATCAGAGGGCAATATAGCACCAGGATAAATTAACACTCAGGACTTTGGAAGAAATTCCTTTTGAATCCTATAAAGCAACAAAAAGTATATAAAGTTCTAAGAAATGCTCTTGGATCTCAAGTACACAAAACCGAACTTGGCCCATTTTGTTAATTACAGTATCTGCAACCTGCATAACAGCAATTCTCCAGCCTCCCCTCCAGACAGCATTTGTACTTGCCTCTGGGGTTAGAGGCAAAACGAGAGGTCAGGTGAGACATCCCCCACCGGTTCCTGAAGCCTCGCTGAAGCATTCAGACACTGACAAAAGCGACTGACTATGGATATGCTCCCAAGCACACTGGCGCTGATCAAAACAGAGCAGACCTTCTCAATGTCCATCACGTTGGCAAAGGCTCAGCCAGGTTAAGAGGAGGTTTCGCATCCGTGTGTCAAAGGCTTACAGTAATAACAGGCTGCACATTCAGAACTGAGTTATTGTTGGTACAGGGAGGTTAGAGAGAAACCAAGAGCATTTCTTACTGACTCAAACCAATTTAAGCTCAGGTTTCTGGAGTGACACATTGTTATTTGTTAGCAGCGAGATCACTCAAGGCAAACTTCAACCTTGCAGGCAGCCTACTGGTAGCACAGCATGCAGTGACGGGCAGGGGCTTGTGTTTGCGGACAGCAGGAGCTGAGAGCGCTGCACGGTTGCAGGCCACTGTCACCAAAGGGACACATAAATATCTTTGTTTTGCTGTACAGAAATATGCTCTATCTCAGAGCTGATTTATTGCTGGGCTGCCAGGGAAGAGCTGCCTTTGCTCCTTTTGATTAGAGAGAGCGTGGTTACAGTGTGAGATTGCCGAGTGCGTGCAGAGGAGGAGGAGATGGCATTACATGGTACTCCAAGGGTTTTAGTGCATTGCAAAGATGTACTTAGCTAGAAGATGTTTAGGTACCTAAAAATGCAGAGAAGCGCATGGGCCCAGATCCCTGAGGAAGAAAGATTTTCCTGGGTAGGGCTTAGTGGAATTTCCAAGTTCTCCCAGTCAAGGGAAATACAATGATAGGACTACAGCAGCTTTCTGCTTCGGCACTCTCTGCATCTTAAAGATGCTGAAATGCCTTTGCAGAACTGGTCTTTGTGCTAAAGAACAGTTACAAAACTAAAAGGGGGAAAAAAAAATTTAAATAGGATGTTGCAATTTCTGAGCCATCAGGACAGGTACAAAACAAACAGTAGCAGGTGGGTTTACTTTCTACGTTTGAATTTGTGATGAGTTCACATTTAAAAAATAAAAAAAAAAGCCAACAAGTGAAAAGAATCTTGAACTAACTTTGGCCTCTCTCTTCCCGCATGGGACACTAGCCACAATTATCTAATAATTACATTGCAGTCATTTACCATCCTGGGATGGACAGACACCGTCACTCTGCTCCTGCATTCAGCCTGGACACATCATTAACGTAAAGCAAATAAAGAAGGAACATATTTTAAACTATTCAAATTCACAGTCCCTAAAGGAGGAGAATTCACATACCATCGTACAGACATGTGTTCTAAATACCCACTCAGTTCAAGGCAGATGCCGTTACAATTGACATGTGTGGGGCAGTTTGTAATTGTATTGTATCACAAGTTTTCAGTTGATAAACAGCAGACTGCAGCTTGCAGTGCTGTTGATCTAGCATCTTTATGAAAACAACATTTACTTCCAGAGAACTGGGTATTTATGCCTGATAAATGTTATTTGATCATTTTCACAAAATTAAATTTAAGTTTATACTGCATGCTCTCCAAACTATAAAATTACAATTAAAGTGAAAATGATATAAATCATAGATAAACTGATACAATCCTTACCCCTTAAAAGTATCACATGGGTATTATTTAACCATGATGTATGCAAATAAAATGCAAATTAAATAGCAGTGGGTGTGGTGTATATGCAAATTTCAAACCCTACTCCATCCCAATTTCCCCTTCACGAACTGCCTACAGCTATAACTCTCAGAATTTATGAGCTGCTCAGCTTCTAATACAATCTTTGTCATTGTAATGAGGCAAAAAGAATTGAAAATGTTACAAAGTCAACCTACTGCCACAAGCCCCATTCCTCTTCAGGGGCCTGGCCACCCAAAGAAGTGCTATCTTGAAGGTGGACAAGGGAGGCATAGGATGGGAAATTGTGGGCACTTGTGAAAAACCCAGTATACAGAGGGCACCTGAAGCTTTTTGCATTACCCAGCAGAGAGCTGAGACACTGAGGGCTGGGGCTCATCCACAGAAGACAGCGCAAGCTAACAGCTGCTCCACTGCTCCTTCCAGCAGCTCGCTGGTGCAACTAAGCAAGGAAAAAAACCTGCAGCTGCTGTACACCTTGCACCCACTGCTCCAACCTACATCGCTCTCATTTTCATCAGATGTAGCCCTCTTTTCTGCAGCACAAGCTGCTTTCATCAGCATCTCCCCATGGTTTCAGTGCAATCTGTCTCTCTGTTTTCCACCAATAATGTGAAATGACAAATTCCATGAAGAACTCTATCACACCTCTACCTAGAGGGGATATTTTTATGCTGCTAAGGCCTAAATGCCTGGATTTATTTTTTATAAAAGCAGATCTCAGGTTTTTGGACAGAAAGTATCCCCTATTTCAAACCAAATTAACATTTTGGGGAGTCTTCACAATGACGGTGTGACCCGGCTGTAGAAATGACTTGTACTTGGGGCACACTCGCTATGCAGGCCCCAGTATTTTTCTGGAGGAAACATGGCAGTGTCCCTCCTGGCTGACCTGCCTGCCTGCCTCTGACACAGGACATCCAGCACTGAAAGAGAAATGCCCACAGCCTGAGCTGAACTCTATAGATGGGTGTCCTTCAAACCCAAGCCTCTCCAACACCGGTCCCAGAGGGAAATTCTCCATACACTAGACTGACAAAGCATTACAAGCATGCTCCTCCGTCTTCTCCTGATACTTGAAGGCCTCTTGCCTTTTGATTTCCTTGGAAATTTCCTTTTGAATCATTTATTTGAGCATTCTCGCTTCCACCCTGTGACAGCCTTACCATGTTTTCCTCGAGATTTTTGGAAAGAGCCTTCCAGGGGCTTCATTTCCCTCCAGGGCCCTCACCAGAGAACCAAGATATCCGATTTAGTTGCAAGAGACCTGGTAACAGAGGAGCTGTCTCCCAGACCTGGCAGACTCAGGCTTAACAGAGGAGTTGTTCCTCCATCCTGGCATGTAAAAGGGTTTCCTTCACAGTTTCGAAAGCAATAGGATAAAGCAGTCCCAGAGTCTCTCCTTCACTTTCCTCCTTCCTAGCTCTCATAATATAAAAGGAATTTGGCTATTTTTCACTCTTGTACTGGACTCACTGCATTTGTCATCAGGACCTTTCTCTCAGGACATACCTATAGACACACCATTTTTCTGAAAACAGTTCTGCATCACTACCCACAGCAACTCTGAAGAGCAAACGCTGATATTTACCAAGTAAGAGAAGGGGGGCACCATCCAGCCCCTCTGGGCACAAACACAAAACTCATTTCAGCAATAGCCTTTGGAGATCAGCCCCCGCAACAAGGAGCAGAGACTACCCTAGACAGAGCAGGAGGAGGAGAAAGGACAGACACGGAGGTTTCCCTAACCCCACTGATGGAGGACTTGGAGGAAGGATGGACCAAAACACACAAGACTGATCAGTAAGTTTGTCTGGTTCAGAGGTCCACCAGGACTCCCGGCTGTAGCCCACCGTACACAGCTATGGTAACTGAGTGTATTTGCTAAGTGTGACTACATTTTCTATTTTTATTAGACATTCACTAGCCACACAGCCTGTCATAGCCACATAGAAGGGATATTTAATACGTAGAACAGAGACAGGCCTCAACAAAGAGAGGACTAAATAATTAATTTTGGTTCTGAGTAAGCGGCTCCATGAGGCACAAAGGAGAGAGTGCTTTTTGTTTTAAACTTGGTGAAGGCAAATCTTGTGTTCCTGGAGACTGGGAAAGCTGCCTTTTCTTCTGTGAACTCCTTTTGGAGATAGCACTGTTACTCTGAATCCACAGTAGCCTGGAAATCTCTGCACTAGAGGATTTGAAGAGGAAATAAAGGAAAAAATGCAGTTCTGAGTACAATGTGCACAAAGACCCACCCACTGCAAACAGAACATCCTAATTTGTGACTGCAGACCTTGGAGTAACACGATCAAAGGAAGCGTCTGATAGTGCAGTACTTGTGTCTTGTTCCTGCCTGTTCTGTTCCCAGCTAATTATCCCTTCCCTAGGTGAACGGAAAATAGTTTAATCTGTTTTTGCAAAGCTCATTCCATCAAATTAGTCAGCAAGGTACACAGCACTTTCACTGCAGTAAAACCTATACCTAGGAACTACTGAAGACAGTAAAGCCATCTCTCAGTGTAGTATTTTCTGTTTGACAAACTCAAGCAACTCCTCCAAGGGGGGAGGACCAAAATGTGCAGGAAAACACTCAGTGTACACCACCTTCATCTGGCACGCGAATCAGAAACAACACTTGGCTTCCTCCCATGCACCTCCAGGTGTGAAGAATGGTGGTGAGCATTCAACATACCCATCCTTTTTCCCCTACTGATAGCAAGAAACAAACCAAAACCCCACAGCACCTTCTCCTCTCCCCATTTTATTTTCCACCCCCAGGAGCATGGATTTCCCAGCACTGATGGTTACAGCTCGCTGTCGTGGTTTAACCCCAGCCAGCAACTAAGCACCACACAGCCGCTCGCTCACTCCCCCGCAGTGGCCTGGGGGAGAGAATCAGAAGAGTAAAAATGAGAGAACTCGTGGGTTAAGGTAAGGACAGTTTAATAGGTAAAGCAGAAGCTGCGCACACAAGCAAAGCAAAACAAGGAATTCATTCCCTACTTCCCATGAGCAGGCAGGTGTTGAGCCATCTCCAGGAAAGCAGGGCTCCATCATGCGTAACAGTTACTTGGGAAGACAAACGCCATCACTCCGAATGTCCCCCCCTTCCTTCTTCTTCCCCCAGCTTGATATGGTGAGCATGACGCCATATGGTATGGGATGTCCCTTGGGTCAGTGGGGGTCAGCTGTCCCAGCCGTGTCCCCTCCCAACATCTTGTGCCCCCCCACCTTGCTCACTGGTGGGGTGGGGTGAGAGGCAGAAAAGGCCTCAACTCTGTGTAAGCACTGCGCAGCACTAGCTAGAACATCCCTGTGTTATCAACACTGTTTTCAGCATAAACCCAAAACATAGCCCCATACTAGCTACTATGAAGAAAATCAACTCTATCCCAGCCAAAACCAGCATGCTTACCAAGACTGCCATCATACAGGATGTTATCCCCAGCCTTTCCAACATTCCATAACATACGTTCACTCACACTAGGGATTATGCAGCTCTGGTGGAAATCGCACAGCTTCACAAGGATAGAGAGAGCACACAGCTTTTGGATTAGCAGGGTTATCCACCATTTTGGAGTGTCTTAGCCTATTCTTAGCCTTGGAAGGTAGCAAGAAGGAACGGCTCCTACCCAAGCAGTGGTCTCCTTGGAGTATTAACTGTGCTGCACTTTGGGAGCCCTCATTAGCAGTCAGCACTTATTTTATCGGCTACTGCGAGGTTGCACCTGTGCTTTGGTCTTATGAGTCAAAGTAATAATCCACCTGACGTCTCCTCAGTCTGCCGTACTTTTCATGATTTTATAGCTTATTCCTCTATAATGTCACTATGTACATGCACTTCATGGGGGCTGACCTTGAGAGGCAAAAGCTACTGTTAGATAACTATACCCATAAATCCAGCTCAGTCTTTGTGTCCTGTTGATCGTTCTCCATATGAGCCTAACCCAAGTCCTGCTGAAACTCATGGGAAACCTCTTGCCCTAAATGTATTTCTCTTTATCCTGTCTTCATGCTTCTCTGCCCAAGCAAGCTGTAATGTTGCTAAGCTTTTCTTATAAAAACAATCCTTCATTATTTGGAAATAAATTTAAGCAGTGAATTACAGAATTACAGAAGACAGACCCACAGGGGGACTGAAAAAGGTTATGCAGTCTATTCCTCCAGTCCCAACAGAGGACCATAACTATTCATGAAAAATTTTGTTTAAGCTATTCTGAGAATTTCCAGGAGTGGATCCTGCCGCATTTGTATTTAGACATAATTTTTTTATTATTTTCATGGTTTGGTCCTTGCACAGGTTTTTATATAAATTCTAACTCCATGGAGTGATTCAAATTAAAGACCATTATTATTGGGGATTTTAGGGGGTGGTGTTTGCATTAAGCCAGAGTGTAAAATACACAAGGCAATGTCAAAACAAATTGGGAGTCTCTTTGTCTGCACTTTCCAGTCTGAAAAGATTCCAAACTACACAATGCAAAACACACACAAAGTTGGAAAATATCCTATGGGGAGAAATAACGAATAAAACAATTTGATGCCTTTCCAATCTGACAAAACAAAGAAATATTCTGAACAGCGGTTCTCAGGGATAAAAATCATTCAGCTTTTCATTATATGTGTTAATTTATGCTTTACATATTTTAAAAAACAGTAAATTTGTGACTTGAAAACCTGCTATTACATCTCACTATGAGTGTCACTCATACAATACGCGGAGAAGCACTGGTAGATCTAAGCACCAAGGATGGTGCATTTGCAGTTACTACCAACACTTGCTAATTTAGTGTGGGATGGTGCTTCACTAAGCAACTCTTTTCCTAGCCACAGATGGCCATCTCCTTCCCAACCACAACTCTGGCCTCAGTGACATCAGTGGGAGGAGGGTCTTAGGGCATTTGGTTCTGTCACCTTACAAGAACATCCAACCCTTTGAAGTATACTTTAGTTCATTAAACCAGTTGCACACAGCTAAGGAACAAAGCAAATCTCCTTATATAGAGTCCAGTAGAGCAGAGACAAGCCAGCCCCTCCAGGGCTCAGGAACTGGAAACCACCAGGATGAAGTTTCTGGAATACCATTGCCCTAAACCTTCTCAATCCACAGAAAATATTTCTTCCAAATGCACCATATGTTGAGTCAGTTCTGAAGCCAGTTGCTCATTCTGCAATGCCATTAAACAAAAGAGAAGGGGGGGTGGGGAAGCCTAATGCTCCCCAGCTGACTGCAAGATCAAATGCCTATAAAACTGGTCAGACTCAACAGGATTTCAGTTTGGCTGTTGTATTTAGTCATGATTGCATCATTGAGACATGATTCAACGATGCTTTTGACCTCTGAAAAGATAGCTCTTTCACCTTTGCTCCTTCACATCAAAAAGTCTTAATTCACACTCCTGGATATATTCTAGTATGCACCAGACAAATGAAGAGAAGAGGGGAGGTTAGCTGTTTTTCAGTTTCAGATGCAGAAAGCATTCCTGCATTGAATAAGCAGAATTACAAATAAAAATAAGAAAAACCAAACAGACAACAGGCTGGGCAATAAGATGATCAACAGCATATTGTCCTCCAAATAGAAAGCCTTCTGACTCTCTCAAAGAAATTGCAGATCAATTGCCTACCACCATGTGGAAACTTCATATAGAGACATTCAGCTATAGGAAAATGCATAAACTTATTCCTATTTTGAAAACCATGTTATTATCTGGATTTTCTTATGAGGCAGATATATTTGGCATCATATTTTCAATACAAAAGCAGAAATCTTGTATTCTGGAAGGACTACAAATGTAGCACACCATTGGAATAATTACCAACTAATGTAGACAGAGATCAGAGGTTAAACTATACACCAGCACGGTTGAGAACAACAGGTTTGCCTTGCAAAGCAGCCTCAACTTGTCCTAGGCAAGCAAACCACCCAGAGAGAAATTCATTACATATTATCTGCTACTGTTTAGGTAGCCTCACCCCATCTATTCCCTTTACACCTACCATGAAGGTCACTCTATGAATCTGTTAGCCAACAAAACAAATAGTTGTGGAGAAGTGTCAGCTTATTAATCATATACATATGGCTCTTCCTGGAAAAGAAACTTTCACCTACAAGCAAACTGATGGTTATGTTTCTCTGCTCCAGCTAAGTCCAGCCCATCACACATGCCAGATCATTACAAGTTCTGAAAAAAAAAAAAAAAAAATTAGAGTCATTATATGTGAAAGAGATTGATGACTTTCCTGCCTGATAAAAGTCAGTGAAGAATAAAAAAGCCCTATTATAAACAGAAGTAAACAATACCTTTTTCAAAAGAAGCCAGGATTCAAAATAAAGATTCAAAAAAGCAAGTCTTCAAGCACTTTAAACAATAAGTATTTTCTTACAGCTTTTCAAAAGCTGCTTCTTGATCATGAAGATTCTTACATGCATTCTTCTCTTACCACCTCCCTGCTACCTGCCAACAGTACCACATTGGCCAACATCCTGTATATCGCACAGAGGGATATAGCCCATGAAACACAGACAGCTCTGCTGACACCCAAAGATATCCTCATGGACACCACCATCCTTACCCTCCTGAATCAGTCTGCAACCTTTGATACAAAGACTGAAGAAACTATTAGTAATAATGTGTACCAGAAGTAGACAGTTCATCCTCAACATAGTCGTTATCACTGGTGTTCAGCAAACCTAAGAGTAGAGGCAGGTTCTGTTCTCCCTTCCTTGAACAGCCCATAGGCATCCACATAATCTTTCCTTCTCTAAATTAATGATGCAAGATGAATGGGAGAGATGGAGAGGTGCTGCAGGCTTGGTTACCAAGAGTCTGCGGATGACAGTCAGTGTCCTCATTCTCCACAGATACAACCATTGACACTCACAGCACGCCAGAACACCTCCAGGAAAACAGCTCTTGGAGAGGAACAGATGGCTTGAACTGAATCCAAACAAGGCTGAAGTGAATGAATCCAAGCACAGCCAAAATGCAGGATGAGAAGAAGGGTTTCTTTAAACAGCTCATGGAAACATCATCTCCCCCTCTGTGGAAAAGCATGCTGCCCACATTTGTCAAAGCTGTGCCTTGGGTCTGACACCTTGCAAAGTCTGGTTGCTTAGGTGGCATCAGTAATCCATGAATTTGTCACCTCTGGGCTGGATTATAGTAACTCAACGTGTTTTGAAGCTCAGTGTGGGAACTGTACACCAGCTCCAGCTGGTTGGGCATGGGGAACAACTGCTTTTTCTATGGTTTATGTTGCCAAGGGCGTATCTGGTTTGCACTCAAGTCTTTCCCATAGCTCCTGGTCAACATCTGATGCCAACTTAAGGCTCCGGTCCTATTTTTCAAAGCAATTAGTGTCTCAAGACCCAACCACATCAAAGACTGAATTTTCATCCATGAACCCCCATGGCAACTGTGCCCCTTTGAGAGGTCCTAAAACTCAGGCCAAAGCATCTAGGAGAGCTGTGAGGAAAACAGGACCTTTTTATCAATAGCTGTGGAATATTTTTCTAGTGGAGATCAAGCAAATCCAGATTCTGGTACACTTCAGGCATAATTCCTTTACGGTGGATTTACTTAACTTGAATGCGCAACTCAGATAACTGTTTCATTCCAAAACTCTTCCCAACTTCCTCATCATATTAACTGTCATGAGTTTCTTCTCCCTTTGTGAAGAACTGGAAGAGGCTCTACAAAGTCCATTAGACATTTAGCGCTGCCACTGAACTTGCCCACAATGTACAGATGATCCAGCACTCTAATACCCTTAGAGAAAAGCAAAAGCAGGAGGAGCATGCTGAACACAATTTAGTCTGTGCTGCAATCCACCCCTGACAATTTTTTTTTGATGACACACCATATAGAGAGGAAGTAGAAAATTATTTTTGTTTGGTATACATCTACCTTCTCACATCTGGAGGTTTTGCAGCTTCCTCGTGAATTCCTTTGTTCATTCCTCTTATGAATTACAAGTAGATTTGGGAAGCTTGTTATTTACTCCTCCTCTGGCTCAACCACCTTGACAAGTGTCAAGGGTGATGTTATCCTACCTAGTACCTGGTGTGCAGGAAGACTGATTTGTCTCCAGTATCGACTAGTGGAAGCACCAGGTTTATTTGCTTTGAAAGAAGTTTGGTTTTCCAGCTCCCCATATTTTTAAGAATTACAAAAAGACAGTCTCTTGCAGATGGACACACGGTATGCGTGTTAATCCAACTTCAAAATGCAGTTTCTTCAGGAACAGCATTTTTTCACAAGCCTGCTTTCACTACCCTCAACCATTCTCCTCCTATTTTGTTCCCCTTCCCAGAACATCCCTCTTCCGCTGAACTTTCTCAGCATCGAGTCCTGCTAGTGGTAGATGTGATTATCTTGCTGTTCCCACCAACGTCCATGGCATCATTTGTTAAAAACACACTTGGAGTAGCACAGGCAACCCCTCACATTCATCATACTCTGCCTTACGCAGACAAGATTAAAGACCTTTCAGTAATTAAAGATGGAAGGATGTCATTGAAAGGTACAGGGTAGCTGGGGAAGGTGAGTTATCCAACTGACACATCTATGATTCTCTTGTCTCTTCTGACCCCTTGTTCTGAAGGCTACTGTTTGTAAATCAAGATTAATGAGAAGAACAGCACTTAAGTGCACCTGATGATAAATCTGGGAGAGTTAGTACACTCTCTGACAAGATTAATATATTTTATATCTGACACTGTCTGTGTAATGCTCTGCGTTCAATTTATTACCATCTCAGACCTGAAAGTGGAGCACGGATTTACTTGCAGTGCAACTTTCACTTTTTGCAGAGCATTTCATTTACAATTCTATATCTATTTTTATCCCTCTTGAGGTTATTTTCATTAGGAAAAAAACTTTTTTCTTTGAACATAATTCCATTATAATGATATGTAAAACAACATATTGGCAAAAAGCCACTGAAGAGTGCTGTTAGTTAGATCATGAGGACGACAGGCTGGGAATTGTTTGAGGAAGCATGTCAGAAAGTGCCATTTCACCTACATCAAAACATTTTGTAGATAAAGGATGGTTCAAAAATTTGTCACTTAGGGAAAAAAAATTCTAAACTGCTTTTTTTTTGTATACTTTTTTACTTGAAACAGACTTTCTTCCTTTTAAATTTATAATGATCAGGAAATACTTCTTTTAAATTTAAACACGTCTGAACTCAAACTACAGTAATCGCAATTTACTGAAACACATTTTTTCAACTGAACCTGTTCCCTCCTCTGAAATTCCCCCAGCTGATGAATGAAATTGTTGATATTTTGGTTTGCTGCCTTAATTTGAGACAAAAATATTTTTCAAATCTTGAATTTCTCATAGATTAGGAAAACAATCCCCACTGAGCTGTAACAGACACACAAACTCTACAAGAAGCCATAAACCACTTGGAACAATTCCTTTAGCAGATCTTCGGGCATCCAGAAGTGCTTGACCATGGTCAGGGAACATGCTGATAAACAGTTTGTCAAGTTGTCTCCATGGTCAGCTAAACATATCTGGGATCAGCATCAGACATCGCAGAGGAAGTTTTTGTGCAACAGCTGTACACAGTGACCATGACAATATAACTACATAACAAAGGTAATACAATCCAACAGATCCCACGTAGCCAAAGCAGCAGGGAGCAAGGAGAAATGGGATTGAGTCCTGGTGAAGGTACTCCTCACTGGCTGCTTCCTCCCTGTTTGCTTCTCCTGGAGCCACTGCTGTCTCATTCCTGTGGCCCCAGTGAGCCCCTCCAGCCATGAGGGCTGGTGGCACATCCCCTCCTGTGGCCTGTCCCTCCTTCCAGGACTGTAAGTTCACAATCACGTGTGCCAGACAAATAGCTCCTGTCCCCTCCTGAATCAAAATCAGAGCTAAAGAGTAATTAGCAGAGGCCCCCAGTTTTATTCCTCTGGAGAGCAGCAACATACGGGCATAGACCATCCATCTTTCAAAATGCTCCTGTAATTCATGTCATAACTCCAGTGGCCTCCAGGCTGACATATGCCATAAGAAGTACACGCATGATAGAAGCTAGTTTCTCTCCCAAGACTGTTCACAGTTCCCATCCTTACATGCTTCGATTCTCCTTTGCACGCACAGCCATGCTCTCACCAGTTCCTGCCCTCTGCCACGGCATTTCCTGAAGTCGGCACCCTACCAAAAGTTTACTTCTCATTATATTGCTTGCTCTTCACTGTCACCTCCTCCCACGACACCATATGTTCCTCATCTCTTCCCCACTGAGCAGTCTCTGGTCTCTGAAATCTGACAGCTGAAATGACCTCCCCCTCCTTGTCCCCCAGTTCTTTCTCAGCAGAAGTCAGTGCCCGCAGTTGGCTTGCTCTGCTCCCCTCAGGAACCAGATCAACACCTGCAAACGATGGTAAAAGCATGTCCTCATTCCCAGCCTTGATCTACTCCATCTTCTGATTCTAGGGGCTTTTGGGGGGACAGAGGTCTCCTCTTATTTGGCTACAGAGCACTTAGGCAATGCCTCGCATCTGACTGGAGGTCGCTGGGTGCTTTCAGAACAGAGCTGGATAAACTTGCTCCCCATATTACTTGTGACTAGTCATTTCTAAAGCCTTTTTGTCACAAAAAGCTTCTAACATAGGAAAAGAAATCTTTAAGAGTTTCTCAAGAGGCAAGGTCAGAATATTGCCCATAAACAAACCAGTTACTCCCTGTTCGTGCTCCAGCTCTGCAGCCAGGACTAATATAAAGCAAAGTCAAGTTTTCTAATCTTCCACAGTATAAAACTTCCAGCAATCAGAGGCTTATTAGCAGATAATGATTTACTTTCTACCTACCAACTATTTGCAAAGATCACCCACTCTCCCCGTCTGAAGTATCGTCCGGATTTCTCCATAAGTCTACTCCATTTATCATTAGCGGGATTTACACTGTAAACAGGACAGCTGCATTACTAAGTCTAATTACACCCTGAGAAGACACAGCACCGTGTGCCCACACATTGCCCTGGAATTAGAAGTCCAGGTAGAACAGACGAGAGGCTTTTAATTAAACAATGTCAGTTACCTTTCACAGAAAGCCTACGATTTAATTTAAACGCACACACAGGAAGAACAGTAGGTCAAGCACCTTCCCCATCTTGTGAACTTCAGGCCTAGTGCCTGCCAAACACGACACAATCATTTCTGCCCATCTGCCTCACATTTCTGTTTAGAAGTACTTCATCCCTTTTTTGGATTTCTTTCCTTTAATTAGGAGTAAGGAAAAGGTTGTAGTGACTTCATAGCATGTCAGATTTAATCTGCATAGGACTCCATCACATGTTGGGGGGCGTGTGGCAGGAGTTTTTAATAAAAGATTACAGAATGCACCTGCTGTGGCTGAAATATTGTGAGCTTTTTCTAAGCTCTGGGAGGCCTGCATTAGGTCAGGTTTGACTTGAACATTTATTACTTATCAACTGGGATAGAGTCTGAAGCACAGTGATGATGCCTGCTGATTTAAATTGCCAAAAAAGTGATCAGGTTGTTTGCACGAAATCAGATGTTTGTCTTAATGGTTGTTTCAAAGACAGGCAGAATTCCTTCGCCCCAGACAACGTATTTGTTTTGTTCCCAGATGTCATCAGATAATGACTTTTATGCCAACAAGTTAATTGCAAAAGCAAAGCAATGCAAAAATATACTGAACTATAGTCACGTATTTTCTACAATTGCTTCAAATTTAATATAGCGAACAGAGTGTTTTGTGAAGGAAGATTGCTGATGCCATGGAAAATAAATGCTGTCTCTGAGTGTAACCATCACCCAGCCAAATGATTTGTAAATTCTCCCCTTTGCTTGCACCTCTCATACCGCTCATTGCTTACTTCTTTTACAGGATGTGGGATGCGGGGGCCAATTGCTTTCTCCATCTGAAGGAGTTCAACCCAAAGCTCACCAGCACACCCCTTTGCCATTTGGTGCAGGTACGGGGAGGGCACCCTCGCTCCAACCAGCTGGAGCAGCTCCACATTGCATAGGCAGATCCGAGATTAGTGGGGCAGATGGAGACAGAGAAGCACCTGCACACGCTCCTACGGGTTTGAGAAATCTCCTGCTCACACTTTTGTTCCATTTTCTGGTTTTGAGGTCAATTTAACTAAGAAAAGCTCACCGCAGACTATTATTGGCATGTGCAGCTATGCAGCCCGGTTCAGCAGCTCTTACAAACACCAAGCAGCAGCCAGCAAAAGAGCAGTTAAACAGACCACTTCACCTGAGTATTCCCAGCAGCAGGGCTGTGGAGCTGGACCGAGTTATGTCTAGGAAACAACCTCCTTTGGAGTGTGAGCTGCCTGCTTTTGAATAAATCACTTGTCAGTTCATTGCTCACAGCTGCCAGTGTGTACCAGACTCTTTACTGCATCCAAGCCATTTCCATTCTAATGGTACACAATAGAAGAGAAAGACACACTGAAAATACACAGAGCAGTGACAAGTGTTAACAGGGCTGCTATCCTGCTTTAAAGCAATTCTATTAACACATTATACTGCAGCTGAGGGTAATTATTTCCAAGGGAAATGGGTTTTGCAACCATGACCCATGGTAGGCTCTCATAACGGTGATTAAATTCACATGTGACTAATATACATAAGACATTAACTTGAAGTTTGAGGATATATTAAGATTTGCAGAGACAGCTGCAGGGCCACAGAAGACAGTCTCCCTGGACTGCAGAAACAAAAAAACAAAGTAAGAAAAGTTCATGTTGGCCTATAAAGCTAAATAAATGAATTCCGGATTTTCGGTAATATGTCTTAAAGTAACACCTCTGTAAATCTAACATTTTATTTAGTAAAGAAATGAAAATAAATGGGTTGATTCTGCTGATAATATGTAATAAAACATGACATTTTTCCTTCAGTTAACACAACTTCATGCTACCACTGAAGATCAAGCTAATTTAGAAACATGGGGGAGGGGGATAGAAGAAATAAGGAGCATTTAGATTCACAGCCTCTCACCTGGCATTGTCTGTCTCCTCCTTGCTGCAACCTGATGGCAGCACAACATTGTGCATTCAGTATTTCCCTGCCATGCAAATGAGCAAAGTACTGGTAAATATGGGATACTCCTTGTTCCTTTGCAGCATCCAACTGGCTAAGCCAGTGCTGGAGACTGATTAAAGCCAGCAGCTGATCTCTCTGCCATTGGAAAATCTCCACCTCTCTCTCCCTCCTGACACCGGGGTCCCCATTATATGCCAGTCTGCCTGCCTTCAGCACACATTTACCCCTCATCCAAATCAGTTCCAACGAGAGGGCAAAATGCAAGTTATGCTGTGCCACGCACGCTGCAGCATTAGAATGTAAAAGCCTTTCCAGCTTCATAAAAGGAAATCCTCTTATGGATTTCCACAGTGATTTGATGTGATCTCTACAGCCACAGGTAAATGAGAGCAGCATCAGCTAACAGCTTCCCGGACGCTCTCAGGATGGCTGTGTTGTGTCAGGATGGCATCTGGTTGCAGCTGTGGAGCAGTTGGCAAACCTTAAGCCCGTCCTTTATGGGAAACCATGCTGCAGCACCTGTCTGTAAGAACCAAATGCTGTTATGAAGAGCTTCCCCTGCTGCACAATACCGTAAATGTTCTTGAAGAACAAAATACGGTATTTTGAAAGGAAAAACGGCTCTCATCAAATTCCGTCCATGCAACAGCAGTGCAGGAGGCTTTAACGAATATCTCTTTATTGCCTTTTGAATGTGTGTTTATACATAGTTTGCATATAAGAAAAGGAAGGGAAAGGAGAACAGAAGTGAGGAAAATTTGGATCTACACCGTGGGCGGAATGAGCATAGACATAGCTTTTACCACCCAGCCAAGTTTTCCACTGCATATCCTGTAACGCCTCACGGTAGCTGCACACAGTCAATATTTGATAGACAAGTTGGCAAAGCTTCTTACATCTTACATTACCTACTTACTACCCAGCAGACTGAGAGTTGTAGGCAGGCGGGCTACAGGAATCCACACCAGGCAAACACTATGGTCTGGCTTCTCCCTTGGACCTGTGCCTCGGGGACAGAATGGGAGCAGCCTTGGCTTCTTAGCCCTCGCTGTCATAAGCAATAAAGCACAGAGGGATGCAATTGCTTTCAGACATTGACTGAAAACCTTGGGGCTCCATCATTGATGCAGTATTTCTATTGATAAACATGTACACTAGGATATGCACTGCATTTAAAAGACTATCTGCATTTATTCAACCATCTTGTCATTCTTTGTACGTAACAGTCTGCAAAGGGATCTCAAATACAACCTCCATTGCAGGACTCTGATTAACAGCAGACCCAAATCCAGCATTTCTCTTGAGCAGGTGACCCTCTCCTCCTAGTCTCCTGTTTGGCCACTCCCTGAAATCAACCGAGAGCTGATCCCCATGATGCAGATCAGGACATTTATGGACTTGACAGAGGAAGAAAAAATATAAAGGATTGACTTTGTTATTCATCAAATATTGATTTTTCCTAGATTTGAGGATATAATGAATCATACCCCAGAAAGTAGTGTGTTGTGGTAGAAAATGTTAAGAAAGTAAAGAACTTAGTTTATAATTTCAGAGGCTACTTATTCATTTATATAGCTACTTATCAAGCAGGGAGAACACCTTTGGCAGGCTCAATAATGTCATTCCTTCATTAAAAAGTCCCCTGGAATCTCCAAAGCAATTCTTGAATTGAGATTCTCCTAAGGTAAAAAAAAATATATTGTTGGAGAGTACAGAAATTGTTCCTGTCTCAGTTTCAGAGTTTGTCTGACAGAATGTAATTCTACATACCTATGGATCACCAGATCAATGACCCAGGAACATAACTCTGTTGAAATATTCTTGACATGGTGAACATTAATGGCTTAGAATAGGCCTATAGGGTCTAACTCATCAATGCACCTGTAGCAATTCAGCAGACTGTAGCATCTCTAAAATTGCCATCAGTCCATTAAACTGCAGGTCTACAAATGCACATCTCTTTAAAGGAGGAGCAAAGTCTGATTGGATTTGACAGACTGAAATAGCCTCATCAGAACTATTAACTACAGTATCTTCAAAGGTGCTTATGGGGGTTTTAGATCGCGTTAAAAAAGCCACTTCTTTTACCTGCCGTGACTACAGAACTCCAACGGGATGCTTGAATGGATAAACCAAAATACCATTCATGAAATCATGTCAACACAACACAGCACAACCTCCCCACACAGCCCAGCCAGCCTTCCCAATTCATGACCATCAGGGCCTTTTTCCCAAAGGGAGGATGTCCAAAAGGGACTGAACTTGTCACATCATTGCTCAGTGCCAGAGCCTTGCTTTGATGTGGTGCACAGCTGGTTTTTGATGTGGCCAAGCCTCTGTCTTGAGCCAAGAGGAAAGACCAACAGCTACAGCTTTCCATTTTCACCCAGTTCAAGCCCACAAATTTCTGCAGTTTCTCCTGTTCCCCCTGCTCTTCCAAACACTTTTGCTCTTCTCTCCTCCGCCCTTGCTGATGTGTGATGTTCTCGGTGGTGGAGCAGAGGGGCAAAGCCTGGGAGGCAAAATGCTGGGAAAGGAGGAGTGATCAGACTCAACGTCAACGTGTTGAACTCACCTGGGTGTCCTGGGGGCCACGGCAGATGCACTAAAAAGATTTCTGTCTCAGCAGTCAGTCACTTGCCCCCTGCTGATTCACAGTTCTCCATTCCTCATCATTGCTTGTCAGGAAAGGAACCCAGGATGAAGAACTTGATGAAGGACCTTTACAAAGGCCTTTATGACCTTCATGGAAGACAACCCATTGTGGTGAGGAAGGTAACCTGATGGGTGAGTAAATGAAGAAAGGGCAAGAGCACAAGGGAGCAAAGATACAACAATGACAATCAGAGATATATCCAACCCACATTTTGAGGGCTTTTCTGCAAAAATATTTACAGATATTTGGATAGAACCTTTCTAAAATGAAAGCTAAAATATTGATAAATTCATCATAGATAAATATATTGTACCACAAATGCAGCTGTATGAACAGAGTCCTGAAAGATATTATAAACAGCTCAAAAATTTTCCTCTTGCATAAACTCCAACACTCCAGATCTGTTTTGTTGCTAGGCTTAATTTTCAGTCATGGGGGGAAAAAAAAAGCTTTTGCTAAAAGAATGCAAATATCCGTGTGCTTCATAAAAGAAAGTTCCTTTTTTGACATGATTACCCCAATCTAATTAAAAACTATGCTTGTCACATCTTGGAAAATTAACTGTCTTCACACAGGGCAAACACTATCATTTGGAGAGGTCACGATAAATTACTTATAAACAAGGAAAAAAAAAAATTAATTCCTGCTCTAAGTACCAAACCTTATTACAAACCTAATTAAAGAGCAAAAATCATTGCCCTGAAGTGACTCTGAGATCCTTCCCACTTGCAGAATAGAAGTCTGTGTGTTTAAGGGAGCAGCTCAACACATTTGGGAAAGAGATGGAGAGCACAAAATGAATAATATAAAAGATGATAGACAGGATTTCCTGCAGATGCATTATGAATATCCATACACCCCAACACTAGAACAGGGAGTGCATCATTACTGTGGAAACTGGAGGATTGTCTTTGTTGTCATTCAACGCCAGAAATTAATGCTTAGTATCCTTTTCTCATGACACTCTTACAATTCATAAATAATTAACCGGAGTCTTTTGTAAAAAGTTCCTGTTTACAAGGTTACTCTGTAAGTTAAAATGTTTATTTCCCCTCAGATCTCTACTGTAAAGCATCTGTGGGTAGATTTACATGATGAAGTTGATGGATTTATATTTTGACAGTACATCTGTCATCTTCGCTTCACGTGTCAAGAGGTCAGGTGTGCACTTGGTGTTATCAGGTGGCTCATAAGTGTCCTGTGGGATATACTACCTTGTCTGCTTTACCTTAAGTGACAAAAAATATTGGGTTTAGCCCTTGCTGCAAGAATTCACAACCCTTTCACAATTGTTTGTATTTTCCTACTGTCAGAAGATTGGAACGCATTCATAGCACACGTACAGAGAAAATGTCTAGGGACACAGCACCGTGTGGAGAGAAAGCTCAACTCCTTCACACCCCCCCAGTCAATCTGGGCTGCTAAGGGTGCAGAGTACCCCCATGGCCTCTTCTTTACAGGACCTGAAATGCATATTTAGACACTCAGCGCAGCCACATTACAACTTGCACCATCTCTGTCAAATAAATGTGCATTAAGCACTGCCAGCAAGCCATCAGCTCACTGCTAACTGCAGTTAGACACTTATGCTCTCTATAGGGGTAGGGCCTAATCCATAGGCTGTGAAAGCCATGGTCTAAAGAAGAAAGAAGTAGTTTTCCCGTTACTTGCCAAAGACTGTGTAAAAGTTTTTGAAAGTAGCAGTACTGTTTCTGTACTCTTCCTGCAATATTCCTTATGGATTTGCTAATACCTCCTGCTGTCTGCAGGCACATCTTCAAAAGACAGACTAGAGAACTTCATTGTGCATTCCTCTGGACCTGTGTGAACTCATCAGCTCCAGGACTTTCATATGAATCCAAGTGACAGCAGAGTTTAGCCCTGCGAATACCAGTGCTGTTTTACAAAGCACCTATTTTATTTTGTTGGGACTTAGAGTAATGCATTTTGCATTGATTTTACCACTGTAGTAGATTACTTTGTGGGCCACTTAATTTAAAGGGTAAGCAAACAGCTGACAGTTTTGCTTGCAAACCACTTGTTCTAGTGAATTTTAAGCAATGGGTATATTTGTCGAAAAATGTGGTAAAGAAAAAATTATTGTGTTTCTGTAAGCTGGAAAATCATTCAGTGCATGAGCTTGGGTGGATCTGCATACTACTATACAGCAAACAGATTCTGTACCTAATTTTTGGTTCTCTTTTAGGCTACTTTTCCACTTTTGCAATGTTCCTTATCTCTTTCTCATGGTGGCTGATGGCTGGCATCGTAGATGTTCCTTTAAGGTGCATGAAAATTATTTTTCCAATTATTGTGGCTCTCTGAGGTCTCAGGCATATGAAGGCTACAGGTCAACTGTCCTTGCAAAGTCTATTGAATAACCCTTTATACAAATAATATGGAGTGTCTCGAGGCAGAATTATCTTACCAATGTTACCTTGTTACTCTTCTGGCTCCCTGTAGAGATCATTTGTGGGACTGGATGAACCTTGTCCATCTTAGCTTTCTTTTCATGTGTGAAACAAACTTTCCCTCTACTCAGAAGACTCAGCAAGAAGTTTCCTGACTGGCAGGCATTTCTGTGAAAAACCTCCCTGATGATTCAAAGTCTAAAAAAAATATGTGAAGAAAGTGCATCCACCCACAACCTTGAATTGCAGAGAACACAAATAAGGACTCTATAGCCAAGAGCCATGAGTGGGATTACCAAACCTTCACCCAGTGCATATATTAAAGAGCAGAAGGCATACTGGATTTCTACAATTTATACATTTTTGTGTAAATGCCCTTACCAATCCATGCAATCTCGTGTCAGTATAGACTGCCATGAAGAGAAACCTAAGTCCAGTTAGCAGACAAAATATTTGGCTCCTATTCCTCTGCTGAGAAGTCTTCAGTGATTAAATATGAAGATCTGAATAGAAAGAGTCAGTTCTGCAAAATTTCACTTACGAAGATAAAACCCATTTATATCCTCAGTGAAGAAGTCACTGCTAGTGCTGGATCATCCAATGTCCCTAAATAACCACTGCTTGGCAGGTACAGTGCAGGTTATGGCTGAGGCAGATGACCATAAATCAGAGAGTTAATATATCTTTAAAAGTTATTGCTCCCCAGCTGCAACCTTCATAGTAGTTTAAGCTATCTCACTTTACTTCATATCTCCATAGACCACAAGTATGTATGGTACCTGCATTTCAGCTAAAGACCGCTATCTTTTTAAGATGCACTGCTTAATCACTTGTGATCTGACCATGACCTTAGATACCTTCCAAAATGAAAAACTTATATTGGCTGGAAGAGATTTATAAGTCTCTCAACTTCAGGCCCAGAGAGGCATACAAAGACCGAATACACAATCTTCTTTCTTCATTGTATGGTACGGGCAAGAAGACTGAAGCCAGGGTTGACTTTCCACTTAGTATCCCTCATGTGTGCACCTTTTACAAGGCACGACATCTCAAAGGACCAGAAAGCCGTATTCATTTCCAGGACCCATCCTGGGCTGGAAAAATGCAACAGTGGTATTTCACAAGCTTGAGCCTCCAAGTTCAGTGTAGCCTGTAGTGATTTTTCTGGCAAAATCTCATTGACTGTCATTTTGTATAAATGATCGTAACAAACAAATTTTTACCTATGCTACCAAAACTACTCTTCTTTTGAATGTACGTAATTTCTATTAGCATTCATGGGAATGTCATACACACACACACAGAGCGGGGTAGAATGGCCCCTAAAGTGTTCTAACAGCAATAGTAATTTCTCCTGGTGGGTGACTTTGTCCTCACAGCAATAATAAAGCTACAGTACTTTATAAAATGCAAAAGGTCTCTTGAAGGTTGGTACGGGCTGCTATTCTAACTGATTACCTTTGTGATTTTTTATCCAAATGAGAAAAATCTGGGCACTGAGACATACCCATACAAGGTTCTAGACTTTGAAGTACAAACTGAAAACACTGCCTAGGCACTTTTTTTTTTTTTTTTTTTTTTTAATACGAGTAACTGTTTAACAAGCAAAAGACACAAAGAAAATCAATGGGAGATGTGCTGCTTACTCATCAAGCCAAAGTCATCATTTGGAAAAAACCTCCACCTTTTATCATTGTCTAGATAATCCTGCTTTTGCAAAGGGGATCTAGCTGCTTAACTAAACACTAAGGTAACTGAAGTGGAAAATAGTGCATACTCCACATCTTCAGGTGTAGGAGTCTCATTTCCATGCAGTGAGAATCTCTGCAGCCATAACCTTCAAAAAAACATCCTCATGAACTCAACATAACCAGCATATTCCAGATTCCAAGGGGAGCAGATCCATTCTGAGTCTGCCCAGATTTATTACCACAATGCTTGGGGACACTGTGCTGTGGAAAGCAGTCCTTTAAATGACATTACTACAGTTTAGAGGCATTTATTTTTCCTTAATAGTTAAAAGTTTGTTACAGGATCATCTATATTTCAATAGATACAGAGGCGTCTGTTGTTATGACAGAAGTCTTAACTGTTCTCTCACCTCAGGGTCTGTTCAGTCTGCAAGCAAACTGCTAGTCTTCAAAGACATTTTCTATTATTGTAGGTTTGTTATGAACTAACCCTTGAGAAAATTTACAGCAAATGTAAACATTTTATTCACTCTCTTTAGGTACAAATTTTAACACAAATCCTTGAGGATAACAGACTTGGAGGTATATTGAAAATGGAATAAAATCTATCATGGATTTAACAGAGTTGTAGGATGCAACAGAAACTTTGCAGGGATTTCTATTAAGATAATTTATTTTCTAGATAAAGAAAATTCCATTAATCTAGTTTATATAGCAAAGCATTTGCTTTGATACCACAGATATTTCCTTATCTAACTGGAGAAGATAAGGATGGTGGTAAGGAACTGGCTAAAGAGTGAACAATGTCACTTTCTGTTCAAAATTAGATAGGATGGAGTTCCTCACCAGTCAGTCTTGATAGTGTTCAACCATGGCCCTGCAAAGAGGCACACAGAAAACCTCAGCACAGGGAACAGTCAGCACCTCACAGCCTCAGCCTGGGAGAGTAACAGTGGGTGACATTCAGCAGCACAAACTTCAAGGCCATTCTCCAAGGTAGAATCGGTAAGAACATACACGATCAGCAAGGAGGCATGAGCTGAAAAAAGCAAGCCTAGAATATTAGTCAAACACTTGCCAACTGTGAATTGCTAGTGTGATGCAGCTATGAAAAAGGCAAAAGCAACATAGGCTGTAGAAAGTGAAGTATTTGCAGCAGAGATGGGAAAGTGCTAATGACACTCTAGAAAACTGGCAATGGCAGATACCAAATCAAGTGCATAATTCTGGCAATCCTCATTCAAAAGAAGATCCACCTAAATTGCAAGTCATGCAAAGAGGACTACAAAGAAAGGCAGATAAAAAAAGATGAAGCAGCCATGGTTATTTTACACCTATTGAAGTGTCACCTGGGTGAAGGAAAATACATCAAGGTCATCTTAATGAGGGGAGAAAAGAACACTGTTAAGAAGTAAGATATAGGTATAATCAGGACATGAATCAGTTCAGCTTGGATATTAGAATAATATCTCATCAGAGGAGTGTCTGCAACAGTCTTTGTTATAAATTGTATGGCAAAATATTGCCACTTTAAGACAAAGAAGATTACTTTCTGAACCAGACTGTAGGAGACAGCGCCTGCCCAAACAAAAGCCTGGACATGACGACCCACGGGTTTTAGCCCCATAGAAGCTTAACAGTGGGATGCAAACTGAGGTTTCTAAGAGATTGCAAGTATGCTGCTTACAATAACTGTTCTTCTAGAACAAGTAGATAAACATAAACTAAGCCATTTACATAGACGACACACCAAGAATCTGGGACACTGATCTCTTCTACTAACAGAGCTGCTGGCAAAGACTTTAATTTTGCTATCACTCAGTAGAAGGGCAATGCTGGTGTCAGATGCCAGACAACAGCATTAGAAGCAGCAGCAATCCTCCAAAAAGAGACAGGCATATATTACAGCATTTGTGCAATGAGTTAGAAAAAGCTGTAAATCAACCCAAGATCCTCTGGAACGAAGCTGCTTTAGGAATATAAAATCTCTGTCATGGGCCGAGGATCTAGGAAGGCAAGTCATTCACTTGGGCTGTATTTCATAATCTCATGCTATCAAACTTATGTTGTAGTTTCCTCCTCCCTCAGTGGCAGCGAAAGCACCTTCCAGGTGGCTATTGCAAGGTATGTAACATACTGTACCCCATTTGGGTAAGTATGTTACATGCCTTGAATGGGAAAATCTTAATTAGATGTAAGAAGTTTTGGTTCTGTTCTCAATTCCAGCACAAATCCAGTATATGACCACTGGCAAGTAACTTATTTTCTCTGTATTTATCTTTAAAAAAGAGAAAAACAATAACTTTTCTGTAAAACTCTTTTTTTGTCCACTTAGAATATCTCAGCAATTCTTTTTACTATGCCTTTGTAGAGCACTTACCAAAATAAATAAATAAACAAATACCAGTTATGGGTCAACATTGTACAAGCACTAAATGAAAATTATCTTCACTGATTATATTGTTGAATACATATGCACAGAAACAGTAGAAATAGTAAAGGTAACTTTAAAATTTAATCAGAAAATCAAAACAATGGAAAAATATTAGGCATGTAGAGCTCATTAGAGCAAGCAGTCTATTAACTGTTCAGCTGTCCAAGCATAGAGCAGAAAATCTCTTATTTACTTTTCACCGCGTACAATGACCACTATGATCCCAGCTGTAATCAAATACATAAATGAAAGTGAACTAAACCAGAGAAATCAAAACCAAAAAAACACAGGGCCAGATCTTCCCACCACTGACTTCAATGGAATTACCTGACTGAATACTCCCACTCACTCCAGCAAATCAAAAGCTGACAATTATTACTCTGAACAGCTTCACACTGCTGATGCTATGTTTCCCATAAACTAGAGAGCTTATGCACAATGACCTAAATTAGTAGAACACACTCTATTTTTTTTTTTTTTGGCTTTTCTGTCTACATAAAAATTAGATATACATTGTTACCCTAATATTTACATAAAGCATAACAAGGAATTCAGTAGCTGGGTCAGCAGCAGTTCATCTGCATGATAGCCATCTGCATCAATGCATTTTACTCTGTTTCAATGCGTCATAAGTCACAAAATGATGTAATGGGGAACAGACTGGCTACCGCTTCACCTCTACTTATTGTTCTATTTATGAAGACTGATAACAAAAAACTGTAACAGGCAAATAAGAAAAACAGTATGAAATGCATCTACAATAACACAGAACAATTATGTGTCACAAAATGTAACCACTTGGAAATTCAGTCTGTCAAGGAACTGGACATTTAATTATTATAATCATTCTAAACAAGAACTAATTGAAAGTGAAGATTCACTTTTATATAGAATTTTGCTTATGAATTTTAAGTATGTTACCTATTAGGATATAACCCAAGCTACGAAAATCCAAACAGATAACCCTCCTTCCAGTAAGCCCTCCTTATGCAGTACAAGCATGCTCTCCTTTTTTTGAGGCATCTGAATGAATATTTCTAGCTAATGGCTAAATTCTCTTCCATATCTAGATTCAAAGAGGCAAGGAATACGCATATTTTGCTATTCCCCTAGAGAATGGATTTATTTTAGGACAAGAAAAACTATGTCTACTTTCAAATTTTGTCTTTTCCTCTCACTTTCCTGCCATCACTTATGAATGTAAAAGTTAAACTACCTAGAACTATCTAAGGAAATAAATCTAATTGCACAGATATAACCAAAGTATGCCCTACAATAATTGCTACAGATTTATAAGTTCCATCTTTTCACCTTCATACAACCTTGATAGCTACTAAATCACAGTTGAAAATACACTAAGACATAATTTACTAACACTGTCCTGTCAACTCACTTAGCATTGGGATCAGTTTTGCATTTTTATGTTGTACTGCATGTAAGAAGTATCTCAGACAAATCCATAGAATCATAGAATCATTTAGGTTGGAAAAGAACATTAAGACCATCCATGTTGGCTGTAACATAAGCACTTTCTTTCTATGACCCCCTAGGTTACATTCATGATCTAAACTAATTTAAAACAATTTTACATATCTTAGTGTCATTAAGAATGTCTTATCCTTGATGCACCGCAAAAGTTCAGGTGAGTGCTTCCACAAATTTCTGCCAGGCGTCAGATCCTTGGGAATCCAAGGTGCAGTTCAGGTAGAACCAAATCTCCTTGCTTTTTCTTGTGAAATTAAAATGTACCATTCTGTATAGCAAAATCCAGGTTCAGGAACTGCAGCCACAGTTGAAAGGAGAAGTATTGTCCTTTTTGCTGACTAATATTGCAAGTTCAAAGAATTAAGTCAATAGCATCATCACAAAAAAGGGTCTCTGTGTAACAGCCAAGCAACAGTTGCATATGCCATTGTCCTGAAGGTGACCCACAGGTTTATTCTTTGCTACCGTGTTACCTATAAAAGAAGGGGAAAGAGTTACCCACACAGAATTGATCAAACAAGGATGATAGCACATGCTTTGTTGCTGCAAAGGAACTGTACACATGAATACATCATGGATGAACTTGCCCCAGCCATACCTACATACCTTGCACAGAAACAGAATCTATATGCAAATGTTAATTACAGTGTTATTCCATGGTATAAGGGAGATTTGCAGACTAAAAAAATGGCCATTTACTATTAAATTTGCCACCAACATCTCATGGAAATCTCCTCCTGCTTTATTTTGCTTGGTGTCATTTTCAACACCAATGCCTACAGCACAAGTGTAAGAATGACATCCCAAAGGACCATTCATGCAAACTGCTACCCATTCCCAGCAGTCCATCTTATGGGAGGGAGCTGGGGATCCGACAGAACATGGTCTGCAGAGGGGATGAATTGTCTTGCAGGAGAAGCCACTCCCAGATAGCACTTCTCCCCTGGGACCCCGCGGTCTCTTCCCTTTACAACCATATGCACACTCAGTCGGGTGCGTCAGGGATGTATGTGCAAGCCTTAACGCACACACACAGCGCTGTGCAAACCCGGTGGGTTTGGCTTTACAGTGAGGGGGGGTCACGTCAGATTTCCCATCCTGGAAATGGATGACAATAGGCAGCCTGCAAGGAGGAAAGCTTTGTCAGCTCTGCTCTGTAGTGTCTCCATGTGTTACAAAACTAAACAGACACTGAGTGTAGTGAAGTTTTTACTTCCTTCCCTGAGGTAACTGATGTAAGATGTGAGCTCTTCAGCTTTTCACGTTCTAACTGTCCCACTCAGCTACTAACTATTCATCTAAACACTGAGTAGTGTCAGCAGTCTCCTGTGCTTCACATGCTTCAAGTTACTCTAATAATTTCACAAAATGAAAAGATAGAGGGCTTAAAACTGATTAAATAGCATTTCCTCTTTCAGTGTATAATTAACCTGTGGAAGACATTGTCCCAACTAGCACTGATCCCAGGGTCTTAGAAAGCTTTAAAAATTTATTAGAAATTTAAATGGTAATGAGATCATCTTTGTTACATAACACAGAAAAAAAAATTAATATGGAATGGATCTCAGCTCTCGTGTTCTAGACATAAGCCAACTATTAAATTGGAAGAATTTCATGTATGTGTACGATTTCTGTAATTGTCCACAAGGGCTTTGCTGTGTCTTTCCAATTTAAGTATCATAGCACTGAGACACACAGGCTGCTGTATGGTTTGGACTACTGGTCTGACACTTCATACAGTCCTCTTCGTGTAAAGTTTTAATAATGCACTTACTATATATTTTGTTGATTGAGCTGAGTTTGGACAGATCTCTGGTTCATTTATAAAATAAAAAAGTTATATCATACTTTCCTTTACTCTATAATAAGGGAAATTTTCTTTCCATTCTATTTTCCTTCCACTTAAATATTGCCCATGCCACAAGCTTCTGTTCAGAATCTGGAGTTACCATTAATCATTATATTTGTGCAACAACTATATCTTAGTAGACAGAGAAAACCACCCACAAGACTCAGAAAATACCTACAGAGGAAATATGGTTGCCAGGACAGACTCTGTAGCACAGCTTTTGCTGCCTAGCAAGCAGACAACTACATGTAAGCTTGTCATCCAGGGCTCCCTTAAGGTACAGGAGAGGGAAAGGAGTACTTGTGGGAACACTCTTGTGGATGTGCACAGTCATGCTGTGAGATCACCCATTTGTCCCCATGTGACTTCGGAGAATTCTAAACAGCTCAGCTTGGATGGAAACATGCCTGCAGCTGGGCACAATGAAACCCTGGACAAATCATGTCCGTTCTTACTTGGACCAATAAAGATGACAAACTTTATGATTTCAGACTGATTTTCGAAAGGTACAATACTAAAAGATAACTACAGGAGTACAACAACTTGGTGATAGTATGACAAGTCCTCGGCTTTTAGAAATGTCACTACTACTGAGGATATAGCTATGTTAAAACTCCAGCCTCCAAAAGTAACTCTTCACTTATTAACACCACAGGTAAATACATGGAAAAAGCTTTTATGGGTCAAAACCAAAGTATTCAAAAGCATGAATCAGTTGGTTAGAGCGTGGTGCTAATAACGCCAAGGTCACAGATTCAATCCCTGCTCAGTGCAGGGGGGTTGGGCTAGATGACCTCTCAGGGTCCCTTCCAACCCAAAGCATTCTATGATTCTATGAAAGTAATTGTTTCCCCGAAGTATCCACACATAAAACACATACAGCAAACAATGGAAGAATTTCCAGCAATGAGTAATTCAAAAGGGAGGGACTGAGACACCTTTTACAGGATCTGGCCCTTTAAGGATGTCTGCCTGTTCCGTTCTCTAACATGGCCAGTCACTAGTTAAAGGTTAGGAGTCTCTTGCATCATTTCAATGTAAAGTTTACATATGAATATGTAATTTTGTTATTCATAACTACATTTATATTGTTGCAGTACTCCAAGACCCCAATCAGAATCAGGATCTCCCTTATGCCGTCGCTAACCGCATGCACAAGAAAACGCAGTCACACCTTAACATGCTCAAATCTAAAACAACACAGGGCAGCAAAAGGAAAACAACGTCATGCAAGGAAAATGAACAGTTCTCATGTGAGTAATACAGTAGAATGATTCACATCTAAGCACAAGTGCCAGTTGTTTGGTTATCCTTTCAATTAAATGCCCCTCTAAGAAATCTCCTACGGTGATAAAAATCAATGCAAAGTGCACTACGCCACATCCTAGCAAAGCAGAGGAAGAGTTTAATGAAACAACATTTGCACTCATATCGCTACACTCTGCCCTCTGTTAGACCCACACAAACTCACTGGAGTGGATGAATTTGCACAGGTCTAATTGTAGGCAGGGTGATTTGTCCCACTCTAGCTTTATAAAGACATTCCTAAACCCATCAGAATGCATTACCGTATTCTGTAGTTTGCTGGTTGCAATATTTGTCATGGAAAATAAAATAAATGATCCGTGCCAAATTTGCCCTTCTATTAGTAAACTCCCACTGACTCAGGCTGCCTCTTTTCACTGCTTAAGAGCAAGAGTCATAAACACAGGCTATATGACTTGTGTGGTCAGTTGACCTCAATGAATTAAAAGGCAACTGTTCATAGGAAGGAAGACAGCTGCATGGATGAGGACTTGACACCTCAGGCCTTCAGTCATCAATGCTAACAAAGTTCTTTCTTCTACCGTCCATCCCTCTAGTATCTATTGAAGGCATCAAGGATTTTTAACCCTGGCTTACTCTTTTCCAGTAAGCTCCTTTTGGTATAAATTGTCAGCTGTCCTCTGGTATGTCCAGAGATGAAGTTGTCTTATTCAATACCTAGAACTCCTACTTCACCAGTCTCGCCCTTCAGTGTGATGCTACAACACTACCCCTTATCTATATGAGTAGTTAAAAGTCAGTGCCTGTGAAAAAAATTGAAGGCTGAGGGTGATCTATATCTTGCAATAACTGACTGCCAGTTACCCATACTGATTCTAGAGAGTACAGGTCAACTTTCAGGTGTAGTATACATCACAGGAGAACAGCAGGACCTAGGCATACTAGACAACACATCCTTGGCATTTGATAAATAACACTGATTTGCAACAAGTCCTCTGATCTTAAAAACAGGAATAAGGTTTTTCAGACCGGTTGGTTTGGTCAGATTTTTTTCCAGTGAGCCTGCCACCATGCAATGCCTGTAGCTGGGCTTTAGGCCACTGATATCACCACACAGCTGCCCAAACCATGTAATTTTCTCTCCTTCATCCAGAAATTAGTACAGTTTTCACTCCTTAGAACAGCCATTATTAAACAACATTTGGTGTCAGTATTTGCTTATTAACTCAGGCTGTAACCTAATCAACAACATTCATTCCCAACTAGAAGAGGCTGTAAAGGGAAAAGCTGAGCATATGTCTTTCCTTGGCATTGCCTGCTAAAGAATCCTGTTTTATGATATATTTAGATATGCAGTTTGCTATGACTTGTTGAACTTCAATGCACTGAACTCATTTTACATTGTTAAGCAGAGGACATGATATTTTCTTTCTGCTGGCCATTAATTAAGAAATAGGATGACATAGTAAGTTTTTTTTTTTTTTTAAAAAGCTGTCTACAGGATGGCTTATAATAAGGAATTATCTGAACCAGCCTGATTTCTAGTGGTGCTCAGTGTCCCACAGTTCCCACTGACATCAGTGCAGATTTCTCAAAAACCTCCAAGACAGGCTGCTACTTTCAAAAGCTAAAAGGGTTTTCCAGTAGCACAGGAATCTAACTTCAGGTGACACTGGTAAAGACCTCGGATCCATGTACTCAGTCTGCAAATTGAAGAATTGATCCTGGAACATGATTATCCCTCTAGCACTGGTCACAACAGAATAGTTTCTTCGCTCGCTAAAGACTGAAGCAGGGCCTTCTTCAGCTTGACTCCAGCACCCAATAACTTAACTAAGCCAGCAGTGAAGGGGCAGTTCTGACCCAACATTTCCCTCTCTGAGAACAATTGCATTAATCAACACTTTCCAAAACATTGAGGAGTCCAGTACTGGTGCTCACACCGCAGATGCAATGTAATAAGCAAGTGCTATCAGCAGACTGCCACCTTTAAATATAGGTGATCTCTGTACTTGCCTTTGTGGTTTTGACTTTATTTCCACTGCTGCAAGACCAACCTGAATAGTCTGGTAGTACTTTACAATCCTCTCCATCCAAACAGGGGTTCATATGACACCACCACTTCTGTAGGACAATGGAAGCTAGAAAAAGAAATAGGGAAGAGAAACAGAATACAGTCTTTTTTTGAATAATATTGGTTTTAGTAGGGAGGTGGTCTTTGTGCTGGTTCAATTATTTGATTACAAAAAGTAGAAACCAACAGTTATTGTTTTAATAGCTTATCAGACTGATTGTGTTGGAGCTAAAAATGCGTCTAAAAAATTTCACCAGCACACAGAAGGGTAAATGCCATATGCAAATGGTGAAGACAGGCAAGCACCGCCAGAGACTGACTCCAACATTTGAACTGACTTCTGGAAGTGCCTTTCTGTCTCCACCGACTACAAAGATGACTTGCCTCCTTCATTTCCATGCTTCAGTCAAGTACCTGCTATAAGGTGGAATGAAACTAAGGCTTCTTGTTTAACCCGGATATGCATATGCAAGGCTGGACGAAGAAATGCCAGTTTCTCCCTTCACTGGGCAAGAAAATAGAATTGCACAGAGATGTAAGCATGTGAGGTCTGTCAGCAAATAGTGCAGATAAGAATGTGGAAACCACTGGAAAGCATTAGATTATTAACTAAAAATCTACTTGCAGTTACACTGCCAGTTTTGCAGTATGTTTTGGAAGACTACAGCAGTACACCTTAACTGTGCAAATTTATTAATTTTCTACCCTTAAGCCAATTTCTATTAATAAGACCATGCTTGTTATTTTTACAAATGTAGTTGTGACTTTATAATACTGCTGTTAACAACAGATATACTTCCCCACAAACAGCTGCAAACAGCTGCATGCATTTCTCAGTTTTGCATTGTTCATGGGATTCATCAAATCCCAGAAAATTATTATGAAATATATCAGTTCACAATCTTACATAATCTAAATTGGATTTCAAAGTAAGATATGGCTTGAAATGTTGATTTAGTTAGTCTGCATTATGCTATGTGCACAAAATATTGAATTGCATGCTTTAAAAGATACCACATCCAAAAGAGATTAACAAAAATAATTTAGTCTATTTCTTGTAAAGCACATTTTTTCCTTTTAATTTCAAGGTAGATTCATACTTCCGCAACCTTCAAATTAGGGTGACAAGCAGGCAAGCTGACATCAGGATATTGCTGAAATGTTCATTCAATTACTTTTGTTTTGCACTTTCACTCTAAGCCTACGTGAAAAGCACTATGAAAACTGTACTTCTGGAACACCAGTTTGGCTTTTATAAACTATTCTTTCAATCTCATAAAATTATAAAATAAATGCATGATTCCTTTCACCAGTCATTTGGATCTTAGATCATTTGCTTTGATGCTGATTGACTGTTGACAAAACAGATGAAAATTCATTGTGCTTCCTAGGAGGTGAGAGATCATTTCCACTCCAGACATACAGCCCCGTCATCTATTTTATATCTCTACTACTTTCTACATTTGTTTTGATTTCTATACCACATTTATTTCAGGTAAACATGAGCAAGTCTAGAAAGCCAGATTCAAGAAGACTGAGGGCACGTGCAGAGGTCCCTAAACAAGCAGCAGATCCTGGTAGCAAGCTAGCTGTGTCTTCAGAGCCGTGCTTCAAAGCCAGAGAGTCCTCCTGGGAGGCCTAGCTACCGCGTTACACAGCTCTGCACAGTGCTGTTGTGAGTGTGGATGGGGTGACATGCTGCGACTTTGCCTGCACTCTGACATGTGAACATGCTTTCATATATTTAGTGCTACCCTAAAAACGTGAGCTCGACTTCAGACCTTGAAAACTACCTCTCACTCAGCTGTCTCCTGCAGGTACCTAGAATCCCTTGCACCTCAGTTACTCTGATAACTCCTTAGATCCAACCTTTTTCATATTGGTTTCGGTGCAATATGTTTTGAGACCACAGAAAATGCACCAAACATGGCAGGTTTTATTTATCTATACAACCTGCATCAATCTGCTCCTAACACCTGATTAAAGAAAAAAAGGCATTAGTTGACTGGCCAGAAGTGCAGCACAGGAGTGGGTTCACACACCATTCTTGACCAGTTGTGTCCATGCAGCTTCCCGGTCCACGTGGACCATGTGGAACTGAAGATAGTGAAACTGGCCCATGATCTCCAGCAGTACCATCTTCCATTCCATCTTCCATTCCAGATGTGGATGGGAAACATTGCTGAGTCAGTCTGCAACTCAAACAAGATCCACAAGCTCTTCAATAGACTGCGTATTGCACCACCTGTTCATCTCTTGTTTAGACACTTTCATAGAAAGCAACTCCTACCCTTCTGTTGACTGATTTCTATTCTGTGCAGATACCTCTCCTCAGACTAATGGCAACACTTTGAAATACTTACTACAGATCTCATTCCATTAGCTTCCAGCAAATCCCTGATTCTTTGCTGTAGCAATCCACTAATTCTTATATCCATTTTATGTCCAATTTCTTTGTGGTTGTAATGTCCACTCTGCTGTTCTATATATCCTAACTGGCTCTAGCTGTTTGTGTCAAACACTCCCCTGAGACTAGTCCATTAAAATTCTCCATTGGAGCCTTAGGCTCACCTTCATTACTAGAGTTCTTTAACCATCGTTGTCCCTGTAACTGTGCAACTCACTGGAGAATATAAAGGTTCCCTCTTTTCAGATTGAGGCATTATTGGAAAGGTTTCAACAGATAATTTTTCTAAGAAATGAGAGAAGCTATGTCACTCTCATACACAACCAACCTCCTGAAGGGAAAGAAGACTGCTTTGGTTTGACATTAGCCAGCTGATTTGCTGGAAATGAGCCAGAAACCAGCCAGAAACCCTGCCAGAAATAAATCTTCTGCTGACATCATTCCCTAGATAACCTGACTCCATGGAAACAGTAGGTTCATAGAGAATAAAGCCAAAAAGTGTCAATACATCATCTCATCTCATGCTATTGGCTGTGTTGTGCCCTCACAAGTGTCTTCCAAACCAATCTGGAAGAGGTGAAGAAAGAAACTTCTCCCATTGTCATTTTTTCCTGGCAGTTAAACATCTCAGCATGAAACACACAGCTTTAGCTTTCTTCCTCTTCCCACCTCTTCTGTTGTGCTTTCTTCTCCTACATTACAGCACCTGTTAACAATCATTTTCTCCCTGTGAATGTACTGAACATGCTGCAATCCAGTAACTTTTCAATCTTCTGCCTGATAAGCTGAGTTGATTGAACTTCTTCAGTTTTGTACCACAATGCATTTGTCTTTATTAACACAGTTATTTCAAATAGGTTCAACTTCCTGTGAGTAGGACTATGCCATGTGACTGCCTTGGGCTTGTCATTAATTACTCCTTTGCCCCACCAGATGAAATCCATACATGTTTTTGTCAGGAGAGATTCTGTATTTGCTTTTGGGTCACTGCTGAAAATGTTGCAGAGTGTCAGGTGTAGAGCTAAGTGCTGTGAAATCCCGGCAGGAATGTGCCATTTGACTACCACTTCCCACTGATGATTCTGCGGAGAGATGTGTTTTTGAGGTATGCTAGGTAACTGACACTGAGCAGTGCACACAATGGCATATGGTTCAAAATTAAATAGTTTACAGAAAGAAAGACTTAAATCCTCAAATGTATTTAGTAACCAAATCTTCAGTTGAATAAATTACACATTATCTTCCAAGGTAACTTGGAAAACATGGGCTTACATGCAGAAACTACCTGTATTAGTCTTGAAAACTCCTCAGGAAATGAAATTGGTTGTGTCTGGCAAATCTCTTTTCAGAAAGCCACATAAACTCTTGTGACCTGTACCCCAGGAATTCCTTGCTAATTGGATACCATATCAGCTTCTCAGTAATTTGCCCAGGACTGAGATCAGCCTCTGTTGTCCCTAAGTATCTAGACCATGCTGCCTACCCTCTCAAGATTGACACAGTACTAGTGCTCTTTTAAAATACCCCAAGTATTCTGAAATACATTTTGAATTACACCAACTGACCAGAGATCTATTAGCCAGCTTGTTAGGACTCTAAACTACCCAGGATCAGAATTTAAAAAAAAAAAAAAAAAATCCCAGTAGATGTTGGTTAGCACCTTCTTTAGTTAACAGTAAGTTAAAGTACCTCCCCATCCTGTTTCTTACCAAAAGGAGAAATGATATGATACTGATCCACCTCAGAATTAACAATGTCAATATTTCATACATTATGGGCCAATATTTTTTTTTAAGGATTTCTGTTTGTTCTACTTGAACAAGCAAATTCATATTGTCTTTAGTCTGGACAAATACAGATGTCTTTCTTACTCTACTGGACCAAGCTTTCTTCCATATAAGTTTTCAGCACACTATTCATTCGACTGTATATTTCCTTTTTTTCTTTGAATACTGACGCAGCATTAGCATCCTTTTGAATTCTCAAGTATTCTGAAATCCATTCGAAAACAGTGGGAGGGAAATCTTCTCAGCTATTTATTCTTTTATCTATTTCTTATATATTGATTTTTTTGTTTTCTTGTTTCTACATGCTCTCTTCCCTTTAGTCTGGAACCCAGATGGGCTTTCAGCCAAAATTGTCCCTTTTCTTCATTGCAGCTCTTTGGCCCTACAGAAAATTCTTAAACAATTCCTCAGTCCCATTCACATTTTTTCCAATCTGAGTGTTTCCTCATAAATTCTAGGACTAATAGAATTGCCTGGATGGAAGATGATTTGGCTAGTGATGATTTACTTAGAGGCATTTAACACACTTCGCTAAGATAGCTACTCTACAGACAAAAGTTATTAATGTTTTATCTTCTCGGCAGTAGCTGCTAGACAAGCCGGAGGTACTTACTCAAGGATGTTTATTTCCATAAAGAAAATGGGTATAAACAAAATCTCATGACTACTTTAAATGTAATTTAGTCATTGTCAGAAGAATGGGTTGACCTTTGCTTAGCAAAATTTGCTGCAGCTGCAGTCAAGTAGTACAGCTACAACTCAAGGTAGGGTATATAGGTTGTGTGGTATGTCCTCTCTGCATATTTACTTTCTTTCATATGCTCTGCTTTTTTCTGAGTTTGGTAGCTCAATTTATCTCCAGCAACATTTCTCAAAGTATCGGATGGGCCTGTGCTTGGAAGCTCAAATAACCCCCACGAAAATTAGGTGTGCAATGTGTACAGAACTAGCCTTGCTTTTTATGTTTGCCAATGCTTGTCAACAGCTTTCACAGCTAAGTTCAAATACACAAATGACAGAGTTTCTTGTTGGATGCATGCAAAATGCAATTATCTAAGTAAGTGTGTTATCATGGGCAAAGGATAAAAAATATCCTGACCCAAAGAGTTCTCGCCCTGTACTCTCATCTAGGCTATGACAAGTGATTTTACCGTGCTTGTAAAAATGCTAGGAAGAGCTCAGTCTATAACAAACACTGATTTTCACCTTCATATCCTTCGTTTTAAATTAAGTACTTTGACTTCTCCTACTACTGATATTTAAAATTTCTGAGATGAAAGACGCTGTAGATCTGCAAAGCACTCTATAAATGTTAGTTAGGCCCCGCAACACAGTAAGTATTACTGCACAGCATGGAAAAGGACTGACTTATAGCAATCAAGGCACTTAAGACTTTCACTTTATGTATTGGCAATATTTAACTAGCTTTTACTTTCCTTTCTGCACCACTTCAACACCTTTTCCTTGGAACTCGCCTGGATATCTATCATTTCTTCTGTAACACCAAAGTACTTAGTTTCCTCTTTAGCACATACCATGAGAAAAAAAATGTCACTTCTATGTGTAGGTGTATGCCTGAATGTAGTTATGCAAACATCCATTCTGACTTGGCTCGAACAGCGGGCCTTCCTGAAATTTTGGTAGCTGTGAATATTGGTACATGTATTCACCACCTCTCTGAGCAGGGCTTAGCCTTAACATATAGTGCTGCTTCAATAAACTGCTGCTTTAAATCTGACCTCGTGTAAAATTCTTTAGTATCTGTCAACCTATTTCAGAATGTAAATATCTAGCTGGCCTATGACTGTATCCTAAAAACATGATGATGGGCTTTATAAGCCGATTTCATGGCCTATATATACAACAGGGCACAATGCCCAATACTCATCAACAAGGAGCTCTGTCTGATGAACTAGGCTCTACCCCCACCCAAATTAACAAGCAAGCTGTCACTGAAACCCAGCGGGATCTAGGTCAGGAAACCCATATGATGCAGGACTGAGAAAACTAAGGAAAAACACCCAACGAAATTAAAAACCTGTAAAATACTAAAACTGGATGTATAAATTTCAAATGAGGAAGGCTTATTTTAATTTGGTTACAATTTACTGAGGAAAAAAATCCAAATAGGTTATATCAGAAAGCTGCTCAAATGTCAAGTTTGAGCCCAGAACAGAACAGTAAATACAGTTTGTCTAGACTTTGTTAAAGTCACAGACCTTTGCAGTCTTCCATATTCTGTGAGAATCTATTTCTTGCAGTAGTCTTAATTTCTCAGGGAGCATCTACAACCTATGACCAGTGATATGCTTGCCTGGCCTGAAGAAAAGCTAGAATCAACTCTTGCTTTCCTGGGTTGTTAATGCTAAAGCAGAAATCAGACCTTCATTTTAAAACAGCAAGGAGAAGCAGACTTCTGTAAAAAGATCATACAGGTCTCAAGGAAATTAGTTGTAATTATTATATAACCATCCATTTGTTTGGTCAAAAAAGGAAAACAGAATTACATTCCAATAGCTTTAGAAAGGCTCCTACTCTGCATAGAACATGAAATACCATCCCATTTACTCTGCTCCAATGGTCTTTTCAGAGCTGCCCAAGAATGACTGAAACATGCAAACCCTGAAAAGTTCACAGGCAACTGATTTCACCCTATTTACTACTGTTTTCCAGCATGACTTGCACAGAGATATCTTCCTTTTGAGTGTGTGTAGAAGAGGCTAAAATCCAAACAGAATGCATTTTCTAAATCAAAACAGAACTGCTATAAAAACTACTAAGCACTAGCCTTTTTTTACCAAGGATTCCAATAGGTAAAAGCAACTCCCTGCATATGACTAATAATTGTGCAGTCTGATGCAACAGGTGGGTGGTACTTTCTGGACACATACTCAATTAATGTAAACTACATTGTTTTTTCATTTTGTCCAAACACAGATTAGCACATAAGTAATTTGAGGGTGGTCAGTCACTGGAACAAGCTCCCCGGGGAAGTGGTCACAGCACCAAGACTGTCAGACTTCAAGGAGCATCTGGACGATGCTCTAGTCATACAGTTTACTTTTAGGTAGTTCTGTGAGGAGCAGGGAGTTGGACTCAATGATCCTTATGGGTCCCTTCCAACTTGAGAGATTCTATGATTCTGTGATTTGAGGTAGGAACTACAGGTACCAACCACCATGTGCATGTTATGCATGATCAACAGCAGAGAGATAATTGCTGCCCTAATGTAAATGGTAAGTTCTGAAGTTCAAAGAAAATTCTTTAAAAGACTACTACATGCCAATTGCTCTATAAAGCCTTTTCTTTTGGTTAGAAAAGTAAGTCTGTGCTTCAGGCATGTCCTTGTCTTTAAGCTCAGTGCAAAATATAGGCAAATTAAACAGCCCTGCATTCAGAAAAGAGGCGCTGGAAAAGAAAATGAAATGTCTGTGTCAGACTGAAATACGCAAATTCAAGACATAAACTGTTTCTGGCTTCCACGGCATAGAAGCCTACTGAAGGATATGTACAGAGTGGGAGAAAACACATCTAATCCTGAGGCTAAGGGAAGGTAGCTATGGTTGCTGTGCTGCAGCAACTGAATAACATCAACTGTAGACCCATATGCTTGCAAAAATAAGCGAAGCATGTTAAAGCATTACCCTAAGGGATGAGGGGGAATCAAAGGCTTCCACTTTAGAAACCAAAATCTTATATTCATAATATTTTGTCATATTTAATTTCAACTACACTTGAAGAAAAAAACAGCTACTAAATTCTTTCAGCAACTATTTGCATTGACAAACTGATTTAAGCTTCTATGCTATCATACATTTATATCTTTCTATCATGGAAAGACAGTGTCACCTTTACAATCCTTAAGCAAGTTTAAAACAACGCCTGACTTTTATTATCTATTGTATGTACAAGTATTTCTGCTGTTTGATGTGTCACCTAAAAATACAGAAAGTACTTCTGATTTGACAAGAAAACTACTTAACGAATTGCACAGTTAAATTTGATTGTGTTCCTGAATTACAAGGCATGAAAAGACTAAGCCTTTAAGAAAAAAAGAAAAACAACAAAAAAAACAACTTTCTTAAATAAGAGGTTCTCAAAACAGATAATAGGGTAAAAAAAAAGAAAAAATCAAGATATCGCATACATTTAGAGTTTTAAGTTTAAATATCTCTGAATATTAGATTAAAAATTGGGTTCTGAAGCTTTTGTTTTACATTTGACTTGTTGTGGTTGCAATTTTGTGTGAAAAAAGAATGAAAACAGAAGGGTCTTGCTTATGAATTAATGAAATGGGGGATCTGGTAACTTTTATTTAAAATGTCCCAGCACTATCTGCACACCCAGTATTAGGGCTGCCTTTATTATCCAGTGACTTTTCAGCCAAGCTACTAAGCCTAAAGACAACTGGAAGGGTTAATACCATAAGCTTGAATTTCTTGGCTTACGCTGTTTTCAGACTAGTTTTAAAGGAGAATTCTTCTGTGAAAAAAATTAAGAAGTTTTATTGGCACAGACATGAAATGGACGAGTACATATATTAAGAGGATTAATTACACCCAGATTTATGCACAGACTCATTATCATCAATGCACAGAGATGTTTCCAAAATTAACAAAAGGAAGGATTATGCTTTTGAGGCAGTGGGAAGTCAAACAATCAAGGAGACTAAACTTCTCAAACAATCTTAGTGAACCATGAGTGAGCAGGAGACTGCTTACCTTCCACGCACGATGGCTGAGCCCTTGTCGTACCAGCCACCTGCCCTGGGAAGCAGGAGCACTTGACTGTTTGCGATCGTTCTTCAATGCGGTTCTTGTTGCAGCAACGATGCACTGCCACAACTTCACATGTCCCTTGCTTGACTTGGTGCTGGCCTAATAATTACAGAGGTAAGTGATGGAGAGCAAAAGAAAACATCAGTGAATAAAGAAAAAGCCAGTTTGTAGAGTCCTACAAGATACTGAATCTCTCGAACACCAGTTTAAACACCAGGAAGACAAAGGGGCAAAGCAACTTGTAGGATCTGGCTTATTCCCCCAGTTTATCCTATTCTTACTAATAAAGATCAGTTCACCATAACAAGTCAATTTTTCAGTCTATCTCCCCTGTCCCTTCCAAAGCCATAGGCAGAAAAGGAGATTGGGGTAATCAATGAGATGGATTAGACAAGATGACATGCGGAGACAGAGCATGCTCCTCCTTCCTTTGGCTTCCTGTCTTGCATTAGGTTTCATATTTAATTGTTTCCCTTCATAAATGGACACAATGGAGAGGATAATATTTAATGCAAGAGAGACTTATCTTAAATACTAGGGAAACTTTCTAACATAACAACATGATTTAAGCACTGACTGCTATGCCTATCATTGCAGGTAGGCCGAGAACAAGGTAGACTGAAAAGCTGTCATAGATAGTCAAGTTTTATTTAAAAAAAAAAAAAAAACAAACCACACACCAAAAAACCCCAACCCAAACTATATGGATTTCTTGAGTTCCCTCCCATCCTATTTTGAACAAACCTGTGATAAATATTCTATCCTATTGCTTTCCTCTCAAGTGCCTTTCCTCACAATTCAGTCCCCTATTTCTCCGAGTTTATTTTTCCCTTCCTCTCCTTTCCTTGCTCCTGCCTTCACATCTTAGCTCCACCACTCCTTGCACCTCACCATTTTCCTCCACTGCCAAACTTACTCTCTGCCCTGCCTAAAACCCTTTCTCAGAAACCCCACTTCACAAAACCCCTCTCCTGTTTGCCTAAGTCATTTCCATGTGCTCACTTCCCTGAACAGCCTTCAAGTGCTTCATCTTGCATTTGTCTTGTCTTATTTAGAGTAGAGCCTTGGATGGCTCTTATCTGTGTTTGTAAAGCACCTTGTAAATTAACAGCACTACAGAACAGGGTGGGTTTTTTAATAAGTGAGCTAGACAGAGAGACAACGCTGAGAATAATAAAAATATTCACCATCAAAGCAGTACAGGCTTCTTAAATGAGAGGAGATTACAGTACAGATATTGGTGTAGATGTGTGTAATATCAAAGGTACAACAGACTAAAGAAAGGAAGGTGAAGGGGAGAGCACTCTTCAGAAACAGACAATCCTCCAGGCTTGCTGCCTGGAGGATTCTCCTGTTTCCTACTCACTCCATGCTTGCCCTATTGGTTTTGGTTTGGGTTTTTGGGGTGGGGTTTTTTTGTTTTTTTTGGTTTTGGGGTTTTTTTTTTTATAGTGTATGTTACTAACTAATACGAGACACAGGATTTTGAGATAGAGAACACCTGGGTCTGATGCAGTATGGCCAGGCTTACATCCTTATAGATGAAATCTTATTGAGTGATAAAGATCACTGTACTTTTTGGGCAAAAATTTTTATGAGTTGATTAAGTGGGAAATAATCTTAACCTTCAAAAGAGTTAGCAATGCAATTTAGACTTCTAAGGGGGGTTTCCAAGAAAAAAAAAAAAAAAAGGAGAGCATTCAAACCTATATATATATGTATATATATAACTTTTAAAAAGCTTGGCTTTGCAATGTTCCTTTGCTTTGTGTTGTGTGTTTCACAAGTATTTCAAGTACAGCTAAAGCGCTGCCTGACTTTTGTTGCCAAATTTGTATTCACAACAACCTCAATGGACAAGAAACTATGTATATGCAATCCTGGAAAGGAAATTTAGTCTTCTATTTGTGCACTCAACATGTAAAAAGAAATTACATATACAGAGATATTTTTTGTTTTTTTCCTGAGGAAAAAGCTACACTGTACTTTTAAGCAAAATATGCTACAGCAGAAAAATGCATAATGTATTTTACAGAAAGTTGGAAAAATGTTGAAGACAGCATAAAAGTACATAGCTACTGTAATAAGTTTATTGGCAGAGTGTGAATTTTCAAGCAAATACCTCATACCCATATCATAATAAACATGAAAAAAATGAAAACAGCTACCAGCTTACAGAACAGTATCTTCTCTTTAAGTCAATATGGAAAATAAATACACAAATAGAGAAATTAAATTGGCCATGCCACTTCATTCCAAAGTATTGTTTTACAAAACACCTTGCATGACAATGTTCAGAGATAGTAAGCAGATGGCCAGGGGTTCTGACAGGAAAAGATTTTTTAAATTGAGGTTGTTAATTTAAGAGAGTATATTTATTTATTTATTAGATCTCCAGCCTGAGTCAAAACTCTTTGGAGTAAATAGGGAAAATTTCCATTGGTTTCCTACAGTGCTTACTGTGGTGGTCCTGCATTCACTGGAGTCAACAACAAAATTTCTAGTGACTTCAGGAGAGCAAGGTCACAGTCTGGACTGTCTCTTGAGAAGGAGATTTTATGAGGGAGGGAAGAAAAAGCAAAAATTTGGAACTGCCTAGGCCACATACTTGAGTTCACCCTGTATCTCATCTGAAAGACCAACCAGCCAGGTCTTCTTTTTAATTAAAGTAATTATTCACCAGACATCAGATGCCAAGATAAGAGCAGAAGCCATTTTTTCAGAAGGTACATCGTAAGGATGGAGGAGATCCAGCTCCAATGATCAATATGTAGCTGAAAGAATGTCTATTTTCCAAGCTCAAATCCGGCTTCCTTTAGGTGAACAGTCCTGTTAAGTCAATACCAAAATAAATCAAACAGGTTGGCCCTGAGCATAGAGCCTAAAAAAACCTGGGGCTCACTTTCAATTATCTTGTTTGAATTTTAAAGCAGTAACAGTGCCAGTGGCCAACCCTGAAGTGCCAGGGGTCAACAGGCACACAGATGTTTGCCAAAGACAAAATTAAGTTACCTCATGAATGCATCCTTTGGCTTAGTATCTGTTTTACCGTACAGTTATTCATGCTTCGCAGCTACACAAGCAGGTAAGAGAAGGTATCCCCTCGTCGTCTGCTGGCAGGGGTAGGATGCTAAGGTTTGAAAGTACTGCTGCCATGCAAAGGAAGACAGCGCTCTCCTCCCTTGTCCCTAGTGCGCAGATCTTATGGAGTATAACAGTGAAAGGTACTAGAAAGCCAGAGACATCTGCATGCATCATTTGCATTAATTGGATTGCCCTTGTAATAGTCTTTCCCCTCCTACATATTCACATCTATATTTCCTCCTGCTTGTTCACGCACATCTTAACACTTTTTATTCTGTTGAACACCATATGCATTTCTTCTTAATATTCAGACACATCTGTGAACAGGTGCTGAACAAATGCTAAGTGTTAACACGCTAGCTTTCTGTCCCGTTTTTGTCAGTGTTCAGCAATCTAGAGGACAAGCACTCAGTTTGCAGAGTGGCTTTCAGATTTAAGAATACTCACAGAATATCATAAAAACTAACCATCAACTCAGTCTATTCTCTGCCTAGATCTACTGAAACCTGTTGTATCTACATTCAGGTGCCCAAAGGCAGCAAAAAGAAAGAATATAAGAATACTCTCCTGCACATTTTAATCTCCATCTTGCACTAGATAAAACTTCATCTCAGGTTTAAAGTTCATTTAAGGTACAGCTGAGAGCACAATGACAGAAAAACTCACTAACAGCCTTAAAATATTTTATAATCAATGGATTCTCAAGGAAGCCAAGGCATTAGAGGAGCAGGGACTGAAGAATTTTTAAAGTGTGGAGATCACAGTAAGTGAATTCTATGCCAGACACATCAGGAAAGCCATTTCAGGGAGAACTGCAATGAGAGATAGGGAGAAAGCCAGGCTCTGGAGAGCAAAGGCCCTTTGGGCTCACTTATAAAAAGCCCATAAATTCATAGCTCTTCACCTGTAAACCTATTCAGATCTGCAACCTAAGGGCTGTCAATATTTGCAGTTGAAATTCAGTTACATCTTCACATTTAAATAAGAAAACTCTCCAAGGAGAGATACATTTTATCAGCAACAGTACCAGAGAAAGGTTCCTGTCGTGGAACACCTTCCGCATACCGAAGAGGGGATGTCTGCCAGCCAGGCACCATGGAGGACAGAGGATGAATGTTGAAAACTGTGGGGCTCTGGGTTACCTTTGATCAGGAGTTCAGCACACGTGTTGCTCTCCATATCCCAACTTCTTTACAGCTTATCTTCCCTAGAAATACCAATGCTATTCAAGTTCACAAAGGACACTTTCCCTATCTCTCCATACAGGGCACAGACATAATGGGGTATGGCTCGCTAATGGAAGCGACCTCCAGTACACTCCTTGCTATGAATTGTGCTGCCTTTCATAATGAGTTACCTACAGATAACAACAGCCTCCAGGTGCCCATGTCCAGAATGACCTCATGGACTGGCCACAAAAAGGCTCTGTGACCATTTCTTTGCTATCTGTGGGCTTTCCAGTCAAGAAGATGGTAGGCAGCCTTCATAGTTTTCATAGAAGGCAGTCATCATCTCTGAAGAACAAGAAAGTACAAACTAGGAAGTTATTAGGTTTGCAAGTTACAAGCCAGCACAAGTGTTGTGAGTACAGTTGACTGAATAATCACCACTGATCTGTTTATTCTCAGTTTAGTAAATTTTTTTCAACTCACTTATTTGAAAAGACCTTGTTTTCACTTTCTTCATAGAAGTCAGGGGGCAGATATGCAATTAATGTTTCTAAAACTCTTTGAAATCCTCAAATGAAAAGAGGGAAATACAATTATTGTTAATAAAATATCAAACATCACAGTGATGTACTTCAAAACTACAAGGAAAATATCAAAGAAAGAGGAAGGCTTTCAGAAGGTTGCTCGCCAATTCTGTCCACATCCATTTTGTCTTTGTGACTAATTCTAATCGCTCCCAAGGAGTACCCTTTCAATGCAATATACATGCAGGCAGCATGCCTTTATCAGAAATCCTGAATAACCGCCTCCTTCCTAATTTCTTAGCAAAGAAACATATGGAAAAGACACATTTGAAGGGAATTTTTATCTCTTTTTCATAAGCTGCCCTATTTGATGAAGAAAGCAACTAGTACTGTGGAGAACAGCACATCTAGACGGTAGGACAATATGACCCTAGCTCAGCACATTCTTCAGTAAGCCTCAAAACCAGCAAGCTTGGTCTGCACAAAATCAATTGCATCATTTATTTGAAGAGTAAGAGGATGTCTGTCAATAGGGAGATGAATGGCTATGGAGACAACAGTAAGAGAAACAAGTGAGTTTAGAAGTCAGCGCTGATGCTGTTTGGAAGAGGAAAGCACTCTAAAAAGCTTGGTGCCAGTTCATTATCTATTCCACCTTCATCTCATGCTGGCTTTTGCTTACAAATATATGAACACACAGAAGCATACACCAAGAGGCAAATATTCTTAGAAAAACACATATATTAAAGGAAATAACATTTGCTATTTTACACATTTTTTTACCATATTTATGAGAACCTATCCAGGTCATGGGGTGGTTTTTTTGGGGGGGAAAGGGAGAAGGGGTGTTTCTGAAGATGATACCTTTTCTCAAGAGAAGAAGCTAAAAGTCACTTAGAATGTAAAATTAACACACCATCTTCTAGGCTAGGAATTTCAGCACAGCTTTTCTCTACTACCATTCCATCAGCCACTGGATTTTTTCATAATAATTTCACATTCATGTCAAGGTCCTGACTTAGATGCCCTCCTTCCTCGAGGATATACAATATTTATATATATACTTTCTCATAAATTGTCTCTACATATACAATTCAGTCCAGTTTTACCTTTTCAGTTGTTGGCAGTAAGGGAGTGTTCAGAGATAGTCCAGAATTGCCACAAAAGGCCAGATCAACTGCTCTATTGATAAATAGACAAATATCTTCCCATAATCACCTGCCCATGATAATAGGCAAAGTAAGATGTAGCACACACACAAAAAAAAAAGGGAGCAGGGAATCCAGTTTGCTACACATTACTCTCACGTTCCACAAATACATAGCAGTATTGTAATTACTAGAGCTAACATCTGCAACAAAACAAGCAAGCAAAGATACAATGATCTCCCAAATGAAGGAATTGAAGTTGATGCTCACACTGTGTGCAGGTTTCAAACCAAAGAGTTTATCACAGCCCATAAAGTTACAGCCTTTGTTCCAGTCAAGACATTTGTGTCTCATTGGTTGTGGAAGCCAGTAGTTACAGCATGTGCAAAACCACAATCAGCATTTTAACTGGATAACCAGGGAACCAGCACCAAACTACCTTAACTTGTTTTGGGCAAGAAGTGACACCCAAGGAAAACAACAACTCTCAAAATGAGCGACTAATTTGAGAGGAACACTAGGGGTACTGTAGATCTAGGCATGTATTTGAAAAAAAGGTGAGTGACCTCAAACCCTGATAATGAGACCCAAAAAGTTAATGAAATCAAAAGTATAACCTTTCAGTGCAGGTGGAGGAACATGCTGACACAGCTGGAGAGAATCATGTAATACAGTGAATTCTCTGGCAAGTGTCAGAGGTCACATCCATATGGAGATTAAAGTCCCCTGGAATAAGTAGTATAGGTGACCTTAGAGCAGACACAAGCACTGAGACTTCTCCAAGGAATGAAGCATTAAATCTGAGTGGTCAATAAATCAAAACAGCTGAGACCAAAGTAGGTCCTGCAAACTGGGGAGGGAGGAGGGAAAAGTTGCTGCAAATGAAAAGAAAGGTGGATGAAGAGTGACCTGGAAGCAAAACCAAATTAGAACATGAGCCTCTCTACCTGCTGGGGTGCTATGCTGAAGTTAATCATTAAGGACTGCCTTTCAGCCAGGCAGTAATATTCATCCTGGTTCAAGCACGCATATCACTTGTACAAATGAAATCTAAGAGCATAAAACTTCATAAAGTACCCTGGAGTAAAGGGGTCCTAATCACTTCCTGCGGGAAACTTTCCACTATGTGGCTATTTTAGGTGAGGCAGAGAAGAAAATAGAAGGGAAAGATTTGGTTTTCCATCATAACTTGTAGTAAATGAGCAACATTGTGGTCTGTAATATAGAAGTATTTCCCACATGTCCCATTAACATTCACTCTCGCTATTACATGCGGACCACTCTTTTTCTCTCATTTGTTCCTTCCTTCACAAATTCATCATGAGAGAAAGGGAAAAAGAATGAAACTAGTTCCCTAGAGAGATTTCTGCTTGCCTGAAGAAAGCAGGTACATGCACATCCGTATAGGTCAGGCTTATGGTTATTCACCAGTTTGTAAGCAAAAATTAAATTTTCTGCCCCAATTGCGAGGGCTGACAGCCTGTAAAAACAGGGTCACTCTTGCCATAGGAAAGGAAAAGTAGCATACCTGGGATTGCAAATTGGGAAGAACTATCCCATCCATATCCATAACTAGGTCTTCTTCGACGGCAGAGGCCACCCTGACCAAGACATCATCAATGCAGCCCTAGCACGCACCAGGGCGCAGGTGAGCTCACTGTCCCCAGCAGCCTTCTGCCATTTGGAGCTACTCACAATACACAAACTCATTAGTGTACTTGTACAACTTATTACTTCACACCTATGGCGTGCCAGAGGTTCCTTTAGTATTACCATAAACTTTAAGAAAGAAAAAAAGAAAGAAAAACTCTCTAAGTCTGTCTCCTGTATGCGACAAAATAAATTTTGATGATTAGGCCTTGTGCCCTTCTGAGCATTCCTCCATCACCTGAAATATCAAATGACCATTTTGGTATTAGCTATTTAAAACAAATATTTGTAATCTACTAAATACCAGAAGTATTTTAACCCAGTTCAAGGTCATTCATCAGATAAGAATGATATTTGTTTAGAGAATATGAAACAGCAGTTATCATCTAAGCCATTAGGTTTTGCAGATTAAGTAAATGGCTGTTGCCAGAAAACAAAGTAGATGTTTGGGAAGGAAGCATTTTCTTCATTTCAAGTGAAAATCCAATCTTTATTCTCATGTCCAGGTATAGTGGCTAAAACTGAGGAGGGCAACCAGGGAATCTTGTACTCTGTTCCATTTTGGTACTCAAAACAGCTTAAATTTACAAGGCACAAAGAACAACTGCTTTTCTGGTTTTTATTTTTCAAATGCAAAGGTGCATTTCCCTCCTTAAATGAAATTGCTTTTATGGGACAGTAAAGTAATAGGACTGTGCCTGAATTTGGCAGTTAGAGGTAGGCAAATGAATAATTATTCATTAGTCAACCCTCATTTGAGAATCTGCTCGAGAAAGATCCAGACATAACTGTTGTCATTAAATGGTATAGTTTATGAAAGTTTTTCTGGTTGTCCTGTTTGACAGTCTTAATTTAAAAGAGTGACTTTGGCAGTGAATCTCTCTTTCCATTAATTGCTCTGCGTTTATTAAAATAATGCAGCAGTATTTGTTGCTACTAGAAGAATTGTCTTTTGCAAAAAACAGGACCAGTGGATAATTTGCGAATCTGAATGATACATTTCATTGCTGAAGTGAGATGAAATTTTCATGTGATAGGCAAATCAGGCAAATGGAATTTCGAGGAACGTTGCAAGCAATCAGATCGGTTAATGCACTGGGCACCAGGCCATCAGCTCCTCAGCTGGTCTTTAATCCCTGGAAAAGCCCCTATGTCTTGATCACCACTGATTAATTATTTTCAGAGTTTGCCCCATTTTGTATCAGGTTTTATATAGCTGTAATGGTTATCTTGGGTTTATTCCGATGGAATGGACAAGGAAAGCATCGCAGCAGTCCAAGTATAAGATCCAGCTGCCAGTTAAGCAATAACAGGCCATAAAACTAAATTGCACAAATGCATTTTTAATTCTGAGTGGCATGAGAACTTTTAAATGGTTTCAGCATGTGCAGCCTGTATCAAACCTGGCTGAACGGCCAATTGAACTTAAGCTATTTTAACTATTATATCTGTAAGTGCAAAGCATAAGTGTGGTTTCCAGAATGCCAACAGACTTTTTTTAGTCAGTATTATTGAATGACTTTTTTTTCTTATGGAAAAAAAATGACCCTGCAGAGTGCCCACCATTTTATGCTGCACTGTAACAGTGAAACAGACAACAATATAATCACAATCAAATAAAATGAGAATCAGAACCTGATAACAATTTCCCATAGGCCCACATTGTAACTCATGACCCTGACTTACACAGCTAACAATTAAATAATAATTAGAAAGAAGGTCAGAATTCAGAAGTTGTGAGGGTCTGTACATTTCCTATTTCATACTGACGACTCTTCTTCAAAGCTTCATCATTAACATTTTTTTTTCTTTTCAAGGTTCTACAGATCTCTTGAGCCTCGCAACTTTCAATTTTTAGTTTTCTTTACCTAAGAATAAAGGTGTAAATCTAAAATTTTGACACGTCAGTTGCAGGCTGTAGCCCAAGAAAATCCCAGAGAAGTGCAGGTCAGAGCGCCATATGTGGAGATCTGCGTTCAATAACTAGATGCATGCACAAAGAGGGGCTGCCACAACACACATCCTACGCTGATCTTTCACCTTATTTCCTCCATGTTATTTATATTATTAACCCTATGATCTTATGCAGCAAAAAGCATTTTGGCAATCAGTATACTTCCCGTTCTACCCAAATTTGGCTTTTTTCATTTGGCAACTAGCAACAATAAAGATATTTCACCCAGGCTTCCCATGTGAGTTGCTATGAAAAACCTATATGAATCAGTAAAAAAACAGTGTTAACAGACCCTTCTCAGAAACGGAAGAACTAGAGGTTAAGACATTCTTTCCCTGTTCCATAGATTGCCTTCCAAGCACTCAAGAACCCAACCCTTGTCCACTCTTATTAAAATGGACAGTCCTTGACAATGATTAGGTAGATCTCCCATTTTAATTAAGCCATTCAGCTTAAAGTGAAAAATTAAAATATAACTTTAAAATGGCACAGAAGCCACTGTATCCTGTAACCTGTACAACAGGAACAGACTGGAGAGTAACATCAAAAGTCTCCCTCCACACCATGTCTTAGCTTTGACAGAAAGAGACTACAACTCTGGGAGAAAGTCCACCAGTTTAATCCTTGAATCATATTCAAGCCTCACTGTCATCACTCAAAGGAGTAAGAAGGCTCTTGACTCTTGCAGATTATTGTATTTGGAAGGGGGGTTTCTACCATGAGATGGAAACGTGCTCCCTGATAACTAAGCACATTTTGTGATGTAGCAGCTGCAATAACAGCATTTTCCTACACCTGTACATAGCAAGACAGTCACTGGCTTAGTCCTAGGACTCTTGACAAAGCCTATTTGGACTGGAGGCTCAAAGGAGGTAGAATTGAAGGGGAACTCTCATATTCCCAAGGCCTTTTAGATGTCAAGTTCTTATGTTGGCAATGAAATCTATTTGAAAACAATGGAAATAAGATGTTTAAATAGCAGGAAGGCACTTGGATATCTTTCTCGATCTTGGCCAAAAAAAAAACCCCAGGTCAGCCAGAAAAGGGGACATACTTCATTCACTACAGAAGAGAGGGATTGCCCTTTTTAGCAGGAACACTTGTCACAACTGGGCAAGCTGCAGAAACAACGTGGTGAAATTGTCTTTCTAAAGTATCCCAACTAGCTTGTCAGATTTGACAAACTTTTATTCTTACCAGAAAACAACAGGCTTCCTCACCTGGTGAATTTTCCCTTGGCCCTAATAAGACTATCAGCAAACACAGAGATGAATTAGAATAGTCATTAAGGAGGCAGAGCATAAAAAATGAGCCACAGGAAAGGTCAAAGAAACGAGGGTGAATGAAGAAGAGCACGTGCCCTGTCGCAACCACTGCAGATGTGAAGGAAACAACCAAGGGAGAGAAGCAGATGTTCCTGTTAAAGCCGTGCAAATTTGACGGCTGCTTTCAAGGATAATGGAGCAGCCATAGGTGGCAGGAGAGGGCACACCATTAACTTACACAATGCTGGTTAGACTCCCCCAAGAGCCATTGACTTTAACAGCAATGCTCCACCATCTCCCCTATCTGATAAGACTAAAGGTGACCTGGTACAGTTGTCATTAGTTCCACTCTCTTTCCACAAAGATGGTACTATAATTAAAATGGTTGTTTTTTTCTTTTTGCAGTGTGCACATTACAAAGGGGAAACTTTAAAAATGTTTCTTCTCATCAAACTCTCTCAAAAAAAAAAAAGCCAAATCAACAGTTACTCTGCTTATTTTTCTTACCTTTAAAAACTTTGTTGACTTCAACTCATTAGAAAACAGTTTCTGCTCACGTGGTTGGCTTTTCTTGATCTTAAAAGATGCATTGCCTCACTGGCAAGATAAATTGTCAGAATGGTGACTAACTTTGGAAGTCTGTAGAGATCACCAGATTATATATAGTGTCCTTCTGGTACTTCCTTTAACTCAGTGTGGGAAGGACCAACAAGCATTGCTCGTGACAGCTGTTCTACAGAGCAGTAACAGCTTCATAAAGGCAGATGCCTCTGCCAGACCCCTTGCTCAAAGTTCCTGGGAACCCAAGAAAAGGTCAGTATAATCTGTGGTGAATCACAACAGCAGAAGTCAGCAACAACTGTGTTAGTGCCACTGTCATTATGGAGCTGTGAAGTCCTTCATAGTCTATACAACACACTTGCACACTGGCTGAATAGGCCACGGAAAAAGACTTCTCTTCTGCTCATGCCCGTTCAACTCCTGTTATTTTCAGAGCTTTCTAGGACCCTGTCTTGTTGGAGTGCCTCCCTCACACTGTTTTTCGACTAGCCTCCCCTTTAAACGTGAACTACTCTACTGCTTCCCTCCACTGTCATCCCTCCAGTGCCCACGCCAAAGGACTCGTGTCTGACAGCATCATCGCTGCCCAGCAGGTAGTTCTCAGCAGCAGTGAAACTGGCCAGAATCACGTTAATCTTACCCAGTCGGTTCAATACAAGAAAACAGCAGAAATTCTGTCTCCTATCTAGATAAGAGGGAAGGAGACAGCCAGAAAGAAAACCACAGCCACAGCAATTTTTCTTTGGTGGATATGTACTTACTAACAGCCCTGAGATCTCCAACTAATTTCACAATAACCACCTGTCTGATGACACTTCCAAACGCTACCAAGCAGATCTGGATTAGAAACAATGATCTTGAGGTGAAAGGCTCTGTATGTCATTACTAATCCATTGAGGCTTCCTGTTCTCATGTGATTGCATCTTGTAATTATTTACAAGTGCCTCTTTCGAGCACAAGAAATTAAAAGACTTTCTTTATAGTGACTATACACCTTTGGAGCATGCAAACCTGACCATTTGAGATTAAGCAATATAATTAATGCATTTGTTTCTGCACTACCACCCCCATGAAGAGACCTCAATTATCAGCACACTGACAGTCCTGGCTAGTCCAGTTTAATTCTACCTTGGCAAACAGAACATTTAATGAAAATAATTCACACACCTGGACTGCCATGCTGTGACTTCTTCAATGAAATAGTCTGAATTTTGTAATTTAAAAATACCTACATTTCTGCATTAATAAAAATCTGAGTTTTGCTCTAAAAATGTTGCCAAATTTTATTGTTAGGCAACAGGCATGGCATTATTCAGCACGAAAATGCTGACAAAGAAATGGTTTTTCAAAAGTTGTTTAGTCACTTTATATATGATTTATTGCCTGCAAGCTTCCTGTTTAAATACTTCTAACTGAGTGTCCTTGTTTCAGCTGGGATAGAGTTAATTTTCTTCCTAGTAGCAGGCACAGAGCTGTGTTTGGGATTTAGTATGAGAATAATGTTGATAACACACTGATGTTTGAGTTGTTGCTAAGTACTGCTTATGCTAGTCAAGGATTTTTCAGCTTCCCATGCTCTGCCAGGTGCACAAGAAACTGGAAGGGGGCACAGCCAGAATAGTTGATCCAAACTGACCAAAGGGCTATTCCATACCATATGACATCATGCTCAGTATATAGACTGGGGGGGGTTGGCCATGGGGCTGTGATCGCTGCTCGGGAACTGGCTGGGTATAAGTCAATAGGTGGTGAGCAATTGCATTGTGCATCACTTGCTTTATATATTATTATTACTATTATAATTATTATATTGTTATTATTATCATTAGTATTTTACTTTATTTCAATTATTAAACTGTTCTTATCTCAACCCAGGAGTTTTTCTCACTCTTACTCCTCCAATTCTCTCCCCCATCCCATCAGGGCAGGGGGAGTGAGCGAGCGGCTGCGTGGTGCTTAGTTGCTGGCTGGGGCTAAACCATGACACCAAGTCATTTACCTTTTACTCATGTATTACATATGAAATAAGAGGAAATTTTAACGGAGGTCTCCAAGAAGTTGCTTCTGAAAATGTAAAAATGGCAGTAGAGAAGTTAAGGCAAAATATCCTTTTATGTTTTGGCAAAGGTTAAGAGGAGAAAGAAGATTTAAAAGATTCTGGAATGAGTATGAAATAGTTTATTGGGTTTAGAACAATAAAATACAGTGAAATATACATTCTGCCGTGAATCAGTGGCTATGATAAGGAAGGATGCATCTAGGATGAATATTTTTATTCATTCTGAAATTGGTGGCAGATGGCCTGAAATTATCGTAAATATGTACACTTTGGAAGTGGTCTTAGCTGAGAAGATATCTGTCCTCAACAACATAACCCTAAAAGAGTTCACTTATAAACAGGAAAGCAGGTTTTCCACTATCAAGTTCCAAGCATCTTGTGCTCTCAGAAGGTGCAAAATAACAATCTATCTTTAATCACAACAACTCGAAACTGCATAGCAAGCTTGACCAATGAGCTGATAAGTCAACACATTCAGAATTTAATCTGGTGATATATAGAGTATGCCTAACTCCAAGTTACATGAAGTGTTGACTGACAAGGCTCAGCACCAGAGTGACTTAGACCTTCAGGTATGACCTTTAAAAACATCTGACTCTTCACTTAAAATATCCTACTTGTACTGAAGGCAATTTGCCATGCAAGTTCACTAAAAAAGCAGGGAAGCACCAGAACGTACATCTATTCCTAGCACTTACAGTTCCACATGGGGTGGCTAAATGACACATTTCAGCACCGCCTTTTCCTCGGGGACTATTTTAACTCTAACACGTCCTAGTGACAAGAGCTGAACAACTGAACCATCACAAGGATGTAGGCAAATGTGATTCCCCCAGGTACCATGACAACTCCAAGAAAGATAACATCCACGAGAGAGTCCCTGAGCCACACATTCTGATGTAATCAGGGATGGGAAACTCAAACAAAAGCACGATAGTTCTCACAAGGACTTCTCTGCTGCCTCTCCGCAGAGCCTGCTCAGGCCATAGCACACTGTGTTTTGAGGATGCCAGCTGGCAGACAATTCCCAGCAGAAAAGCTTGGAGAAGTTTTTGAGTATGGCTTCCAAACTGACTGCAACAGTAAGGCACCTGAAGGACTGAATCACTGTATTTAGTATAAATTTCACTCCCTTCCTGAGCTTTAGGTACAAGTACCTTAAATTTCAATAGTAAAAATCTCAGACCACCAACGCCCTCTTGTTAGCTACAAAGGCTGCCCTTTTTCCCTCCTCTTGAAATCTATTTAGACTGTGAGCTGGGGTGGATTCGTTTCCAAGGTGCCCTGGCTTCACATTCGTTCTTTAACACAGGCGAGGCATTGAGAACACTGAATGGCCACCTATACATATCTTTTACAATAAAATGAACAACGGGGTGTGTCAAAAGAAGAACTCAGCTACCCTCCTACTGAGAACTATTCCATTTTTCAGTTTGTACTCATTAAATTTTGCTAACTATTAGACATGAAATCAGACAGGTTATTTGGCAACAAACCTGACAGCTACTTTCAATGGACTGGAAAAAACAGAATCATTTATCTCCTGCAGGAATGTATTTTGCACTCTGAAATTAAAAGGTGCGGTCTCTTGAAAATCATAACTTATTTTTCCTTTTTTTAATTTATTTAAAATCATTGACATTTTATCAGGAACTTTGGTAATATATTGTTATTAAAAACACAGTAAAATTGGGTAAGGGAGAATAGATTTCTCTTTCTTTTAATGTTCCTGTCAGTTTCAACCAGAGGGATTTTTTTTTAAATGAACTTTTTACATGTCCATCAAATTTCAGTAAAAATTCCAGTACAGAATAGAAGTCTGTTAATCTAGACCCCATAAAGCATGAAAATACTACAGTGAAAAACCAGACATATTTGTGCATGAATTACCTTGTCAAAATTGGAACTACCTTCTTTGAAAGAATTTCTCACACGTCCTTCCTAATATTAGTGAGAATAATGTTATGACTGATCATGATTCACTGCTTAAAGAACAGGTATATTTCAGATGAGAGGTGGATGGCAATTACTGGGATGAATAGATCCTATATTAGAGATTCAACATGCTGCCAGTCCAACACATTATCCTTTGTCAGCTTTTAAGTAATCTTAAGCATTTGGATAGAGGTGGATTATTAGATAGTTTATGTTTCAAGGCACACAGACAATATATGGAGGCTTACTGTTAGAAGTGGAAAACATCTTTGTTTTCAGGATTCTGTAAACAGCTTGCCCAGATACCTTCACACTACAAAGTTGATGCTTTGACTGAAGCTGAACAGGGACTCCTTCTTTCAGCTGCCATGTCAGACCGTGGAACAACACGGAAAGTGCTGAATTAAAATCTTTAAAAAAGAACCTGTAGCAAGGAATGACCAGTTTTTAGCTACAGGCAGAGAGAAAACACATAGCCTAGCTTCTTTTAGTAAGCAATCAGTCCTTGGGTGTAAAAGTAAATACAACGTGGCTTATGTCTTATCTTCACCAGTACCAAACCAAGACAGGCAATTAGGCAAAATGAGAATGGACTCAGTGAAACAATTTGTTATTTGTTTACTATACAGTATCATCTAATAGAGACTCCACAGAAACAAAATCCCTTCCTGGAGGTCTTTGCTTTGCTCATAACTCATTACCCTAGAGACAAGAGATATCACTGATGCTATTTTAATCCACTAAGCCGCCTTAGCTCAGCTATATGGCAAGTCTTATAAAAGTCTGCTGTGTACAAAGCAAAAGCTTCCCTCTCCTGGCAAGAAGACCTTGAACTTGAAGGTTTGAATCTATAGCAAGTCAGACTATGGCAAAATGACTAGTCATAATAGTAGTGCAGGATAATGCCTTATATTTTCAAATTTTAGGTTTTGCTGTACTGTATTACTGCACACATCCAGCAGCCCTTGTCACCAATAATTACTATCGCACAGTAACTACACAAAAATACTTGCCAGTTAACTAATTTCATTTTGACAGTTTTGGAAACAGAAGAGGAGAAATATTGACATCTCCAAACTACAGTCAGTGGCTGACACCCATCTTCTTTCTATCCAAAGGAGCTGCTGTCAAATGAATTGCTTGAAAAGGTATTTGAGGTGGTTCTATAGCATACAGCAAGGATGCATTGCAGAGCCTTCTGCAAGTATTATTTCTTGGGGTACTATTAAGATCAGTACAAATGAAAAATACTCCTTGGTGGCAAAAAGCGACAACTTGAGTAAAGGACTATTTATAGATGGCCAGTATTTTACGGGCTAAAAGAATTTTGAGAATAGTAATTGCTTCTAAAAAATAAAGCAAATCTTGACTTTTTCAGCAATATGCACTAAATATTTAATAAGGGATCCTGGAGCTCAGAAAGGTTTAAGACACTGTGTTAGGATATTGAACTAATAAGCTCCTCCAGTAAGCCTCTAAATACGTATAGTTAAACACTACCTAGTTTATTTTAATTATTTAACACAGAGACTGAAGGAGGTTAATGTGACCCAGCGGATTTGTTTCTGTTGAAAACTATTGCCTCTCCTTACTCAAAAATCTGCATGCTGAGCTGCATCGTAGCACAGAGTTACAAGGGAGCAATCAGGAATAGAGGTTTACAGCTGCTTGCTAACGTCCAAATGATAGCATTTATACCAGGGCAGTGACTGCATGAAGGCACAGGTAATAAAAAAGTCAGGCCCCTTGACTTTGTTGACAACACTGGAAAAACTAATACACTTAAGTTAGGTGCATAGTTGAGAACACCCTTGATGATGGGCGATATTGCTAGATTCCAAAATTTAGTTTTAGAAATATAAAAGTCCCCACTGTTTACCATTCAGCTCACAAATCATAACTGCTATTTGTCCTTCTCTCTCTTCAGACCATGGATGGCATGTCACTTTGATCTTCAGCCTTTTCCTCCAGCTGAGGCAGCATAGAAAGCAGCCTTTACTAAGCCACTGAAAACAACAAAAAACCCCAAAGCCCTTCACTTCAAAAACCCCAAAGGATAGTTATTAAAAAACAGGGGAAAAAAACCACTTTTGCAATCTTCTACATCCAATCAAAAAGAGAGAAATAAGGGAAAGGTAACCATTCATGGCCCCATCAGGGGTGAGAGGAATAATCCAGTTTTAAGCAATACCAGCTAAGGCCCAGTCTATTCACCTGGATATCTCTTCCTTAAAAAGACTGAAAGCTAGTCTTGCATAAGTAAAAAAGGGCTTGGGCTTCATTTTTAAACGGGTACCTGGTTTATCAAAAGGAATCTTGTTCAAAACCCTTTGTTTTCATTTGTCCTCAGGAATGCAAGCACAAGATGAGGCTTATGTTCCTTCTCATATATGGAATGGAAAGCTGTACGTCTCATGCACAGCATGATGTGCCAATGAAAAATGTGGTTTAGTTCTGCAACTTCTCTGAGTATTTCAGAACTATGTTCAGAGTCATCATTTTGATTCTACAAACTAGTATTGATACAACAAAGGTTGTTAAAGACTAAGGAAAAAGCCACCAAGAGCAGAAGTCATGGGACTCTTAGAGGGTCAGTTGGCAAAAGAAAGGCTTTGGAGTTCACTGCGTTAGGTCAATTCAGAAGAGAACAAATAATGGAATTTTTTGCATATGCATCTCCTAGAAACAAAGAATCTGCTGTGCTAGAGCAATCCTATCAGCAGATCCATGCACAAATGCAGCTTTGCATTGCTCTACCATTGGAGATCTACTGACTTAAAACTGCAGAATCCTGCCCAAAGGCATGATAAACACTGTTATTTCAGCTTCTCAAGAGACCAGCACTGGGGCCTTGACCCTTTGCCATTCAGTCTCTCTCACCACCACCATCACTTTCTTTGCAGTTATCAAGAAGGACAGCTGTGACTGTGCTTTGTTTCTAATTCAGCACTCTGCCTGAAAGGTGCGGCCTTTTTAAACACTTTCTGAGATGCAGGTGCCTAAATTCCATAGCTGTTGGATTTCTAGCAATTAAGTAAGTTGTCTTTTGTGTTTGGGGTCTTTGTCTTCCAGAAAAACAGAACTTCATGACAATTACCGATCTCGCAGTAAAAACAATCTGATTTTCAAACAAAGTTGAGGTAAAACAATTCCAAAAACTCCAAATAAGATCAACATTATCTTCAATCACCTAAAATCTCAGTACTGGGGAAATCAGTGGGGCAGAAACAAACAGGGAAACTCATCCATACAAAAAGAACATTTAAAAATAATTAGTGATTCAAACATTTTATCTGAGAATAAACCCAGGAGGTAGCAGAGTCTTTTTACCCCCAGTCCTGAATAAAAATAGCACACTTAAGTCTTAATTTTGTTGCTTATTTTTCCTTTTCTGCAGGATTTTTATTACTGCTTTCCTTTAAAGCTCTCCCAAGACTCAGTTATGTTCCCGGAGAGCTTTTAAAGGAAAAGAGCTTACTTGCCTGGCATCTCTTTCCAGCCTCTCTTAGCTCTAATTACAAGGTAAAGATTAAAAAGACAAATGAGTATTATCATTGCATCCTTGGCCTTTTAGAAAGGAAAAAAAAAAAACCAAATCCAAAACAAAACAAAAATCAGTGGAGCTTCCAACCTCAGGTAAAATGTTGTAGTCAGCAGCTTGTACTGGGAGAGGAGGAAAGAAAAGATGAAATCCAATTTACAAAAAAATTTCAGTACAAAGCTCACATGCCTTGTGGCAGTCTTGCTTGAGTACAAAGTTGTGCAGCATGCAGGTGACATAATTAGGTCACTGGGGGCAAGGCTTCTTAGAACTATTACGTAAAGAAATCCATAAAAATCTCTCAAATTAGACTTCCTCCAGGTTTCAAGAAGGTTCAAAACAGCAACTCTTTGAGCAACCTGGAAGTTCTTGCTGGCAACACATAGCACTGCAGTTTTATGCTCTGGCTAACTAAATAGTTACTTTCCATCATTATTCTGTTCTCAGCTTGCAATTATTTATGGAACCTGCTAAATACATTCTATAACTTTGGCACTGAACGTGAAACAAGATTAAAGAGACACAACAGGCAAGCTGTCATTGGTGTTTCCTTGTCATTTCAGAATGACGAGTGACATTGCTCATACAATAAAAGTGACTAATAAGAGTCAGACTTTGTAGATCAGATTTTCAGAAGTGTCTGAAAGGTGACCCAGAAGCATTGAAAACAATGACCTTTCCTGCTCAGTATTTGTTGCTACTAACTCAAATGGATTATATCTAATATTCAAAATCTAATGGAACAGAAATCAAGTGTGAGTTGAACACTCACATGTGAGAATGGCAATGGTTGTGCTGGGAGGGATGGAGCACAGTGTGGGGATCATGGTCCACACTGACACAACAGCTACAGCTCACAGCCCTAAGCAGCTGCCCATGTATGCATTTATTGGATTTTTCAAGTTAGGGCAATACCTGCTCCCGCTCCTCTATCACCACAGGCTGGATGGAATTGCCCCACAGACAATCTTACTTCTGGCCCATTTCACAGTGGCAGCACCAAGAAAACCAGGATTCAAATCATCACCATCTTCTCCTATCAGAAGAAACCAATTTTTCTTACATTAAACAGACCAAATCCCATTTCAGAGGTGACCATCACCTCTTGAGGTGACTGTAAGAAATAATCCCTCACTGATCATGCTGTTCCACTAAGTTGCATCCATGACACATGTCTGTTTTCTGCCCCCATCCCACATCACTGCCCTGGCTTCCATTCTCATCCACTTCACAGTGCTCAGGCATCTTCTGTGCCCCTTAACTACAACAAGGCAAGCGCCAGTTCCACCGTAGCAATGTATTATTCAGCAAGCTGCCAGGACACACAGGACAGGTAACCCTCACAATTACACTGTTGCTTTTTCTTAGTGGGGGCAATAATGTACCTCACTGTTGGTTTTCTTCAAATTCCTAGAAACCCTATCACATTGAAGATCTTAACTTGGTTGGATTTGGCCCAGCAGTTTCAAAAAATTATTGGGGAGTCAGTGACAGTTAGAGGGACTGTAAAATTACATACATCTTGCTCCTTTAGGAACTTTTAGTCCTTCAGGGTTAAGAGGTGTTTGAAATGCAAGGTGTACACACAGTTCCCATTTTGGAAAACACCGTGAATTAAACAGTCTTACTAAACACAGTAAGACTCAGACACCTCTTGTTCTCTGCCACAGTCCCAATTCCATTTACTCTGAAGCATTTTGTAATTAATTCAGAACATGCTGGACTATTGGATTGACAAGTATCAGAATACACAAGAGCAAACTGCAAAGGAGGACTAAAGAGAATGAAGAAACAACTTGCTCAGAACAAGAACCAAAGCACTGTTCTTGCCACCTGTAGCTAATCCCAATACTTGGAACAAGACACCAACATAGGGATCCACTTAGCAGCAGCCTTTTTACACAACTATTACAAATACATAAATCATCTCTTGATTATACTGTATCATTTCCTAATGAATGTACAGGAGAGAATCCCAGTACACATCTATTCTGTGACCTTAAAACTCCCAAATTTGCCTTAAACTCCCCAATTTTGTATGGATTATTTCATGTGTCTGCCAGCTAGAGATGTTCTGTCCTCTCCGTGGATCTTCCATCATCTGTCACCTGGGGCACACACAGCACCACTCCCAAAGGGTCAACCACAGAACTAGATTAATAATGCTAACCAGTTACCTTCTCTGAATGACACTATTAACCCTAATTAAGCAATCTCTCTATTTCTAAAAAGTCCTCCTCCAAAGTGATTTTTCCTGCAGGCTTTTAAGCCAAGCAGATAAATTCAACAGCTGGGACAGTCCCATAAGTCAAACAGTCCCAATTTCCATAGCACAGCATCAGATAATACATTCAGCCAGTGCACATGGCTTGTGTTGATAAGTTTCAAACAGGTTTGTGTTACTGTTTCTGCAAGCAAGTTCGAAGGAGGTGAACAAGTTGTCAAAATCTCGTTTCATTCCAAGATTGAGGGCCATAACAGAGATCAAGCCTGTACTAGCTCCAAGCTTGCATTTTTCTCCACATAATAATTTTCCTTACTTTATTATCTCCACTTTCTTGTCTAGCACCATCTCTAGGACCTGTGGCTGGGATTAAGTCTCTTCTACATATCCAAAAGGAGCTACTGTGGAATTACTGCGCTGGGTGTCACTGCTATGGCATTTACAGGCCCTGCTGCTCTGGGGAAATAGTCTGTGTTTTGATCTCTTATTTCCTGCTTGCAACAAACAACACTATCTTTATTCTACCCACTTAACACCACATTCACCCCCAAGTAAATATAAATTTTTCCTCTTAAACTTAGAACCACCTCCAAAGAAAGCAGGTGTGATATCTTCAGAACTATATCTTACTTTCATTTTGGCTACAGTATTTACTGTTCAATTAAAAACCCAAATATATATATATATCAGCTCTCAACATTTAGTTGCAAGAGAACAGGAGTCAAAAATAAAAAAGCTCTAGTTCTGCAGATTGAAATTCAGTCTCTACCTAGATACCCAAAAATGTCACCATCATTAGAATTTTAATTTTTGTGGGAATTTCTTATCCTGCAGAGAGCACCTTAACTGTACAAATCTCTTTTCTCTTACTGTACAGACTCAGCACAGAAATAGCTGAAAAATACAGCACTGACACTGAGGTGAGCTGCCCATACTTTCATCCTAATGGATTGTTAGCCTCGGAGGCGAGCTGGATCCCATTTAAATGCTGGCACACATATAAAGTATCGTAGGTCCAAGCACTCATCATAAAATCATGACATTTATTTAAGAAACGTGTTATGTTATAAAGGCACAATGCTACACAAGATGTTGTTACAAATTTTAAGTAATATAATTTACATTTTAAATGGACTCAAAAATTCAGATACTACTTCAAGTAACATGAGGAATGAGGGATTGCTCAAGGTCAAATCTAATTACAAAGCCTGCTAAGATGAGGATCATTTTTTAAGCAGCGGGAAATTAAATTATTTGTCCACACTATCTGCCAGTAAATACCTGCCTGTTTTAATTGCTGTTGATATAGCCTAATAAAAATTGGAAGGGAAACACTCATGCTCAGCTTCAGTTCCCTTTCCAGGTAAAGTTCTACCGGACATTCAGCAAGCCGAGCTGGTCATTGCTGCAGCCTGACCCACAGCAGTTACACGGGCACATCACCTACTCACTGGCTCACTCAGACCCCCAGCTTTTTGAAGATCTAGTACAGCAACATGCATTCTTGGACACGGTGAGAAAAGGAACCTGAAGACCAAGCTGTGCCTCTCCTGGATATACAGAGGCAAATAACAGAAGATTAAGTAGGGAGAAAGTCACATGAAAGCTGGGAGGATATGTTCTAACTTGGACAGTCCCACTACTCAGACAAAAGAAAAGGAATATATGGATGTGTTCTGCTGCTGCCATCCAGTGGGGAGGTTGAGTAGAAAGCACTTGAGTAAAGATCGATGGCTAACAAGGGGCGAGCCTGAGTCACTCAGATTGATGCTTATTCTGCACCTTGCTGTCAATGCCATCCAAGACAAAAGTTTTCAGAGAAAGTAAAATAAAACAGGTGCTGAATAAGAAACTGTTGTAACAGTCTGCTCCTTCTGCACAAGGACAAAAGAGGCACTCTGCTGCTCCGGCTCATTCCTGGTGCTGCCTGTGAAATCACTCTATGGACTTGATCCGCTTCAATCCTGCAGCTGTTTAGCTGTTTAAAGATGTTGGAGCTGACAGAGGGATGGTTACACAGAGCTTTGTAACATGCAGGATCTCAGCTTATACCATCACAACTTTCAAGTCTTCCAACCTGCAAATTTCATTGCAGTTAAAATGGAAGTTCAGCAACTACCTTGCATACACACATTTGAAAAATCCTACTGGCTGCTAATCTGCAGTGATAGGTATCTAAATATCTCATTAAATCTAGCTTTAAAAGGCCATGTCTGCCTTATTTCAGTCCTTGGGAGCTCAGAATACAGATGTGTAGGGCAAAATGAGACTCTGATACTCTGCTATCTACTTAGCATCCCCTTATAGATAACAGGGGGGCTCAGAATTGGTAAATGATAGCTTAAAGTTTTCATTATCAACATCATTACTTGTGGATGATGAAGCAGAGGCAGTGACAACAATTTAAAGTTAACTCAAATTGTCAGGGTACAGTCTACAGGGCAATTTATGAAGAAGATAAATTTCTGATGCTAATAGGACTCAACAGCAAGACATCAATAGGCAAGAACTCCTCCAGCAAATCAAGGAGAATGGGAAGCAGGGGGGAGTGGACTGACTTGGGACTAGGAGAGGAAAAGACAAAGCTTTCCTCAGCAGTCTAGCTGCACAATCAGCACTCTGCTTTGTGAGACTGTGAGATGCTGCTGAGACCAACTCTTGTTTCTCTATGTCCATATTTTTCATACCTTTATAATATTCCCTGTAAAATTACTACAGGCAACATAAAATTATCATTTAATCCACAGCATCAAATCCTGCTACACAGAGGTCTCCCAAACAGCAGTAGTGGTGTAGCAGTCAACAGAGAAGGGGATGATGCTTTCTTTTTGATGTAGGGGAGGAAGTAGGTGAATAATAAACACTGTTTACCAGTACTGACATTCAACTGCACCATCAGCAGAATGGAAGAATCATAATTCACATTTCATCTGTTTTGACTACTGAGACCTTATCCACATCAGCCTAACTCTTTGATTATCTTGGGATTTGCATAGCAGTTGGAAAGACTGATACGTTGTCCTCCTTGTGCAGTTAACCTTCCTGAAAAGCAGGGATACAACCAGAACCCCTCTACTCTCCAGCAAGTCCTGGGTGCTATAAGTAACATTCTACTTGAGTCACATGCAAAACTTAGAGCTGCCCTGTGATTCCTTGCTACACATTACACCAGGCACCAAGTGAGCTTTCTACAGAGAATCTGCAAGTATAGCTGCCCTTGTTTTCTGCCATATGTTCTGTTCAGCTCTGTCTGAGCAAGACACCAAGACCAGGGCCCTCTCGGTGCTTAATTTCAGAAGGATTAATTTAAGATAGTTATGTTTTGTCAGGAAACAGATGTCCTTGATTTGCCCCTATACCAAAACACAAAAAGCCCATTTACCTTTTAAAAAAATTAACTGCAGCGTTAAAGCCCTGGTCATTCACACACCCATACAAACATTGCATAGACAAGATTTGCATAGCACATAACATAAAAAATAATCTCAGCCTTTGCACATTTCTACCAGGTTACCACTTAACTGTGTTTTAAACTTTAACACTTGTTTGGATACAAGACAGCAGAACTAACTGAAAATGTACAATATGTTATTTAATCTCTAATTCTAGTCAAGAGGATATGTAATCGTTAGCACAGACCTATTTATCTCCCTCTCATTTCATCATTCAGTAATTTAAATGTGATTTTTGAATTTCAATTGGCTTATCAAGTGCTCAATGACATCATGAGGTCCTGTCTCCACTGAAAGTGATTTCTGCCTTTCTTCTTCCTTGAAGACTGTCGTCTTGTTCACTCCATCAATCAGCCTGACATTATCTTCCTCTCACAGAGCAGATAGCTTAAGTCATCAGATTTATGCAAAAAATAACAAGTAGCTCTCATTGCCCCAGAGAGCACTTTGCAATTGGATGTTGTTCTTTACGCACACTCTTATCGAAGCACAGTGTTTATCCTTGTGTATTTCATACTGTCTTCTTTTTATATTCATCTCTTTGCTTAATGCTTTATTTACAGTATGTTAGAACATCAATGACTTTTTTTTAAAAAAATACTGCTTATTGATTTTCAAACAGATAGAGAAAAAAGGTAAAGAGGAAATGGAAAGACAGGGGTATTTAAGAAATCCATTAACACAAAATGGAATTAAGATCTGAAATACATACTCACATGCTAGTGTAACTCATCTGTTAAAACACAGACCTCTAAACACACCACAGCACCCAGATAGTTCCAGCAATCTGCATCTTCCTTTCATGCTTCTTACCCTGTGCTTTCACACCTTTTCTTTTATTTAAGCCTGTAATCTCATTCTTCAACTAAGCAGTCACTCCAACTTTACAGGGAAAGAATAGTGTCTCACTAAAAACAGCTTATTGTTTTGTGGGAACAAGAATGTTACATATCCTAGTTCTGTCTTAGGACTTGGTTGTATTTTTAAGGCTTCTACAACTGAGGTTGGCCAAATGGTGGTGAGGAATGGTACTGCCCTTGCCCCTGGAGAAGCTCGGTGGTCTGCATGCCCTGAGGAGTGATGCTATCAATGAGTCATTTCAATGGGGCAGTGCCAGAGTGCTGTTGGCACCTCCTAAGATGGGCGCAACCTGATCCATCACAACTGCTGGAGGACCTAAGTTTAAGAGGGGCCCTGGCATTCTGGCTTTCTACATAGTGAATGGAGAGGCAGTCTTGTCACCTAAGTGTCACAGTCACTGCATCTCTCACAGGGTATCCGAGCAGGGCACAATGATGCTTCCTCCCCCCACTCCTCCTCACTCAGCTAGCACTGTGTGATTTAGCAAGGAGCCATCATGATATTACTGAAGGGGTGGTCATACCCTTCTCTGCCAGAGGTCAGTACGTACTGTCTCTCAATTCTAGTTACCTTAGTGTTACCTGTGCTTTGCACCGACTTCTGCGATAAATGAGTATCAGGCTATTGGTACGCAATGACTGTATTATCACCTCACTTGCCTGAGACAGAAGGACCCCACTTCTTCGCTCCCCCATCCCCACAGGCAAGTGGCAAACCAGTTCGTAGTGCACATGCTAACGTAAGAGCAGAGGCAATTAGCAACATCCATTGTCTCTTTACAACCATCTGCTGAGGCTGCCACAAAACAGACATCTCCCCATTGCGTGTCCCCTGACTGAATTTATCATTTCACAATATGCAGTTTTCCCTTGGTCAAGGAATGACCTTGCTAATGCCGTTTATTATCTAACAGATCACAGATTCATCGAATGCTTTGGGTTGGAAGGGACCTTGAGAGATCATCGAGCCCAACCCCCCTGCAGTGAGCAGGGATTGAACCTGTGACCTTGGCATTATTAGCACCATGTTCTAACCAACTGAGCTAACCTGAATGGTCTCTCAGACTGAAAGCCCATGTCATACTCCATAAAAAAATATAGTGAGCAAAACTTAATAACTGTAAGAATAAAGTATTTAGCATTCAATTCAAAATGTTAATAATAATTTAAAAATCCCATTTCTTTGCATGGCCTTTTGACCAACTCAGCTAATGGACTCTGGACTAGGAAATATGGCAAATAAATTTGGGAAGGAGCTTACTGGTCACTTGTCAGCTTTGATAGGTGTATACCTTCACTGTTGCTGGCCAGCCCAGTGCAATGATGGTATTTAAGTACTGCTCTGTGTTGTTTGCATAAAGAGTAGCCCAGCCGCCAAGTCCCAGGCAAGGCAATCTAAATATAATCTCTGGCACTGTTCTGCAACTGAGCCCAATTTGTTCCCAAGACCTGGAAGCATTCACCATGCATACATGCATGTTTCAGCCCCCCATCTGTTAAATGAGAATAATCACACTTCATTTGTAAAGCACTTCATGTTCTACTGACAAACACCTTGTATTGCTTTGATTTCAGCAAGTCTGGCTGCCAGAGTAGAGTTACTCCAGTGTATCACTGTTTATTTAGACTGAAGCACTTGGAGCAAAGACCCTTCTCTTTTGTTGCGAGGCAATACAGAGAGAATGCTGGGTCACCTTTATCTCTCTGGTAAACTTGTCATTCTGCAGCCATAGCTCTTTTTAATGCTGTTTTGATGCAGTTCTTGCTACAGCTGAAAGAAAAGTGGAAATGATTTTGCAAAAAACCCTACTCAGGCCTTGGTTCTGATCCAGAATTCAGTTAATCCAAATGCCTTGATGAGGGGGAAGGGTCAAGAAAATGCTTTCCATAGTCACTGTTAGATTAGATTTGTTCCCCCAGAAGAGGACATATTTTCAGAGTAAACTCTCTTTTCTCTCTAGCTTGGCACAAACTACCATGTGATACACTCCGAAAAAAAGGATGTTTCTTTACATTAGCATAGCAGACTTATTTGTCAGTTGTAGACTAATTATCTTGGCTCCTTGTTTGGGGACTGTGGCATCCCTTGCAGTAAATTGCATTTTGCCGAGGGCAGCAATTTTACTCCATTTCTAAAGAACATCGACACAAAGTTTTGGGGTTTTTGTATTTCCAGTAAAATTAGTGTATGGGGGGTGGGGGTGGGGGGGGGTGTGAATAGCACACCTGCACAGTATTTCCAAATTAAATGTCAAAGTGGTGCTTTTTCCTATGTAGTTCAAACAATGAAAAAAAATGAGCATAGGTCTGATAGCAAAATCCACTATGTTGTTCCCCCCCCATTTCGGAAACCTTGGAAATAGAACAAAACCTGAAAAAAAAATCACTCAATGCAAGTGAATTATTAAACTCTGAGTGGGCACTCCCAAAACAGACAACTCATTTGGACACACAGTCAAGCAAGTGTCAGTCCTAAAAGGCAACTTCCAGTGCAATCAGGCTTCTTTTTACTTTTTAAGCAAGATGCATTTAGAAACACTGAAAATAAAAATATCAGTTACATTTTAATTCCTCAGTGACCCAACAGTGCTAATTCCAACAGGGTGCACCTACAGAACAGTGGGGACCTCCTTCTACATTCAAACTGTTTCAGATGAGAGATTTCAGTTGATTTAGGTTTGGGGTTTTTTTGTTTTCGTTTGTTTTTTTGGTTTTTTTTTTTTTTCAGTTGGAAGTATACCAGCATCTGCTGAAAGGACTCAATAGACAGAAATCATTAGCATATCCACAATTTGGGCCAGACACTCATGTTGCTAGGGTAATTTATGCCAACTGACATAATTTGCACTTTTTTCAAATTATACTGTAACTTGATTTTCATACTTTCAGTAAGTTATATTTTCTAAAGACAATCTAAGAATACTCAGGAGTGGCAACAAACATCAGTGACAATATAGCCTAAGATCTTCCTGTTTGATTTCCTCTGCAAAGGGCATCTCCTCGAAATGGTAAGCCATAAGAGGACAGACACCATTCCTGTGGGTGACTAGTTATTTCTTGTGCCTCATTTTTTTATTTTTTAAAGGGGGGGGGCAGGTACAGAGTGTTTGCACAATTATTGCTTATTCATGAAATGCAATAATCTGGTTCCATAACTTCCAGTGCCTCAATATACTTTTTATTATATCACCAGACTGTGCAAATTATATCATTGGGATGGGGGGGAATGTGTCAGAAAGCCTTGATACTTTCAAATTGTATGGCACATAGTATAAAAGAGCTGTAAATATGTATTTATAGGGAAAACTGATATTTCCATGCTCTTTTTCAAGAGATTTTGTCTTTCATTGTGTTGTGCATTGGATTAGGAAGAGCACTGAATCTAATCTGGTACCTTACAAAGGTATGAATGAGGGACTGTTCTTCTCTCCCCTTTTGCGCTGTTTGTTGCTGAAGGACACTTGTGCTCTAACCAAGCAGGCTAACGCCACCTTAGAGCCCTTGAACCCCCTCATCTTCATGTCCCGTCTAGTGACAATCCGGGGGCAGCACAAAGGAGGAAGGTCAGCGTGCTCTCTATCAACTTTTATTTCCTGCTAGGTAGAAGGAAGTTTCCCAAGGAAAAAGGGAGCTATAGAGGAAAGGATAGACAGAGCACAAGACATACTCTAACCTTTTTCACCCAACTGGAAAATAAGATGCATAGGAAATACTACCTTGATACATTTAAATTTTTGCTTTACAATTGCTTAGTTTCATTTTTGCTCTCAGGCATCAACAGCCAACATGAAACTAAAATCAGCTACATGCAACACCCTACAAACACCTGTTAACACAATCATGATGTTACACACAGACCCTGCCATTCCACCCCAGAAGTATAACACACCAAGCTAGTTTGCAACAATTTGTCTCTGTGCAAAAAAAAGGCAGTAAAAGAAATCTGTTTATTCCAAAATCTTCACTGCATCTTAGGATGCTACTTTAAGGAAACACATGTGTAAAACTAATGGAAGAACTGATATCAGGAAGATGCAAGCAGTAAATAATGCTAAGAGAAATCCTGCCTCGCACTTATCCGGTCATTATTGCTTTAAACAACAATGTAAATCAAAAGAATAGTGACCATCACTGGACCGCAAGGCATATGGATGCTGTCCATCAGAGAAACAAAAGTGGAAACAAAGAAAGACAGAAAAAAAATAAAGGCAGGCCAAACACTAAGCAATAGAACCGTTGATCCTAGAATTTTCTACTCATAACTTCTGTCATTTGCAGGGTATCGTTAAAGATTGCCATCCTGAAAGATAATGAATGTCAGGTGTAGTCTCCACTCCTGTGCTGATGGATAGCATCTCCAGGCTGATGAGGAGAGATTACCCTGCTGAACCCTACAAGACATCTTTAATCTCCTGATTTAGAATCCATTGTCCTCTACCAGTTGTCACTCTCCTGAAGGAATGCAAGAATGCTGCCAAACACTGAAAAACAGACAGCTGCAGCAAAGGGCTATCAGCAGCAACCTGGAGGTGCTCCACCAACAAAACACAAAACACTTAAATGTTAGTTTAAAAAAAAAAAAAAAAATCCATCTCCAGGTTCTTCCATTATTAATTAAACATTTTCTGGTTTCCAAGAAAAAATGCTTGCTCAAACATGTCCTTGAAACCAGACATCAACACCGTAAACTTTCAAACTAACATCAAGGGGCAGCTGTCTGTGAGGGGAAAATACCATGATTGGCACAAGAGCAGAGCTGAGCACTTCCTCATGCGGTCTGAGCAGACAAGGCACAGTTGGGGCATGTCTGATGCTACAGCCAAGTATGATAACTCATTTCCTGCTCTTAAATGCAGGGTGAATATTTTGTACCCACCTACAGCCAAAATCATGGGCAAATGGAAGTCAGCATGGAGGGTCAGCATGTCCTAGCCTGCTTCGGAATCACCCTTCACCTGGCAGCACAGAAAAAATAGACACTAAGTCTAAACCCCCAAATCAACAGAAAGTGCTATCCATTTCCATGGACTTTTATACAAGCCTGTGCAGTCACTCATTTGGGATGAAACTCTCCAGTAGCACAAGGCCTTACAGTTACATTAAAATGGGACTTTAAGTTTGGGATAGGCTCTGTGCTGCTATTACAGTTAATGTAATTGCAAGGCTGGGGCAATGCAGCCCATGCAGTAAGCACAGACATGTCGATCAATAGTAGAACAGGCCCTAAAGCAATTTCCATCCCTCAAAATGGCAGTGATTTGCAAAACACTGAATGATGTATTCTGTAAGAATGACTGGCTTAAGGGTTAATAAAATCATAACTATGAAGTCTAACTTTTCTGCTGGGACCAAAAACCATATGACACATTCAGAGCAGGCTGGAAAGTAAATCACAGAAGAATCACAAACTCCCACTTCAGCTGGGTCAGGACTTCATCTTAGGCAGGTCTTTTAATCATTTCAGAGCAAAGAATTCAATGCAAGTCCTTTACATTTCAATCTATTGCCTTCATCACTCAAGCATCCATCCTACCAAGGACTTAGCGTGTTGACCTCTATGTAAACCCAGAGCAGAGCTCCTAAGTAGAACATGTTCTACTTTTGGTTGCATCACTTCACCCAAATTAACATTGAGGACAAGATGCTTTCCATCCTATTTGTGGATTTTCACTTATCCAACCATTTCTTTCTCCCTGCATTAGCACAAGCCTACCCATTTGCAATACAATCTTTTTTATGAGTTCTAAGTTTGGGAGAAGTAGATTAAAAAAAGGCAAAGAGCAAAGAAAGCTTTCTTGGTTAGAATTTTGGTCAATGGAATGTAAAGATTATCATTTATTGCAGATAGCAGCTATATAAAAAATGATGCTGTCAATGTAAAACGAATAAAATAAAGACAGTATTTTCACAGGCTTTCCCCAATGGCTTTAAAATAAGGTCACTTTCATATTGCAGGAAGGAGCTTGGTTTCAGCCTCCTGCTATACAGATGGATACACTGAACTTGGCCATTTACATATTAAATGAGAGTTCTACAGAAGACTAAACTAACACCGTACTCCTTACTGGTAACATAGCTATGCATCCAAATTGAAGTCGTCGTCAAAATCTGCCATATAGATTCGAAGTTCCCACTGTTATATAAGGAAAAACAGGAAAATAAGAAGTATTTCTTCCTCTTTTTTCCTCTCAAAAATAAATATACCAGCAAACTTCATGCAGCGAACTCTGCTCCTTTTTGTCTTAAAGGGAACCTATTGCTCAACTGAATAGTTTTCCCTACCTTATTACTTGAAGAGATTACCGCCAAGGCTGTATATTGTAGCTACCCTATATTTAGAAGCTGGATAATAAAACACATAAATAACACACTGAATAAAACATTAAGACATAAAAGGAGTTAAACAGAATAAAGGGCTAAAACTTATTGTGCACTAACCATGTCTGACCCGTTGAAATACAAAAGGACTCATAATTCTAATTAGTAAAATGCACAGTTATGATTTAAATCACAAGAAAGCAAGCGCGGTGCCTGTCTGCTGCTGTGTGCTGGAGCCCCTTTGGCGGCCTTGCAGGGCCCTCTGCTGGAACCAGGAACCATGCCCAGGGCAACCAGACAGCACCGCTAGGAAGAATTACCCTCCAACCCAAAAATAAGGGGAGAACAAGGAGCCTGGGTTTTCCCTTTTTCCTTGAAAGTAGCAATATTTCTAATATAACACTGCATTTTTCAGACACACAGCCTTCACTTAAGTAGATGTAGTCCTGGAGCCTGTGTAAGGGAGGAATTTTTCCCCTGACTCCAATGGGGACAGGATTCTGTCCACAAAGTACTTAAAGTTGTGAAAAACTGCAATTGATGCGGAACAATCCAGTCTGCTACCAGACCACCTGAAACCAAAAGCATGATCAAGAGGTATTAACAGGTCTGAATCCCAGCTGACAGTGACGTTTCACATTCAGAGTTTAAAAAAAAAAAAAAAAGCAGAGCAGACTCAGAGGGTCCTGCAGACCAAAACAATGTCCAATACATGCCTCAGCACATTGCTATTTTGTGCAGAAAGGAGCAACCTTCTGCTGGGATGTTCCCAGCATCATTTAAGCCCACCTGCCACTCAGCCCACGAGTCCAGTCCAACAGCATCACTGAATCCCTTATTCATCCTTCAGATGAACTGTGATGTTCATGTCTTTTTCACCTGACACCTGCTTTACCAAGAGCTCACCCCACGCTGACAACTCATCAAGGTTTTACCTATCATAGACTGCTATTCCTCTCTCGCTACCTAGTAGAGGGCAGTGAAGCACGTACTTGCCGAGTGTGTTAGAGAGGTCACTAGGTTTGGGGAGGGATTCTTCCACTCCTTCAGGGTACTGACTTCTCTTTGCTGTTTGGGACACAGAAAAGTATTATTAAACACCTAGTTCAACACATACCCTCTGTACTGCCTTCAGCCGGTCTGGTTTGCTGTCCATCAAGGGCAGATTTTTGCCTCAGGTCCATGGACATACAATACCATTCCCAAATGACAGGAGGTCTGTTTCTGTGACAAACAAGTGACTTTGACCATCCCACTGATGGGTTAGACCAGCAACTCTTCAGAGGGCAACCAAAGAAGGACAAAAAAAAGAAGAGACAGATGCATTCTGAAAAAGACTGCTTTCCACGGGCAGAAAGGGAGCAGCAGCGAGGAGAGTCTTTCTCTTCTGTATCAAGCACAATTCTGCATTATTCACTCAGATTGCTCCTACACAAGCCAAGCCTTTCCATACATCTGTCTTTCCCTGTTGAAGCATCATTCAGAAGAAAACAAAGAACACTCATGGAATCCCAGAAAATTATCTCAGGTCCCAGTTCAGGCCCTGCTCAGCAGAGTCTACAAAAGAAGCTCATCTCTCACACCTGATGGAAATCAGCAGTCCTCTGAAAACCAGCATCCTGGTTGCTGGAGATCACATCTAAGATGCCGGGTAGCAAATTACAAATTTTCAGCTGCATTTCACTAAGCAAAGATATAGAGTTTACAACAGCTCAGGCTGGTGATAACTCCCTCTCGAACCCACTTCCCCATCTCTACGGTCATGCATATTTGCTTGCCACTGCTGTTTTTAACAAGACTTCTCCCATTTAACATCTGACAACCCTGTAAATAAAACTGTCTGCCACGCAACAAGGAATAAACTCCATGAAAAGAAGTTGCTACTTATTCCTTCAGTTGGCTAAAAGACCAAGCTGTCGCAGTGCACTCACACACAGTGATTTATCCCTATGATCTGCATCATCACGCAGCTACTGGAAGCAAGCAAACCATTAGGGCTACCACTGAAGTCTTCACTTGAAAGCACAAAGAAAAGAGAAAACGTGGACTGTGTAAGACAATTCAGAGACAAATTTGGCCCTGCTTTAAGCTACAGATGTTTATTAAATATATGGTTTCTGGGCATGTTAATAATAATGGACTTTCCAAAAATCTAGACCCTTCAGCAAGCAGGAGGAGGCTGGAAGCATTTCAGGTGAGCATCATCACATAAAAATAAAACACAGCAGACTCAAAAAAGCCAAGCTGCATTGGCAATTCATGATAGAAACTGCTCAGCTGGCTATAGCAATTAATGGTCTGCAAGTCCAGCCCCTACGTGAGGTGACCTGAGGAAGTGTCTTTTCAATGCTTCATCATTTGTGGATCCTGACTTATAGCACTGAGGTGAAAACAAATCTTTTCTGGTACTAAATGTGTGTTGCTTCATTCAGCACAGCATGGAATTGATAGTTATATCAGTATCAGTTAGGTACTCTGGGAGCCTGAAATACTGCCCAATTTTAAATAGCTGTAGTAAGGTTGTGCTTACGCTTCCCTCAGCTATTGTCACTGCAAAAGACAAACTCTTCAGAAGGGTAATTCAGAGCAACAAAGTCAGATGAATATTCTGAAGTGTCTGCTCTACATAGATGTACAGGGAGCCTGCTGAAATAATCTGCATAAGCAGCAACTTCAGTGATCTAATGGTAATGAGAAGGAACATTTCTCCTCTACCTTTTGCCTAGTTAACTCTGCCAGTCAAAGCAATTACAGCGTTCGAATGAAAAATAGTCTGCGGCCTCCAAGCTGGGCTGAAGATCCAAACTGCTTCAAAGCAATGGCAGGACTGGCTTGCTAGATTGAACAGCCTTTTTCTCTACTAACAGTTTTTTGATGGTGGTGAATATTTTGCAGAACAAAAGGAAGAACCAGGTCTGTCTTACACTTTATTACAGTGAAGAAGCCCTTTTTGTCAAAGGGATTGCTCAATGGCATTCTCTCCCACTTTTCAGAAACAGGGTGGTTATTGGGTCCTTAAAGATCTAGTCTCTGTTCCTGTCTGAATACTGCAGAGACAGCTGTCGAATGTCATTCTTTCAGGCACCAACTAACATGGTCAAAGTCAATAATTGTCTTTTCCCGCATCAGGCTCCTTAAAAATGGCAGTATTTTGAAAAGAAAAAAGTCAATTCCCACTTTTCATCTTAAATTCTATTGTCTACTCTTGGTTAATAAACTTTCTTAGCTTTGACAAGTAAGCATTTTTTCAAAAATGACTAGTGATGTCAAGTACATAGCTTGAAACACATTGATTTTGAGGAGCAGACACAGTATGCTCTTACAAAACAGCTTCTCCTACAGCATTCCAGGCTAGGCACCTCATGCCTGAGAAACAGCATCTATTTCCCACCTCAGTACATACCTGTCAGGTTACAGATGCTTGACCTAAGGGACATAGGACAAAGCCTTTGCCAAATCCAAAGCTTGAATTCATCCCTCTAATGTGCATTCAGCTACTTTGAAAAATGTTCATGTTGTCTATTGACTGCAAAAATTTTATCTCAATTTCCATCCAAGAACATGCTAATTTGTATTAAACAAACGAGGCTAATTATTTGTTTTCCACAAAATGGGCTACACTACAAGTTCTAAATTATTTGCTTTCCTGATGAACAAGGCATTGTCTTGCTCACATATCAGATTCCATCACAGATCTGACCATACATTAGAAGGTCGATCTAGGTGTTGTATCAAACAGCAAAGATAAGTTGAGGCTGGGAAACGCAGGCCCCTTGAGGAGAGTCCCCCCAAGGCCTCTAAATGCTCTGTGGTGCCAGACATCAGACACGGGGAGCTAGAGAATCAAAACTGGGGTGACCATTTCACCTGCTACATGGAATCATAAAGCAGGATGGGGGTCACTTCAGTGTACACATAAGAGAAACTCATGTCTGGGAAAGAATATGACACCCCAGTCCAAAATGGTGCATGAAGGCTCCAGCTTCAAGGGTGTCTATTTGAAAAAGAGCTCCATCATCTGACCAAACATCTGATTCATGAAGAGCAGAACCTTTCTTTAGCCTACCAGAGAAAGCACTGTACGCAAATTTGCTTAACAGTTGAGCAGCGTGATTCTGTTTTGCAGTACCTCTTTGATACAGGGGAAAGAATTCTTAGTGTCATTTAAAAGTATGCAGGCAAGCATTCCAAAATGCTATGTTAAAAAGATCGTCATAATTTACAGAACACATAATGAGTGTTCATCATACGAGCCCACAACACAGGATCACTACTGTCTTATTACAGGTATTTCCCTCAGGTACACATGCAAAGTGCATCTTTAAAAGACAAAAATAACATTTCTTTTTACAAGACTTCGCTGAATGACAAAAGCTACAGAAGGCTGTTCTCCAGGTTTTGCTGCATAGTCAGCTCTGAAATGCTCTGCTAAGCAGCAGTTGTTTACAGGAAAGGTCAAGAGGGCCTAATCAACTTGCAGTTGCGCATAGACCCCCTTCCTCATTGAAGTGCTTCAATTAGTTTCCATAACAGCTACCTGCAAAGTGGTAATACGGATTATTCTCTAACACCATATTCACTGGAATCACTTTATGGGCTTTTGCTGCAACGTGGCAGTTATTCTCCATAACCTGTGACTGCATTTTATGGCAAACACCTGTGAGTGCTGCACAGCACCAGGGAACACAAAGCTGGTCATGGGGCAAGGCACGGAGGTGTTTTGTGTAGCTTTTAGGCACACACGGTGCTGATGTGCTGAGAGCATGTAGATAGACACAGCAGCTATACGCAGGTCACAGTCCTGCTTGCCAGGACTGAAGAGATTTTGGCAAGTGCATGAGGAGCCTTCAGCTCCTATGTAGACAATCACCAGAAGCAGCCAGGAAAGAGAGCAATAGGTTGTCTCATCTGGGGGATGGAGCCTCTAACAAATGCATCCCTGCTTCCTACTGCTGAGCTGAAGTAGATGCAAACATTAGACCTGGACCCACAAGAGTCTGGCTCAGAGTTAAGAACATTAGATATGGATTTAAGGCATTACACCTAGTTTAAGAATGAGACTACATCACAAATAGCAACACTTGCAGAAATCCCCAAGCCAACATGAAGATAACTATGGTACTGAGAATGCAGCCATCTCATCATGGTGTCGCAGCCAGGCTTTTGACCTCTCCTAAAAAGCAGAGCTCACAGGTGGTATTTTGTTAACTTACCTCTCTCTCTTCTGGGATCAAATGTGACATAGGGCTAACTCAGCTATCCAGTTTTAGGACTTGCACTGATATCGTTGCATTAGCATTAGTACATCTATATTTCTTTCTGCTTTCAAGCTGATGTGTCTGCATGATCCTAGCACAGAGATGTTGCTTCAAAGATCCAGTCTGGTATCTCTTCATGAAGCCAGCCCAGATTGTTCTGAGCTATTTCTGTTATTTATAAGAAGATCCTACATTGTGCCCTGTAGATACACCCTGCTACAATAGTGCATCCTCTTAAATGCAATATCTTTCTGTTTGCCTCACTATGGAGGTTAGGAAAAGAAGGAGCATGCTACAAGCTGAACTAAACCACAGTCCAGTATTTGTGCTACTTAGTGAAAGAACTGGCTAACATCAGTCTGAGTGCTTTGATCTATTGCCCACCAAAGCCAATGTTACTGTTGCAAAGTCACTTGATAACAACTGGATTATAAGGGAGAAGATGAAGATATATTTCAGAGTAACTTTGGATAAGGATAAAGCAAAAGGACACAAACAAATCCCAAGGTCCTAGCAGTCATGAAGTCACTCCAAAAACTGTTTGGTGAGGTTCAGTACATTAAATTACTAGAGAAAAGACATGACATTTACAATAACTCATTTTTTCTTGATGTTGTTGTATTTTTAACCCATTGCACTGATTATAACATGCTGTCAACAGCCTCATCAATTATCCATTGCTAAAAAGTGGGCTGTAACATTCTGTGAGTGGTATTAATTGGTCTCAGTAGCACATAATGAGTTTAAAAGCTCCTACCTGTGTGCCCCCGGGGATGGTGGCTAGAGGCGGACAACAATTTACAGCAGACCATTAGCACATAGACCAGAAAGAGCCAGTCGGATAGAAGCATTGATTTGGCACAGAATCTCATCCTGGAGGCAGAAAAGGAAGCAGTTGAGTGAAAGAACAATGTGAGTAGGGAATAACATAAAAATGATGCAGGGAAGGAAAAGCTGAAAAGATGCTGAAGAATAACTAATATGGCTTATTACAAGGCAACACTGACAAAATCATATTCATGGTTTGGTTGGGATCAATTCCTTGTTAAGCATGTTTTATAATTAGAAACAATGCAACAGCTATCACGCATCATATTACCCACAAACACGTATTTGTAATAACACATTATGAGTGCAATACATTTCTATGAATCTGAGATAAGGGGTTGGCTTGGGGGTTTTTTGCATTAAGATCCAGCCACACTCAAATTTAAATATACATATTTATAAGTCATGCTACTATTTTTAAACTGCACCTGCCTCAAATTCATAGAAACATCACAGAAAAATGTCCTTTTTACTCAATACTTCTCAGGACATACTTGCTAAAGCTACCAACTCCCACGTAGCCATGCACATGAATTGGCTGGATCTCCCAAGCACACATCTGCTAGCTTTCCTGGAGATCAATAAGTTTGCTGAGGGTTAAACACTCATGAAACCAGCACCTCGGTCAAATATGCGAGGACTCACTGCTCTGCCAGGGTGTTAGAAACTACAGCTCAGAAAACATTTGTTCTAAAGGTGGCGGATGTTGTTAGTCTTATTCATGTTAGTATGAGCACTAAGATCACAAAACCCTCAGTAGTTTTGCTGCAAATATCTACAATTAAATCCCTCAATAGCTTATGTTATGCCATTCATCATACAGAAAGGTAATCTAATCATTTTCTTAAACTCAGTTATGGTGATTTATTACTCATGCGATACATAAGTGGGCATTATGCAGTTGAACCCTTAGATACAAGGTTCCACACATTCAGCAAATGTTGTAAGCAGGACTACATCAAATTAATTAAAGGCAATTTATAGATTTGCATAAATTGAATGAAATACTGCTTTCATAGCAGTGACGTTTGTCTGCAGTTAATCAGCATGCTGGGATTTGGGCAAGCCTATCATAAGCATACTTATTTGCACCAAAAAGTCCTTTGAGAACTCCTTTCCCCTGCAGATTCCAGTTCTGATTCTTCCAAGTATTTTCTAAATAATTTGTTTATCTGTATACCTTTAAAATACCTGAGACTCTTCAGCTTACCCAATATTCAAGCACTGAATAGACTGATAGTTTAAAAAAAAACCAAATGAACAAAAAAAATCTTCATGCCTTAGACAGCTCTACTGTCAAAGCCAGGTAAAGTACTTGGATCCTGGTTTAAATTTGATAACCATCTACAAATGAAACCAAAACAGACCCCATGTTTTCTCATTTAAAAGCTCTTGCATAATTTTCCCTTTCACACATCACAAAACAATTTTGTTCTCTCATCGTGTATGAATGGAAACGTTGATAAAGCCCAAACAAATCACAAATGCACTTATTAATATCAAAAGTTAAGAGACCAAAAAGCCTGTTACATGTAAATATATTTTAGCAACAAACACTTTTTACACTTTAGAAAAAAATACATTGGTGAAAAACCCAGCACCTTCAGCTGTCCTTGTAGACTTTACTCCAGCCTACAAACTTTTTTAAAAAGCTACACAAATATTGTTAAAAAATAACTCACCATGTCTACAGATTTAAGAAAAAAAAAATATACGTAAAGAAGCTGCACTTTAAGGACTGATTTGGCAAAAAGGTACCTTTCCTTGCATTAAGAAGGTGCTCTGGCTCGAGCCCAATACATTGCCACCCTGAATGCAAATGAACCAGTACAAGAAGAAACACACTGAGGCTCTTTTGCAGCAGTATATAGGAGTCTTCTGCAAGCATGAATCAAGCCCAGAAGATAAAGATGTCACTGGTCCTTGCCTACCTTACAAGTATCCTCTTATAGAGCACTCCCAGGCTAATTCAGAGCAGCTACACTTCAGCTAATAAGCATGGACATAATTCACCTCTTGCACCCATCTGAGCCACATAATGCTACTGCAGCTAATGGGATTGAGTCACTGTGAAACCAGCATAAATGTTATTATTGCTGTTGATCCAATACCAGCCTAAGGAAACTGCCCAGCAGGCTTTGAAATCAACGTACCATTTCAGATTTTAGTCACCCAAATCTTCCCCAGGTAACTGAACCTCATTTTCTTGAGAACTCAATTTAACCTTAGTTTTCTTGCTCTCTCCATGAGAAAGACACAGTTTACCCCTCATGCACCAGTTACCACTAAATAGGAAGCCATCATCTGTTTGTCTTGCCATACCATCCCTGTGTTGCCCTAAATGCAAACACAGGAATCTGATCCAAGTATCAGAGATATCAGCTCTGGTGTCACTCTGTGGTACCACACTGAAGACAAGGACTTTCCTTCAAGCTTCCTGAGGTGTGACTGAAAGCAGGATTTAACGCTTAGAATTAAATACTACAGATCAGACATTTTGAGCATGCCCTTTCTGGTGTGAGTTGATGGAAGGGACAGGCATTTAGTCCCAAATCATGCACCCCATGCTCAAAAGCTGCTGTTTCAGCATGTAAGTGAACCCAGGCGTTCCCACCATTCCCAGTGCAGGAGCAAAGCTGGTCTCGGTGGAAATGGTTGTGCGCTGACCTTTCCCAGATTATGAGTTTGACTCTTTTGAAGCCATGGCTGTGATGTTAGACAGGGAATGTGAAACCAGGTTTCATCAGGTCAACAGGGTAATGTTACCCCTCTGTAAGTATATTCAAGTCCAGGAATAAGTGTATCACTACAAAGCATTGACTTAGTTATATCCAAACTGAAAGGCTGCTAAAAGCATCCAGTGCCATTACAATGACAGAACATTTGCAGACTTTACTCTGCCTTGCAGGTAGACAGGACACCAGTCTTCAGCCCACTGATATAAAGAAATACAAGGGGATCGTTAAAAAGGCAGGGAAAAAATGAAATTTGGCAGACAGATGCAGCAAGGGGTGCTAAGCCCTTCAGCGTCAGTGGGCTGCCACTTTCAAAAATGTCAAGCCTTCATTCTCTGTTGGATTCAAGTGGATATCGTTGCTAACCAGAACAGCAAATCTTCAGTGTCATTTGAAAGATAAAAAGTGCTCTTACCTTGGGGACTTTGCAAGAATTTTGTTCCAGTCAAACACAATTATTTCAGTGTGTTTTTCATAGTTATTCCAGATTCCCATTTGCGGCAGCAAATAAGCCTTTCTGCATTTCAGAATTTTTCCTCACTTTGGGGACCTAGAAAGAAAGCCATATTACACTGCAATTAACGTCTGGAATGGTGCTATGAAATAGATCTTCGTTACTGAAATCATTGTTTCACAGTGCCATCTACAGTGCAATCCAAGGCAAAAGGCAACAGTCATATTGCTCTTTTCACTTGTTTCCAAGAACACAGAGAAACTGTGATAAGGCAGCTCTGAAATATCACTACGTTAACTAAAGACAGAGTTTGCTATACTAGAAATTACAAACATAATGTGCACAGCTCACTGTGTCCTTATAACCACGTGCCCTCTCGCCACCCAACCGCTGCGAAAGCCGTAAGGTCTAAGACACCACCACGGTGCAAATAAATTTCTGCATGCTTACGTGAAACCTCCAACAGTTTGAACTGGAGATTGCTAAAGACAGGGGGAAAATCTTTTATTGTCTTCATAAAGACTTGGCCAAGGCCCTTGGGGTCTGGCTGCCTCAGGAGCAGAGGGTCTGTAGGGTCGCATAGGATCGTGTCTGTGTGATCAATGCATTACAGCACCCTCTGCCACTTTGGTCTCTACTTGCTTCTAGCATCACACCTCACACCCAGCCCACCTATACCCAGCAGCTACACTTTGAAGTCGCTATATGGAGACCTTTTTGCAGCAGTACTGACACACGTTCCACAGAATAATGAGCTCAAATACTCCATTTCATAGACATTCGGGTCTCTTTGCTTTTATTGTTTATATTTGTTCTCTCACTTCTATCCCTGGGCTCAACTTGACCTTCTGCTATTGAAAACATGACACAGTGCAATTTGTGAGAGTAATAATAATGTGGTCTTCACCTACGGAGCGATCACAATAACCTTTTCTCATCTTCTCAACCACTCTTTTCATTTCACTCTTCCTTTGATCAATTAGAAATTTGCTTTTAAGAAACACAAAATTACACTATCACATTGGAGGGCAAAGCATCTCTGGGGTCATAAAAGCACGTAGGCAGACACCTTTCAGAAGCTTAGGACAGGAAAGCCCCTGGCTCAGTACACTCAGCTCCTTTCTATTCAGAACGCTATCAGAAAATAGAGTAATTGCTGGAATTAAAGAGGTACCAGGCCAGCAATCTATAATTAATCACATTTTACTCTGCCTTTGCTTTCCAATGTGGAGGGTTTCAGAGTGAGCCAAAATTGTAAGGCAGCAGTTCGAATCAAAACTAAACGTGGGCAAAGAGATGTCTTAAGACAAAGCACTACCATCCTGTATTAATCCTTTCTTCCACAAATACACATAAAATAAAAAAATCAGCATGCCTCAAAAGGCCTGTTGAGAAAAAGCAAACAAACAGGCTTTTCAATTTTCAGTATTGAATGACTGAAATGGTGGTACATTTTTACCCATTTCATAATAGGACAGATAGATAAATATATTCTTACAGTGCTCTCGTAGAAATCAATATTGCAATATACTAAATCAGGTTTTAGCACTTATCTGTGCCATAATTTTTATTAAGAGAGAAAAAAAAACCCCACAACTGTGTGGATGAACCTACAGGTAAATACTAACTTTAGTATAACCTGTTCTGTAAACATATGTTAAACACCAGTAAAAGACAAGGAAGTATTGATTATTCTAACTCATCCTAATTAAATGGATACAGCAAAAGCTGCAGATGATACAGCCACCAGCAAATCTCAGGGCTTTCTGATGCCTTCCAGGCAGTGATATTTCTTAAGGAAATAGGGCTGTTTGAGGGGAGCGTAAGGCAAACTCCTACAGTGCAGTCTTAAGTCTGAGATTCAGCCGCTTTATTTCAGTGAAGGAGGGAGATCAGAACAGAAGCAAGAGGCTCACCTGGTTAATAACGGTAAAAGGAATTCCAGGCTTCTCACACCAAAACCATGTTTTGTGCATATTTTGTGATCGGTGGTTTTAATGCTGGACCCTGCCTCGTCTCAGGGCACAGTGTTACTTTGGAAAGCAGAGCTGCTTATTTGCAGGCTGCACAAGCAAGCAAATCCTCCTGACCTCCTGCCGCAGGAGCTCTGCCGGGGCAGCGTGGAGAGCAGGCACCAGCCTTCCCACTGCCACCTGCGAGCAAACCCAGTGCCGCTTTAAACAAAATAAAAATCAACGTCACCTCCCAAGAGGCGCCAAGACGTCTGACAACAGCTGGAACTTTTTGGATGAAGTCCTTGACTTCAACGCAGCAGGGTTAATTTAGACATGAGGGGTTTGCGCAGAAGTTACCCATGGAAAGTAATCTTATGAAGAACGGGGTCATTTTTATACAATGAGCTCTAGCCGGGAGGCAACCAAACCCCCACTTCCATCTCTAGCAAAGCTATAAAAAAGAAAAGAAGGAAGGAAGAAGGGGGAGAGGGGAAGGGCCCCACTGTCCTGCTTTGCACCCAAGTTGCCCCAGACCCCACTTCAGGCCACGCAAGTCTCCCATGTCAGTATTTACGGCATCCACGAGCTCAAACTAAGACTGTGGGTTCCAGTATCTAGCGGGAATTGCAATGGTCACATCTGCTGCGCCTCAGTCCCAGCACAGCCTGTCTGTGCCTCTCTATGTGGGTAAAATGGGTATAAAGAGCATTTCCCTATGCCGGAGAAGCGTTTCAAGAACAGAAACAATAAAGGTCTAAAGTTATTTGAAAATTGTATGGGTGCTGTATAATTCCTTTGACAGGTGGAGTAAGATAGCATTTTAAATTAGGTACTTTTCTTACTGATATTTACATGTTGTAAAATCCTTCTTAAGGCTACTTTCTGTAAAGAATAAATTACTAAGCCATTTTATGCCATCTTTTATAATAAGCTATTTAATAATTTAGAAAACCTCCGTCAATTAAATATTTAAAAGGCCTTAATTTCTCCATTCTCAGTAATTCCTCACTTAAAATAAAGATAGTGCGTCCCTTAAAGGACTCCTCTTCTGTAAAGCAATTGGTAAGAAGGAAGCAAGTACGGACGCCACGTACTTCACAGGGCGATTTGCCAGCCTGATCATTTAACCCCACGGTCAGCCCTATTAAACTCATGTCCCACTGAATAAAGAACAGAGAGAAAACATCTGCAATGTCTTAGAAGAGTGGGGGGGGTGGAAATCTAGTCTGGTCACTGTACATATTCGAAAAGCGCCGCTATTCGCGTTGGAGGGGAAATAGGGACAAAAATCAAGAAAAGAGCAAGAGTGAACACTTGCTTGGCCAGTTCTACCTGTTACACACCAGCTAACTAGCACAGACCGCCCGTTTCAGGGCTAAACGACTATAAAAGGGACACACATATATATATTTCTCTCTCAATATCCCTCCAAAGGCCCCACAGAAGCAGTTTGCCCCAGGCCCACAGGCTGCAGGGCAGGCCTTGCCCCTCCGGGGAGGGCCGACACCTGAAGGGTGACCCTCCTCGGCCCGGCCTGGCAGCCCACAGCCGTTTTAGGGCCGCGAGTGGGGAAATGGTTTTGTCTGTGTGCAGTAACTTTATTTTTTTGCCGGTGCTGAAGCGCTTTCGGGGCGGGGCGGGGCGGCGGGCGGTCCTGAGGCGTGGCGCTGCTGCCCCCTGGCGGCCGCCCGCCGCCCCGCCAGGCCCCGAGGGCTCCCGCCGCGCCCCGGCCCCGGCCGCATGCATAATTTAGCGGCGAGCTATTAAACACTTCCAACTTTTGCCATTACTCGGAAATCTCATTAAATCTCATCCCTACACCGTGCGCCAATTCCTCCGCCGAACCCCGCTCATTGTTCCCCGCCGGAGCCATGCTGGCCCTCAGAGACATCCCCCCCGCCCGCCCTGAGGCCTCCGCCTGCAGCAAAGCCTCTAATTTGCCGGCGCTCCTTTGTGCGACAATGAACTGTCCGTGCAAATTAAGTTCTGTCATTAATCACATTAACGCGTTGCTGTCACAGGATTCCTCCGCTCAGCCTCCTCTCGGAGAGCTGGGCCGGTGGGCTCCCCGCGCTGTCGCGCAGGCTGTGCCCCGTCTCCTCAAGGTCCCCCGTGGGCAGAGATGGGCCAGCCAGAGGGAAATAATGCGCTTTAGATGCTGAATTTGGTCCCTCAGCCCTCACCCAGAAATCTCTACGTCAGGTCAGGCAACTTTAGCTTGATCTGAAGACGTCAAGTGGCAGTAAATTCACCACAGCTAAGTCATTATAGAACCATAGAATCGTTTAGGTTGGAAAAGACCTTTAAGATCATCCAGTCCAACCATTAACCTAACACCACCAAGTCCACCACTGAAACAGTTAAGGGTAGAGCAGTAATTTCATGTTTCCTGGCTTGGTGGCTGGATTATTTTTTAATGAAAGTAAAACTAGGAATCATTAAGGTTGGAAAGGATCTCCAAGATCATCAGCCCAACCATCACCCCAACACCCCCATGCCCACTAAACCATGGCCCGAAGTGCCACATCTGCCCATTTTTTGAACACCTCCAGGGATGGTGACTCCACCACCTCTCTGGGCAGCCTGTTCCAATGCTTGGCCACCCTTTCCGTGAAGAAATTTTTCCTAACATCCAATCTAAACCTCCCTCACTTTAAACGCTGCACCTGATTTCTAAGCTGAATTTGTCCAGCTTTGGCTTCTAGGCTTCTGATGTCATTAGGCCTCTTGCCAGCAGTGAAGCGCGCTCCGCTCTCCGGTACCGCTGCCCACACGCGCTGCTCTCAGCCCGCCATCAAGTCCCCGACTTTCACATAAGTGAGATGGAGGAAGCCTCTCCTTGGAAGGCTTTTCACTACCAAATCCATCGTGCAGCTTTCCCCTTCATCGCTGCCAATTTCTCAACATCGGGTATTTTGAAGTGAACCTCAGAAGATACAGTAACCAGAGATGATCTTTATCAATACCACAAACAGAGGTAACAAACCTTCCAGCTTGTACTTCACGTTCCCTCCAGATATATCCTGCTTGTCTACCTGGCTGGCACATCACAAGGGGACAAGTAAGGTGCTTAAAGGTCTCAGTTCTGCCCAATTACGCACACCAAGTAACAGTTACTCCAGCTAGGAAGGCACTATGCAAACTGAGAAAGGACACAAAGTTACGCACATAGTAACATAAGATTATTCTCACAGTGCAAGAAAGCAAAACTTTTTTTGAGCCCAATTCCTCTATCATTTACTCCCAAGGTAAACATCAATCTTTCTGCTGCATCTACTTCCCTAGAGGTATCACTGAGGGAGGCTCGATAACATCAAGCTCTGTTAAGGCAAACTGAATTGAGAAGGCTTTTCAGACAGCAAGAAAATTAGCTAAACAAGGTGGCGGCAAACTGCAAGTGTGCTTCCTCACTTTTAAGAAAGCCAGACATGTAGGAAAAAAGAAAAATCACTGGGGGACTGCGGCAGTTCCCAGCACCTCTCAGACCCTAGCAGACTCCCAACGCGTTTCACCTGCAATTTTTGAAGTGCTCTTTTATAACATCACATTCCGTTTATGACATCAGTCTCTGTTGGCGGCAGCTCGGTCTGTCACCACTAGTCAGCCCTTTCTACAGGAATATTTCAAAACCTCACTTAACAGCAACTGGGGAAGAAAAGAAAACAATGCCAATGAGAGCTAAAGGAAATAAAACCCACAGCTTCCTAACAAGGGAGTAGTGAACTGCTATTAAATCCACATAGCATGAAGTATTGACCATACCAGCAGCCGGACCATCCACACACAGACATCCTACGTGCCATGTGTTTTGGGGGAAATATTGTCCATCTTCACCAGCATTCGGAGTTCTCTAGGATATATCTGTCTTCAGTGTCTCCTTTAGAGATGAGAACAAACCTTCCATTCATTGCGGGCATGTTAAGAGGATGTGCTGGGAGGACTGTAAGAATATGCCCAAGCCACCCTAATTCTCTGCCCCTGTCACTGTAGCCTTCCTCAGTTAATTCTGCCGGAGTGAGACTAGTGAGTTGGGTGGATGCTCTGTTGGAAAGCCTTTTTCAGTTGGACTAATTTTAAGTGAGCCTTTGTGCCCTCCAAGTTTAATCCAGGGGAGCTCAGGTCACATAGAAGCAGTAACAGCAGCATGCAGAATCAGAAAACAAATTCAAGCAAGGGACTGAAGGTGAGAACTAAAGGACTGCCGGAAGATCTCAAGTTCACACAGTGTAAGGAGGAGTTTGAAATTGAAGCTGTTGCCTCCTGTGTTGCGGCAGAACAAGTCAGGTGTCTACTCAGAACCTGTTGCAATGCAAACTGCATGGGCTAGTTCGGGTCCCCTCTAGGCAACGGAACTGTAGGTTCTTCATATACACTAACTCCAGTGTATATTCTGGGGACCTGTGGTCACCAGAACTCACAGCTTTCAAGTGTATATATGTGGCAAGAAGTAGTCTTGCAAATGAAGCATATGAGTTATGCTGGCACAAATAACTGATCACTTGCAGTTCAAAAGTATAATCTCTGTGTATGACAGAATCACCTAAATTAAATAGAATCTTATTTAGAATATTAATTTTTAGGAAAATGTTTTAGAACCTGCTCTCTCAACTCAAACTGCGTCCACATCTTCCCTCCAAGAAAAATTCTGCCCAGACCAACAGGAGTGCTCAGAGAGTAACGTACAATTATTCAAGCTGTAAAGTAGAATCAGAATAGACCCTTTTCTCCATACAGAATCATTTATTACTCATCACCATCCTACAAAGATCCTCTTCTGCCAAACTAAACTCCTGAAGAGGTAAGTATTGCTATCAAGGTTTCATTTTTAAGGTTGCACAAACATACTTCCCAACTTGGAAAGCCAATACAGCATATCTCCTCTTTACAGCCCAGCGTTTCAAGTCTTCAACTACATTTATCAGAGAGAATTTTTCATTGTGATTATCCAGGTTCTTTCAGTTCCTCACTACAGTTCAAAAATCTCCCCTGCCCTTTGGTGTATGGCCTACTTAAGAGATGGGCAGACTTGTAGGCACTGTGTTCAAGGAAGCACAGGAATTGCTTCGACCCTGTTCAAAGAGGAGGCAGAGCGGAGACAGTGCCCGGCTCCACTCCCAACTGACCTCCCAGAAGCAGAGCAGTACCCATGTAAAGCAGGCAGCACACCAGAAAATGTGGAGAGAAACGTCTTTGAAGGAAATCTCTTCAGCGGGATGTTTCAGACAAGGCAAATATGCATTTTCCCCTGCTGCAAAATTTGCCTGCCAGGTAGCAAAGCAGTAAAGTTTTTGCACAGATTATCTTGAGCAATAAGACCCTTCTCTACAGCCTGAATTGATGGAGAAATTTCATTTCTCCCGTGGAAGGAAAAGATAACTAACCTAAGAGCTATACCGCAGGTCACTCACCTTTCTTCCCACTCACCAGGGACCCAGGTGAGCCAATAGGTTACTTTGCAGAGATCACTTCGGGAAGGGAGGGAGAGAAGGGGTGGAGGAGGGGGCCTCATGTCAGTTTGTGTCTCTGGAGAATGCACTGGGAGGTCCCAGACCTGTTCTGGGTGGCTGGTGGCCAGCCCAGGGCTCGCATTCAAGAAGTAGATGATCACTGATTATGGGTGACCATTCAAATTAAGAACAAGAGGCAATCGCAAGGAAATAACAAGAAAATTAAGAGATTCAGCAAGTGCAAGCAGTAAAGAAAGGTTGAAGTAGCTGTGTTTGTTTAGTTGAGAAAAGAGGGTTTGTTGGAGACAGGCTGTCTCTTTGAAGAGGTTTGCTTTAAGGAAGGCCATGATTCAACAAAGCGGTTCTCTGTAGCTACTGCAAATAGCAGAAAAATAAATGAAGTGTCCTGCAAAGATAATTTGGTTTGTGCATGAGGAGAAACTTTCTGTATCTAAGTGTGGGAAACTAGTGGCACAAGCCGCTCAAAAAACTCATGGAGCCTGCTTCGATGGAGTTGTTTTAAAATTGGCTGAACACCTATGAGATGGTCAAGGCTCCCTTCTCCATCCACAGGGCTGGATTACATGTTTGCTCAGGGTCTGTAACAGGACTACACCTCCTTTATGCCTTGGAGCAAAAAAAATCACTGGAATATAAATGCAAGGTAAATAGTCGCTGTTCACAGTGTCATCCTCAGTACCCTGACCACAGACAGTCATCAAGTCAGAGGTTAGTAACGGAAAATTGTGGCAGAAAGAAACTGAAAATACCTCTTACACATATTGATTTTTTTTCATGCAGACAGGGTCAGCTTGTGTTATATTTAGATATCTTTCTGGTGGTTCTGAGGGTCCTTATGCAACCAAATTTGGTTCTTCCTGATTCTACTGCATTAGAATACTATATTCTCTTGCTATTCCCCAAAACACCTCATTCACAGTAAATAGTTACAGCATGTCCACTCATGCTTCCCTAAGCTGTATTAGGCCCTGACTCCAACAGGGTCTGCCCGTTTCTGTGTCACCGATGTAAACTGGTCTCTGCTTTTGTTTCAATTCATGAAATGCTCCAAGAGGAAAGCACAGAATAGCTAGTTTTGCTTTTAGAACACAAACATGCTTTATGAGCAGTGGATGCACATTGGCTGATGAAGAATCCCAACTGTCTGGGTATATGGGATAATTGTTCCACTTGGGACTCATTAGCTAATTGTTAAAAGATCCTAATGAAAAGCATTTCATAAATACAGCACAAAAATTCCATAAGTGCAATTATGGGCTGAACGCACATTTTTAGCACCTGTGTTATCAACTACACAAGCCAATAGCAAAATATCTTGTGGTGTGCTATCTCTGTTCTCTCTATCATTCTTGGGGCAGTACACAGGATAACTACTAGCAAATTAAAAGGTAACGTTTTTGACATTGCCATTTTTGTACAAAGATAGCACAGTCAGCTTGGGATTGGTTGAAAATTCTGCCCCTAGCCTACAGAATCTCTTGTGGCAATAAAGAATAAAGAATGTGAAGAAGAAAACTTGCACAGGAGGGGAGAGGAATAGACCAGAGAGCTATAACCCAACTTCGTGATCTTGTTTTGTCACTTGACTTTCATGCTATGGGACAAGCTTTTTACTCAGTGTTAGAAAACATTGTTTGCTTACTGGAGCCTGCTCCTCAAGTTATTTTAGAAAATCATTGCTCTACTAGATAGGGAAATTCCAGAACCGGGTTCCTCACCCATCAGTTCAGGAACTGGTACTAAAAAAAAAAAAAAAAAAAAAAAGTGTAATATCATTCCTCATTTTCTGTAATTGAATGACAGAGGCAAAATACTGCTAATAACCTAGCAAAGCATTTGTATGGCATGAGGACTTGGAGCTGGGTCAATAAACAATTGCATTTTAAAGGAGAATGCAATTTTGTTCAATCTTGATCCTAGTTAAATGAACAAAACATATTCAGAACCAATCTCAAAGTTGCATTTGCTTTTCTATGGTTTGGCGACATCATGCTGGATGGAAGAACTGCCCATCACACAGAGTGCACCCACACTATACACAGCACTGTCTGAGCTGGGGATAACTTAATTCCTATTCCAACATGGATAGCACTAGATCTTGAGTCTCGACTCTGGTCTCTGTTCAACATTGTACCATGGAGAAGTATCTGCTTGTTTGGAGGTAACTGGAGCACCACAGTCATGGGCATGGCGTGGCTGGATTTAGCTCTCACTGAGTTTGAGAGACCTGGGTGAGGCTGTAGCTATGCACTTGTTTGTATTGTGCTCTTCAGGAGTCAGGTAATGTTTTTTAATTCCTGACAGCAGCCTACTCCCAAGTTGAGAAGAAGAATGAGCAGATAGATATATCTGTTAATTATCTCCTGAGCCATTGGTCCTGTGGCCCTGGAATCAATATTACATTGCCAGAAGAAAAAGCAAATTTAACCAGTGGCCAGACCTCAGAAAGATGTATCATTTGTGATGTGTAAGCAGCATGCCCTAGCTGGCTTGGTTGCCCCAGCAGACCACTGACATGTACATGGAGTGACTCTGCCTCTCTCCCGCAGGCCCTTGTCTTTCTCCTTGTAACCAGAAAAATTCCAAATTCCAATATGAATACATAAGGTAACACTCTCTCTCGGGTATTTTTACTTCCAACAGTACCACGTACTGCATGCCCTGATACAAGAGAAGTTCAGAAGTCCCATAAATTACATTTTTCCTCCTCACCTCCAGAAGGGATTTTTTCCTTCATCCTTTCCTCTTCCAGACCAATACTCCAGGCCTCCTTCCTTGTCCCTTCTCAGGCCTCTCTGTTTCTCGTTTGCTTAGCACCTCTTCCTGCCTCCTCTGGGAAGCTCACCTGCTTGGCAGCAGCATGTTTGTGTCAAGAGAATGGTTGGCAGGCAAGGAAAGAGACCACACCTGAGTTACATAGAGATCAATGGTGGAAAAAGGTCTCCCTGTTTAGAGCAGGTTAATTATCTGCTGGCTGCTCTTTTCATCCCTTCACAGGCATGAGAAAGCCAGATAGAGCTCTGGCTACTGTTGCAATGGAAAAGGAGCAAACCTCAAAAGGTGCTGAGCGACTGGTGAGGAGAACGGTCCCAGACACCCTCCTGTTGCTGCACTACCAAGGCAGGACATCAGCAGCCACAGCAAGCTGAAACTGCTCTTCAGAAGCAGTAAGAGAAGTTGCTAGCATGGTATTTCCCCCTCAAGCACCTGAATTGTCAGAGGGTCCTCCTTCCAGTACCTGTCACAGCTGAAGTGATGACATGTTTCTATACAGGAGGCTCAGTCAGTTACTCTGGCTGAAGTGAGACCACAGCCAGACTTTGAATAACACCATGTCCTCTTCATGGCTAAGCTAGAGACTTTCTTCTGTATTTGGTTTTTTTTTTTTTAAAAAAAAAAAAAGAATTTTCTTTTTCACAAAGCTCAGGAAAGACTGAACTTTAGGCTTTCAGTTCCCAATCTGCCTGGGATGGATTTTTGTTTTTCTGTTGTCCCTTCATTCATGCACAAACCACTTCATGATCACATAACCATGTGCATGATCGATGGGAGGAGCTGGGGGGAGGGTAAGTAGCATCATTTTGATTATGCTTTGAAATGCTCAGGGCTGGAAATGAAGTGTGAGATCCCCCCACTTTCCCTACCTCACTTTAAGTCAATTACGATTACCTTAAAGATGCGGGATCCATTGAAAGTAATAAATTGTTGATTGTCTGTTTATTTTCAGGGTAGACAACAATCAGCTTTTAATCAGCTTTTCATCACTGCTAGAGAGCTATTAACTGTCTTAAAAATAATTAGAAAACAGAAAAGAAAAATGTCCTTCAATTATTTTCATCCAGGAAACTGGGACTTTATGAAAAAAACCCTCGAGATTCACAGAAAAAAAAGTTAACTTGGTGGCACATTGAGTTCACTCTTTTAACAACGAGATACCGCTTGCCAGAGAGGTGGGGAAACAAAACATGAAAAAGTGAACCATACTTAGTATTTGTCCACAATGTCTGTCACAGATAGTCACCCACCAAGCTGAGTGCTGATTGACTCGTACTCCTTGTCACAGCCAGCATTGCCCTGCTCTCCCCCTTCCAAATCTCTCTCTGAAGATTCTCTCCACCTTCTGTCTCCCAGAGCACTGTCCTTTTACCACAGCCCCAGGTTTAGTCCCATATTGGCAGCTGTTTCCCCTCACCTCCCCCAAATATAATTTGTCTGCAGTCATGCTCACAATGGCAGAGCTAAAGAAAATAATTGCCATTTCTCTTTCTGTGGATTGTGCTTCCTGATGTATGCTGTTATGGATATTTGAACCTGAATAAGAACCAATATTTTCAGTCACTTTGGGTGGACACTCAGTTATTTCTGCTGACTTTTCTTTTTTTTTTTTTTTTAGGGAAAGAGATTGCAGGAGTCTTCCATTTCTCAGATCTCTGACTACTCACAGAATCTTGTCTTTCAGATCCCCACAGTACACATTTTTTCCATTTTTGAGTAAATGAACTATGAATACTTCCTGGGGGAAAGAGTACTCAAACTTAACTACAATAAAGAGAGCAGCCTCCAAATTTCAATCATATTAGAATTAGCAGCAGGTATGCAATGTCTCGGCAGATACTACCGTTCTGTGATTTCAGATAGGCAACATAGCTAAACAGAGTCCCTCCATCTCACACACAACTTTCCAGTTGCTTTCCCCACCAACAGTCCCATGAAAAGATATCCTCAACGTGCCTCATTGACACATACACCTTTACCAGTACGCTGGTTGTAACTCAAATGCAGTCATCCTTACAGGAAAACAAGATCAATCATGAGCACTTTGCTAGAACCTGAGACAACTGCTGTTGTTCTGTTGTGCTGTTGCTGAACCACTGTTCAACAGATATTTGCCTTTTGGGGTGGTGGCCAGACAATGTCCTGTGTGTGCTCCTAAGGTGCAGTTAAGTAGCAGCAGCCTTTGGTAAGAAGACCGGGGGACAGACATGCTTTGTTGTTACATTGCAGGGAACCTGTCCTCAAAGCCAAGAAGGGATGCCCTTCTTGATGGCAGGCATTAGTCAAATACAAGTTCTCAGATCCAGTAAGGGCTAACTGAACAAAAATGTAATGAGCTGTAAAAAATAGATCAGGCTGGATTATGGATTCTAAGGGATGACTAACTAAAGAGTGTGTGAGGGGCTGAGCTAATTAAGTACTCCCCCACCAGGACCCCAGTGGCTGTATTTTTTTTAATTTTATTTTTTCAATTGCCTATTGGAGATGAATTGTGATTCACTTTAAAAAGAGATTCTTCTTGTAAATCGATCAGTGTTAGACCCATTTGACCTACTAGTGTCTCTTTAAAGATTGATGAACTGGAACACCAAAGTGAAACTCTCTCGCTTTAACTGTTCCCATCTGAGTTTCCTGCACTGTGAGATACATTTTTAAAGAGGCCTACGGAGTGGTTGCATCATTGATTCAAATTCTAGGGTTATTGCACAGAGCATTTCCATAGCCTGTAGGCAAGACAGTCACAGGACTGGTTTAGATTAAAAACCGCTGTTATTAAAAATCCACTGCATCTCATGGACCATAGCAGGAATTTGTTGGGTCTTTTACTTTAATACTGGTCACTGATTAAATGTAAAGCAGCAACACTAATTAAAAAAAAAAAAGCGTATGGAAAAATCATTTACTGGATTTATATTTTCCCCTCTCCAAGTGAAACCCCTTCCTTGCAAACGACAAGCATTTTGGCCAAGATTAGCAGGAGAGCCTGCAGGTAACCGAACCTTCACTCACCAGAGGGTACCACTGCATCCAAAAAGAAAGATACAGACTTTTAATTTAGAGCTGTGCCTTGCACTATTTCAGGCAAACCCCACTTGTTTCAACATAGCTATCTACTGTCAATCTAGTCTAATACTTTGGTTTTCAACCAGGGATGAAGTCCTGCCCGCCTCTATCCTCCCCTAAAATTCACAGACAATGGTCAAAATTCCCTTCTCATGCTGTTTGGTGAGCACCCAAAGGATATTTTCAAGAGAGTGTAACTGCCCCTATTTTACCCTCCTGGTCCTTTTTCTTTTTCTAACCTGATGGCTTCGAGCAAATAGAATAAATACTTGGGTATTTATCTGTTTAGCTTCATTCATATTGTACAATTTTGAGGAGGTATTTGTGCATATGAAGCGTTTTATAGCATCCGTATGTCAGAAAGACAGCGTAACTTGCTTGGTATACTGACACTACTGTGTAAAACAGAATAAACAGCCAGTGAAGGGCATGGTTTATCATTTTAAATTATTTTTTCACTCCAGCCAAAGACAGTTCGTTTCTTAAACCATGATTTTGTCCTTTTTAATTTGACTACTCGATTGTACATGAATTCCTAATCATTTCTCTGCTTGCGATAGTACCATCCAACTTACTACCTGAGAATAGCACTATTGCATAAATAATCTATTGCCTTTTTAACCTGAAGGTCTCAACATCTGGTCTTCAAGAATATGAAAAATTTCTAATTCAATAATGGAATATTCCTATGATAGTCACCCTAACTGGAAAGTATTACTTTCTGAAGCTTCCTGTTCTCCACTCAGGAGGATTTAGGGTCAAATAGATCATTCGATGACAATGCGTCTTCTTCCAGCAGAGACGCAGAAGTGCGGGGACAGATCAAGAGCAGGCTGGCTGTCACATGAAGAGCCAAGACCTGCATGCTATTTGTCAGCATTCAGGTTAGAAGCATGAGCGTTGCACTGAGGAGATAGCAGGCTGGGTTTTAGCATTGCCATTGTTGCTCTGTGCTTGGATCTATGCTAAGTTAGCAGAGCTCTCTGAATACAGTGCTCAAGCCTGGCCTAAGCTCCAGTGCAACAGTCTAGTCACAGCTGTAGGTTATCTGGGACCCCTTGGAGCTTTCATCCACCAAAGACCTCTGGCCCACCTGTCTCCTGAGACTCATGTCCCAAAGCGCAGAACCACAGCCACATCCTGTCTGTGTGTTGTATGGTGTGGAGCAAAAGTGTTTCAGAGTGAAAGAAAAATCCAGAGGTTGCTCCCCTGGCACAGAAGACCAGTAACAGTATCGCCACTGTGACTGGGTCAGTTTCAGCTGAATTCGCACAAGGAGCAGGATTTTTTTTTAAACATCTCTAACAAAGATCTGCTGAGCACCATGTAATAAAAATAAAGACAGACCAGACTTGACACATTTGCAATTAATTTTCCTTGGCTCTTATTTACATCTTTGATTCTGGCAGTTTTCCTCTTCTGAACAAGAAACACTGGCTCCCATTTGTTACTCCTAGCATAGCAAAATCCATAATGTGGCAGGTGTTTGCTACTCATTTCATTGACACAAGTATTACGTTTAATCAAAAACTGAAGCAAGACAAAATGAATAAAACAAGATAAAACAATGCAGAGCCTGAAGCACCAGTCTATCCTCAACACTTTGCAGTTTGGAAGGAAGTTGCTCGTTAGAATCTCAAAGAGTAAAATTTGCCTGCCCAAATCACACACCGTATTGTCAAACTGACCCATGGAAGCTCTACAGAGACATCCTAACAGACTTCTCCACTCATGTCCTATCTACCAAACAACCTTATGCAGAGATTTTATAAAGTGTCTCTCCAATCCCTTCCCATTATAAGTATAGCCTACTTACAGCAAACCACTCTTTTCCATCACCCAGCCAAATTACTTCAAACAGGGCAACCATGATTCTAGCATTACGAGAAGGCAAAGTCTGAAAAACTTTGTGAACCAGCTGTTGTCTTACCCTAGAAAGCTAACAGAAATGTCTAGAAAAGATAGGAATAACTAACCTTCAAAACAACCATTGGACAATGCATTTGCAACAGAAAGGCAGTGACCCAAGAACCTGAAGCAGAAGCTCACCCATGCTTGTCAAATGATGTATTTGTAGCTTCACTGAAATTTGAGAAAATATATTCTGAAAAAACAGGATCTTGAAGCTTGAAAACCAGCATGACTTGGGAGTCACTTAGAATTTAAGCATGAGAATTGTGGAAGTCTTATTCAAGGCACAGTACTATACACATAACTATTCCCACCAGGGAATCCACCAGTGGAACTTGGGGGAGTGCTTGCCTTATTACGTGAGACCAAAAAAAGCCAAAAGAGTTTGAGACACAGAGCAGCCCTTCCAGCAGAAGGCCGTTTATCTCCTCCTTTAATAAGATCAACTACCATGTCTTAATAGGGCAGCTCCTCCTCACAGCTCCTCCTCTATATTGTGTACCCTGACGAGAGCTACACGATATCAAAAGCAACATTGGATGAAGGACGGAGGCCCCAAGATGTCCCTTTTTCATCATGTATGATTTGTAAAGCTAGTCAAAAAATAGCAAGGAATTTAGCCTGGAATTTTGCCAGCTCTGATACTCATAGCACACGGGATCAAAGAGCAGAACTTGCCAGTCAGTGGAAAAACAATCAGGCTCATAACCTGACTTCCACCATGGAAGACAAAGCCTGCAAACATTACTATTGATCAAAGTAGAACTATTTTCATCAGGCTGCATTGCACTGGACATTAAACATCTGCAGAGTCAAGGTCTACATAAGCTGAAGTCAGAGCAGATAGTTCCAAGAATTTAACATTCTCAGTACATGAGTTCCAAGAATTTAACATTCCCAATACATGAGCAATTTTCAAAAGAATAAGCAACTGAAGACACTTTGAAATCACACTGAAAATAAAAAGATATCGTAAATGGATTTTATGTAGTACTCCAGGTTATGTTACAGCATATTGACATATACAACAAATTAAAACAGCTAATTCATCTTACTACCTTCCACTGATAATTTTTAATTAAGTCACTTATCTTTATCTACATATTTAAGAATGTAGATCTTTCATCACTCATCTCTTAAAGAAAATCAATGTTGTCCTGATTTGCTACAGCTCAAACAAGTGAGCAGTATTAGCTAAGATAAGACAGCCTAATAGAAAAATAATTCATTAACTTTATTAACAAGCCCAAAGAAAATGCTATTGAGCACATTTTCATAGTCCTAGAAGTCTGAATCATGAACCAAAAGCTTAGTGGTTTTCAGTAGGACTAAAATATACATAATGGATTTTTTTTAAAAAGCTTATAAATATAAAAGGAAAAGGGAGAAAACTATTAAAAACTATTACAGGAGTTCAACGAAATGTTTTAGAGAGTTCATCCCTAATACTGAGTTATATTATAGAAAACACTATCAAAAAGCTTCATAGTCCGTAATGAATTGAGAGACTGGAAGCTAATCTGTAGCACTGGTTAGATGCGAGTGTCTAAATGCTTATCCACTCTACAGTTTTGAAATATTTGCACATCAAAACAGACTCTGGTTTTACACTTGGGATTCTAAAGCTTTGTAAAAGACACCGTGAAAAGAGTAAACTTTGAATCTCAGTTTCTTGAGAAAGCAGACTTTTTCTAGTCATCTTAAGTGTCCTTTTCTTCTCAGGGTGACCTTAACTTTCAGATTTGTAAAATGGTTTCCTCTTGTGTTCAATCCTACTATGCGATAAATTTTAAAAATGACTATTTATCTTCTTTAATATATTAGTCATATGTAGCAGGAGAAGCCCCTGTGGGAATTTTTGCTATTGAGTTTGCTCAAGCTTAAGTCAATGCTGATTTAGAAAATATAACTTACACTTAGTAACAAACAATCATGAATATATTTATTGGAATAACATCTTTCCATTCTCCTCCAGCAGCGTGTTTAGTTTATCAGTTGCAGTACTATATATCGATATATATTTACAGTGACCAAGGCAATTTGTAAGGCTTTTATGCTGCCCATCTTACTACACTTTTACAAGCCTGAATCACTGGCATTTGGAAAGCAAATAGTTCTGATGGCTCTGAAAAATGTAAATGAAATGCAAATTAACCAGGCAGGTATAAGTGATATTTATTTCTGAAAAGTGAGAGTCAGCGCGTTGCTCAAAAACTGCCTGTTGCAAAAGTTATAGTTGAGCAAGTTTAAATATTTTTAGATTTTGCCTTACTAATCATGACCTCAGCTGCTTGCACCATGTAATGACAATAATGAATAAACATGCTGTGCTTATGAAGAACTAGAACCTAACAAGCTGATCAATTGCTAATTCTATAAAGTGACTAAAACGTGTCTCTACTATCAATAAGTAAATCAGCTTCTATTTGCGGGACTAATGCACCTTGTACGTATCCTCCAGCTATCCTGCCCTTCTCTATAATAATGCAATTATCAGTTTGGTCATATTTAAGTACAGCCTGAATGAGATGTGATATTATTTTTGTCTTGAGGGTGGAAAAATAGAAGGTAAAATTGTTTGGATATTTAAAGAGACACACTACATTTGTTTGGAGGATGCAGATTTTCCATTTGCCCTCCAATTAGTTATACACAATTATTCATTTGAAAACCAATTATTTCACAGTATTATTCTTAAATCTTACAGGCTATTATCAGATGGACGTTCCAGAGAAGAAGGTCTTTTTATTATTAAAGACCTCTTGCTCTAAGCCTCTGTAACAAAAGATTTAAACAAAAGACAACAATGCTCATTAACTGTAACAGAAGATGTTACTTCTGTAGAAAAAGGCATTTGAAACAAGACCAGTTTGGCTTTATTCAGCCTCTATTTTTCCTCTTAGATGAGGAAAACACAGAACATGTATCAAGTTTTCAGCCATAATACAATTATGTATATTCCAAACATGTTAATTACAAATATCTGCCAGTCTCCACTGCCTTTCCAAGCAAGATTTAACATAGTTTATTCACTGCTGAAGGTTCTGTTCAAGAAGAATAATGTGTAATACTTGCAAAAAACCAGAGTTTTGCTGAAAATATCTGATTTGTTTCTCATTCCTACAGCCATCTGCAAAGACGCTGGGTGAAGGCAGCTACCCATTCATCCACTCAACACAGCTCGACTCGGTCTGGGGTGCAACTAGAGAGCACGCATAACCCGAAGCGTGTCATAGGTGAATGACGCACACTGTCAGAGTAAGCAATTGTATTTAAAGTTGCCACACCTTTTTCAGTTATAAGCAGTAATTATTCTTAAAGTTTTAGGGCTTCTATGTCTATTTTATTGTTAAACAGAAATATGTGTTGCAAAAATACATTGGAAACATCTACAGGAAGGAAATGTTCTGGAGAAAAATGCTATTAAATATGTGGATAAGCCCAATACCAATTAATTTCTAACATTTAACGAACCAAATGAACCTATTAATTTCTCAGGTGGAAGGTTACACTAATTCTGCCAGAAATTGCCCCACTTCACCTCAAATCCATCCCACTGCGTCAATTTGGTGTAGAGTAAAAAGGATTCTCTTTCCTTTTCAATACTCTCTTAGATCAAGAGAATCAGTGCAGGTTTTTAAAAGTAACTTTTTCTAACAAAATATTGTTCTTTTAATGGTTCCTGAACAGAAACAGATCTATAATTAAACAAAAGCAGAATGAATCATTTTAGCAGCACACCAAAAATATGTGGATAATTTAGTACTAAAATAATTATTTTGCTTCTTCCCCCTTCAGCCCCAGTTAAGCCTATATACCCTGTAACTGGTAAATATTTCCACTGTTAAACTGTTACTCAGTACTACCTTTCAGCTAAACAAGCCAATGACAAATACTCCCTTATATTCTTCCAAATAATCGATATTAACTCACGGGTTCAGAGACACTGTTTAAGCAATGTAACAGGAATACACTCATACGACAATCTTTCCGTATTCCACAAAATTACTAATCCTTTTTTCAGATTCAATGGCCTATTTTATGTGCAAGTCCACTTACTGCTGTAGATGTGTTGTGTGGGGAAAATTTTATAGCACTTGACTTCTAACCGTGGTGCTTCACAGTCATTAAACTGACAGTGCTCAGTACAAATAGTAACGCAGGCAACACAAGCCTACCAGACAGTCGGGATCAGTCTTTTACAGCTACCTGTATTCATGCCAGGCCAAGTGAAATCCATAAAACACTCATGGAGCGAGGCACAGCTGCATATGTACAGAGAGAAAAAGGTTTAGCCTCATAAAAACAACGCCAGCTGAGCGATACTAACTTCACTGGCTCACTGCATGCCCGTCTTCCTCAGGGAGGAAGCAGTGCTGCGGCCCCAGCGCTGGCTTTCAGAGCAGAGCGGCCACAACAGCCTTCCCTCTTCTCAGCTGTACGAGTGTGGCTGACGAGAATCCCCGTCCCCGCGTGCTCGACAAGGCACGACCCAGGGAGCGTAGCTGAGCAGCGTGGGGGAAGGCTCACCCCCTTCCCCTCGGACCTGACGTACGTAGCGCACAGGTGGCAGTGGAAGAGAGTTGTGGGGCGTCACGAGGATTTCCTTCACACTCTATCGCATTTTCTAGGAGCAGGGTAGCCGGATATCCTGAATACAGCCCCGGCATCGCCACAGGCCCTGGCAATGGCCAGAAGAGGAGATAACAGCAAAGGGGAAGAGATGACCCCTCCTTCCTTCCTTCCTAGTAACCCTGTCTGCTGAGCATTTGCCAGCAAATTGGAAGGAAACCAGCAAGGAGCATGGGCTGCCTGAATGCCCAGTGGAGGGACCGTCACCAGCAACTATAGTGTCTCTATTTCCTTTTCAGAATTATAGGGAACAAAGAGTCCCAAAGACTCTTAAGTAGGGCATATTAACCCCGCTGCTTGTGTCCGAAAGCGTACTTCCATTAAAGACCTCAACCACATCTGGTTTCTAGTTTAAACAAAACAAGAATTTTCATTCAGAAGTCTAAGTTAAATGAATTTTGCTAGGAAATTATAATACGGATGCATTATATTCATTTCTGAAATAAGGCATTTGTCTTCCTGTCTCCAGCATTATTAGCATGTTACAGTGGCTTAAATTAAAAAAGAAACATTTATTTTATCACCCTGGAATCAGCTCACTGCAATATAACATTTTTGAAACAGGAAAATATCACAGCTTAGCATCATAAATTCAATAATGCAACAAGATAAATCCTTCCTATTAATGTAAACCGCTGTACTTCACAATATATCTACATCTGCAATGTACTTCTATTTGTTGACCAGACTATCATAAACACACATAATTCTCATTGAATAATGGAAGCAGCAAAGAAATCCGTGGGTAACTACGTTCTCTAGACTAAAACAGCCACAGCCTGGTCCTTCAAACAGATTCACTCATGCAGGGATGTTCCCGCTTGTAGATGACAACATAAAATACCATCGTCCCCGTAACTGGAATCTAGATAACACAGCAAATGACATCGAAGTATAGTCACTCCCTAATTACACATGCACAGAATTTATGCTGGAAGCTTTATTAACTTGCAATATATATAAATCCCAGAGATGCACGTATGAAAGACTAGGTACCCTATCAATTAAGAATTTCCGAATTTTTCACCAAATACCTGAAGTGACACTGGAACGACTCAGAAGAAAAGAAGCTCGTTCAATTTTGCTGAAAAGAAAAACTACTAACCATTCAATGCTGCCTACAACAACCAAATTTTCTCCTTTTCCCCTTTACGTTCACGTTAACACTCTGAAACTTGTGCCAAATGGGAATTTGGCACAGAGTTTAGGAAACACAAACACATGCATTAACAACCTGAATTATGCAAAAATGAACCTGAGATTTACAATTTGTTTTAAAAAGCTAAAAGGACTTGTATTAATTGGTTTATCCATGTCCAGGCATTACTCAAATGCTTCTGGTTAGTTAGCAGTTTCTTGCAGGCTAGGAAAATAGCCTATGATTGCTTTAAGAGCTAAAGCATCAGAGTTCTGCTCCCTCCTTTTAAGGGGTTAGCTGCTTCCAGAACCAGCAAGTCGGGGCTGACTCCACTTAGACCGTTGTTGCAGTTTAACCCGGCAGGCAGCTAAACACCACACAGCCCTTCGCTCACTCCCCCTCCTCCCCAGTGGGATGGGGAAGAGAATTGGAAGAAAAAAGTAAAATTCATGGATTGAGTTAAAGACAGTTTAATAGGACAGAAAAGAAAGGGAAAATAATAATAACAGCAACAATAATAATAATATACAAAGCAAGTGATGCGCAATGCAATTGCTCATCACCCACCGACCGATACCCAGACAGTTCCCGAGCAGCGATCGCTGCTCCCCGGCCAACCCCTCCCCAGTTTCTATACTGGCCATGATGCCGTATGGTATGGAATAGCCCTTGGGCCAGTTTGGATCAACTATGCTGGCTGTGCCCCCTCCCAGCTTCTTGTGCACCCAGCAGAGCACAGGAAGCTGAAAAGTCCTTGCCCAGTGTCAGTACTGCTGAGCAACAACCAAAACATCAGTGTGTTACCAGCATTATTCTCATCCTAAATCCAAACCACAGCACTGTGCCAGCTACTAGGAAGAAAATTAAGTCTATCCCAGCCGAAACCAGGACAACCGTGCCCTTCAGTTCAGAAGGATGCAACACACCACTGAGTCGTGCTTTGCCAGTGGCTGGCTGGAGAACAGAAAGGGGCAAGAGCTCTGCACTGAGGGTTGGGGACTAAGTTTTTTAACCAGACTTTTACCACCATGTAACACTGAGGCTGGGATTGCTGCCCCTTAATGTATTTATCCTTGCTTGTTTTATCTTGCAGCACTTGTAACACAACTGTTATTTTGAAGGAGGGATGAAGAAAACTTGTACTGATGATGTGCAGAGGGAAATATCCTCCGAGGAGAAAGGCCTGACCCTACCAGAGTTTTTATTCCACAGGTGTTCCCTGTAAAGTGTAACTGAAATTGAAACACAACAGAAGGGGCAATAAAAACAACTGGTCACCTTTGAGTCACTGAGATACGCAATACTACTTTCCTTCATTTGAGCTTTACTCCAGCTTAGTTGTACAAAGTCTGAGCAAATCAGCCTTTCGGCTCACAGCCTCTCCAAAGTAATTGCTGGAAAATATAAAATAAAGCAAAACTGGTGAAATCCGCAGTCCTTTGTTCCTCCTTATAAGCCTCTTTAGAATAGCAAAGAGGCTTCAGTGACACAGACCAATAGGAATCCCCATAGCTTGCAAGTATTCAGGATGCTTTGCCACTGCAAAGCAGCTCACATCGCACTGCCTAACCTCAGGTGAAAGTGTGAAAGTGTGCTGTGATCTTCTGATCGGCAGGGTTGGCACTGGCTTCAAAACAACCGCTTGCATGGTGCTTATCAAATTTTTCAAAGGGAAAAGGAGATGCTGAGGGAGTTCTCCTACTAGACCTTGAGAGGGGGCAAGGACTCCCAGGGCCATAAACTGTGAGAGTGAGACAAGGAAAATCCAATACCTTGGATGAAAAGTATATATATCTAGGAGAGCTCTTTATTCTGAATACGCTTCCAAAAGCCAGGACAAAACAGTATCCTCAAGACTTTCCTCAGGAGGTTGGAATGACGTTTAGCACTCCAAGGTATCTTGTTGGTCCATATTCATATTGATAGTGAGTTAAAAAGAATAAAAGCTTTGTCTTGGAGTGTTATTAAAGATTGATATTCCAAACAAAACAATTTCTTGCAACCACAAATTCAAGTTTAATTCTAGATTAAGAGCTCAATTTTTCATCTGCCAGCAGAGCTAGGTGGCATTGCAAGAACGCAGTCATTTCAAGATTTCATAAGAAACTTTGCTTTACATGAAACCAAGAATTAACTGCTTTCCATCAAGTATTTTACTGTTTACCTCTTAAATGTACATATTTTTCTAACACTTGAGGAGCACTGGCCAACTAGTACCCTTTTCACTCAAAGCCCAGTCCTTAACCAGGCAGTTTGCCTAAGAGAGGACAGCAGGTGTTGGCCTTAGATTAATAAAAGATTGGCATGGGGAGATCAGGAGCCGCGCCATACAAGTACCTCCAATCGGTTGCCAATTCGGATCTAATCCAGAGCAGTCACATCTGGAAGGCAATACCAGGTAACGCCTTCCCGGTGAGATGTATGACCAGCAGAACTGGTGGATTTAATCTAATTCTTAGGAATTTAGATAAATCTCAGTGAAGTCAACAGGAATCTTTTTATGCAATTTAAATCATATCCCAGAATAACCAGAGCTGGAGCAGCCTTCTAGGCAGCTAAGGAAAGGGGCCATGGAATAAGTGGCATGGACCCAGACTATCTCTCACCCTGGCAAGGCAGAAAGCTCTTCAGTATTGGAGTGAAATCTATCACCAAGCCTCTCATACCATTTTGCCTGTGTTCTTCTTCAATAATTAGGAGCTTTTAGCTATCAGAGTACATCAAACCTGTACCTTCTACAAGCACTGAAGTCACTCAGAAAAATGATAACAAACATCAATGTGAAACTAGGAGGCAAAAAAAAAAAAAGAAATCTGCTACAGCATCATCTAAACATAAGATAGTAAGTAATAGCATTAAAAAAATCTATTTCACACAGATGAAAATCATTACAGTTCTCTAGAGACCCTCTCTCTCTCTGCAGTAACCTGTGTCATTTCCTAGCTAGTAAAAATGTGCCACAGGATATCAAAAGATGGTAACGTTCTTCTAATTTTAATATTCCTCTAATCCAATAATGGCTTGTTTACTGCTTTCTAATTTAAAGGTAATTCATTAGATGCATCCTGTCACGTCTTATTGGCATTGAAGACGTAAGAATCATACACACCTCTGACATGTCAGTTGTACTGCTAATGCTCTGTGGCTCCCTCAATGTAAATGGCTATAGGTGCGATGGCACTGATAAGGGAGCGTGTGTCCGTATGTACGCATAAACTACAAACAAAAATATTAAAAGACTTCAGGGACGAAGTCTGGACTCAAAAATTTATGTGCAACACTAAGAACTCTAGCAAACAGAAAATATTTAAGCTAACGTAAATTATTTGTGTGCAAATATTTGTGATAGTGACACAAAAAGTCTCACGCAGCCTGCGGGGAAGCCCCCAACTGACCTGCGGGGGACTTGAATGAGTCTGCTGCGAAATGGTGAAGGTTAAGGAAACATTAGATGGAAGAGGCAGCCTGAACTCAGAAATGAACATTTCAGGAGCCAGACCGTGCTTGGCAACATCTGTTGTGATTCTGCAAAAGCTACCCAAGACAGCTGAGTTTTTGAGTAACCCCTACAGCAATGTAACAGGAACTGAGGCCAAGGGCTTCGAAGCTGCTAGACCTTGGCAGCACGGAGGCACCGAGGTCCTGGGCTGAAGGCAAGAGCGCGGCAGGAGCCATTGGCACAGCGGGGGAACACGCACTTGCCTGCCTCACAAGCTACGGCAGCATCCACCTGGCTGCACGGTTTCCCTCCTCACTCCCCGGACACAGACTCTGCGCCTACCTCCACATGAACAGCTCTACTCCAAGCAATAAGGCAGGGCAGGCAATTTACTACAGGTAAATACACTGTGTGCTCAAACACGTTGTTCAGGCAGCTTTCCTGCCACAAAGGCTGAGAACAGTTTGGCTGCTTGTATTCTGCCAGCCACCGGCTCAGTCACATCATCTCTCTCTATAGCAGGGAACTAATACATCCATTCTCAATAATCTCTTCCCAAAAAGTAAAAACCTTTGATCAACCAGACTAACCACATGCATGTAGCTATGTAATGAACCATGCCTATCTCAGAGGAGAGCACAGGACTGAGAAACACAATGAAACCGTGCTGGGGAAACCACCCCGTTTGTCCCAACTTGCGTTATTCCTTAGGAGCACGGCAGGATCACCACATCAGTTTGGAAGACCGTTTGGGTCAGTACGTGTCCAAAACCATCACCTCATTGGCTGTCGATGATGTCATGCCCAGGCATTAATCCCCAGTGACTGCAGGTTTAACATCACGCATATCACCACATCATCTACATAACGACAATGACCGCGAGTCTTAGAGGAAATTACTGGAGCAGAGAATAAAGCAACTTGTTGAAACAGGGAAAGTAGCACCTCTTAAATGGTTATTTCCAGCTTGCTTTTTTTTTTTTCCTGTCAAAGTGAAGTTGATAGGGTCAGGAAATAACACATGCCTCACTGAAAGGAGCAGGTATTGTTACAGCTCTATTTTTAAAAAAGTAAATCTTCAATATCTCCCACTCAAAAAGGTAAAAGGGCCAGTGGTGAGAAACCAGCTGGTCTGGGAAATAAAAGTATTTCAGGAGCTATAAAATCGGTAGCTGAAATTGAAAACATTTTTTAAAAGGAAAAAAACCCTAAAAAGTAAGTGTGGTATCTACGAAGCAAGCTTGTCCGATTGCTAGTGGCATCCTTATTGCTAGAGTAGCTATGGCAGTAAATGAATTACATACGCGCGCGCTCGTACGTAGATATATTTAAATACAACACAAATACTTGAAGTGGCACAGACTCTCACTCAGTCACACTCCCAACGCCCGAGCTTGCCCAGCCCTCGGGCTTCCCTAAAGACGTGCTTAAAAGCGCAAATATCCCCGCCACTTGCCGGCAAGGGGGGGTCTGCCCGCTGCCTCCCGGCTGGGGCAACCTGCCAGACCCACTTCGGGAGCAGCCAAGCCCCTATTAACCCACCACCCTCCCCATAATTGTGCTCCTAAACACAAGTTACGCGGCAGACGGAGCCCTGCTGCTCCCCAGCGCAGCTGCCTTGCCCCGCCGGGGCGCGGGTTGCCCCTCCAGCCCACCCGGGACGCGCAGCGCCGAGCACCGGAGGGGACCCCCGGAGGGGACCCCCGACCCCGCACCTCCGCCGCCCCGTTGCTCTGCTCCCCGGGCACCGCTCACCTGCCCGCCGGCTCGGCCGAGGAGATGCTGCGCTGAAGCGTGTCGGGAGCGGGGCTGCGGGGAGAAAATCATCCATGGGAGAGCGGGGAGCGCAGCCGGCTTTCACGCTGCGAGGAGGATGCTCCGCACAGCCTCCCGCACGCAGCGGCGCAGCGCCCAAAGTGGCTTTGGAGCTCCCCTCCCGCTCCTCCTCTTCAGAGCCGGGGGGAGGAAGCACAGCGTTACGGCTTTTCTTTCTCTCCCACCTCCGCCGGGCTCCCGGCTCCCTCCCTCCACCTCCCCGCCAGCGCCCGACTCCGCCGCGCCCGCGAAGTGCGGAACTGAAAGCGTTTGGGCAAACTGTTTGGACTGGTGATCTTAGAGATCCTTTCCAACCTTAATGATTCCCAGTTTTTACTTTCATTATAAATAACCCAGCCAGCGAGCCAGGAAACATGAAATTGTTACTCTCCCTTTAATTGGTTTAGTGGTGGACTTGGTAATGTTAGGTTAATGGTTGGACTGGAGGATCTTAAAGGTCTTTTCCAACCTAAATGATTCTACGATTCTAAGTGCCCTTGGCTCCCTCCACTTCGGGCAGCGAGGGTGCTGCGGGGGGAAGGCTGTGCTGCTTTCCGGATGCAGAGCCCTGGCTCAGCTTCCAACTGCCTCACAGGGAGCCCAGACCTTCTTCTGCATCCGAGTGGTCGCTGCTCAGCCCAGCGAAGAGAAAGGAGATGTTTCTTCAGCTCGCAGCCGGGCCCGAGTCGGCAGCATCTTTTGGAGACGGCCTCAACTTGAGAAGGGTGCGCAGGGTCAGGGCCACAACCTCCCCCCGCCTCTCACCGCGTATCTGATTGCTGCTGCCCCGCCAGCCACGGTCCTACAGCTTATCAATAAATTATCCCGTTCAAAAATTTATTTTAAATGGAAAAAGTGGAAGATGGTGTTTCACAGACTACAAAGCCGAGGTCACTTCGACAGGCTTTCCGGCAGCCGCTGGGAAACAGATTCTGTTTCTTGCTCTGCCACTGACTTTCCGTACAGCCTTTATCAACTCACTTCACACCCCTAGTTCCTCTGTAGCCCTGGTGCTTGCTTAAACAGCGATGTCCAAATACATGCTTCAGTGGGAGTCAGGCATTTAAATATCTATAGATATTAGTCCCATTTCTGTGAGAGAGGGCAGTGTCTCACCAAAAGTGACCGTAGAGCTCAGTGCGATGCTAGGCTGATCTTGGCTACATTCCCTTAATGGCTGTTGTGATACAAATCATCATCATCCCGGGCAAACATTCCTTAAATTGGAAGAACCACTGAAAATATGCCTTGTGGAACAGGGCAGGCAACTTTTATCACAAGAAATCATTCATCAGCTACTGCTGTGGAATTGCATACTGCCCTTCAGGTTGTCCATGTGCAACTTTCCTAGTGCACATGTGAAAACCAGTAAAAATCTCAGTAGCTTTCTCACCACAGTTCATTGTAAATTATTAATACAGTAGCAGACTCTCACATCTTGGATAAATTCATTTAGCCTGAAAGAAAGGGTCTAAAACCCCTGCCAGAGCTCTCCCTGTTAGCATAACTCAGCTATGCTCTTTTAATCAGCGGGAGCTACCATACAGTCAAAATAGGAGGGAACAAGCCCACAGCATCAGATCACGTTTCTCCACCTCATTCCTTACACATGGAACTACCACCTTCTTGCCTGCTGCTCCTGATGCCTACCACCCCACCAGTCCTCCAGACCTTCATGAAGCCTAGAAAAGGAGACAGAGAAAAGGCAGAGAAGGGAAGGAGCTCCAAGCTTGCACAAAGGACTGGGAGAGGTAGATCTGGGGAAAAAGGAGAGAACTGGATGTACTGGTGAGAAAGATTTAGAGGACAGGAGACACAAATCAGCAGGAAAACAGTCTGGTCTTGCTGCCTGGGCAACAATGTGTTGAAAGCAGGCTAGCCAGGACATCAGACAGGGATTACGTAGGATAACAGCCCCCGGTACGCGTGGACAGAGCAGTGCCCCTGCCGTGGGTGCTCTTACAACCGGGCTGCTGAGCCACGGGAGACAGGGGTTCACTGCTCTCCCTACCTGGTGCTATCCTGCGCCCGCATTTCCTTCCCCAACCACCTCTGTCTCGGGCCCATCTCTTAGACTCAGTTGTCCCATCCAGACAGTGGAGACAGCCACATTTCTTGCATGGGGCTGCTGTCAAAATGAATTAAGTGATGTCCAAAGAGTACTTTGAAATGCAGATAGCATGCTCACTAGTTTTAATGCCTCCAAAGCGGTCTCCAGATATCTCTAAATCCTCAAGATATCCCTGATCAATTCCTGTTTTACAGATGAGGAAGCCGAGCAGAGAGACGGGTGCTTTAGTCCATCCCTTTTATGTCCGGTCCTGCGGGTGCCCCCACCCTTGCCTGGGGTGGGTGTGCCAGTTGCTGGCCCACAGTGACCGAGTCCCATCCAAAGCCACATTTTGCTGACGACACAGAACAAGTATCAAGCGTGTGGTGTATCCACACCTGATTACTAACCCCCTATAAAGCTATTTCCTTTGACAAGTTAATGCCTAGGTTTGAGCCCCTGTCCCCTCCCGCAATCTGGCGTTACATGCTTATTTCTGGCGTCCGCTGTGCCCCACAGGACCCCCCCCAGAAAGTGTGGGCAGCGTGGGGCTGAACTAAATCTCTCCCTGTATTTTCCTTGCCTTTGTAGGTGTACTGGGAAGGAGCAGGACACAGGAGCTTCTAGTCCCCAGGCCTGTGATCAAATTATCTCTCCCTCTGTCACACATCCTAATCATCACAGCTGGCGGTCATGCCAACAATATTAACGCTGCTGAGTAGCTTTCAGTTTTGCAATTAGCAAGGTTTTCTGCTTCCCTCAAATAAAAAATAGGCTCGTACTACTTAACGCTGCATAAATGATACAGATACATTCAAGGCCCATGTTACCGTCTTGTCGAGATGAACCGACATCATAAGTGCTGTAGGTATTTTAAATCTTTTGAAGACTACAATGGTTACAAAGCTCATTATTTCTAAATGTGTTTATCCTTACTCTCTTTTTTGTTTGCAAAATTAGGCAATGCGCAGTTTAAATAAACAACTATTGTACTATTAAACATTGATTAAAGAAAAGGGTTCCATTTAAATTATTGAGTGGTAAGATAAAAAGCATCCCTTCTCTTTTGTACGCTACTTTATTCAGAAGTCAAACTTCTGTAGTCTCACTGAATGCTAATGAATAGCATAATAATGCACAAGGGCAAGAGGGGGCTGAGTAATTAAAAACAGAGGCCAGAAATCAAAGGGCTTGAAAAACACTTACCAAAATAATTCAATTATACATTAGAAACCTGAGATAATCAAGACACATCCCACAGTTTCATTCATCATTATGCCCCAATTTAATATCTATACCGGTTTGCTGTACACAGGAAGCAACAACTGGGACTTTCGTGTGCGACACTTCAGCCGAAGAGACAAAGGCAACGTGCGCTCAGGACCCCTTCTCATCACGCCGCACCTTGGAAATGGCTTCACTTGACTGAGTATATTCTCAGTTAAACTGATTTAGGGAACTATTTTTAGCCACAAGCTATTTCTGTATTGGTTGTATAGTCCTTTTCTCCGTAGCTTTGCAATTAATTAATACAAATCTCCACACCCACTATTTTAGCTTCCCTATAAATCCATCTCCCACCCTCTCTCCTTGGCTTCACCTCTTCTTCTTGTTTCAGGCTCTCCTGGTTATCCACAAAAACCTCTGCCAAGCAAAGCAGCAGGTAGGTTCATTCAGGAATCCATGCGTTTCGCTGGGATATGGCATCATGAGCCTCTGAGGTTGTCACGCAACACAAGCTGGGTCAAAAAATCCTGATGTAGCTTTGCATTGTCACCACTCTGATGGGCCAAGGAGTCCCGGCGCAGCTTCTAGTATCCAGAATGGCAAAGGGCGGGGGGGTTGCGCGTTTCAAGGAAATTCCAGTGCCACGTGATAAAATAAGGAAAAAAGAGCCTGTCTGACCTTGTTCAGTGGGTTTGGAGATCAGCAGAGGGTTTATGTGATTTTGCTTTGCGCAGTCTTGATGCAATAAGCAATGATCAAACCTAGCCCCATTAGCACTGATAACAGCTTCATGGAGGAAACTCCAAGTGACATATCATCAGGAACCACAGAAAAACCAGAAAAAAAAGAACAGAAGTTTCCACCTGACAAAGAATAACACTGTTGTTCAAAGAGTTTGCAGATGCCTAAGTTGTTCCCTCCCTTCTGGCTCATAATTAAGGCAACGACAGGTGAAAGCTGTCGGAAACAACTAATTTCAGCAAAAAATCAGGGATTTCAGCAAAACCAACACTCAATTGCATATCAGCTTCCTGAGGAATCAGAGTCTGATTGTCTTACCAGAATTTTTAAAGGTTTAAGCATAAAGACTACTAGTTGTCTCTAACGAGTGCAGAAGTCGAGCAAAACGCTCCTGCGCTTCACAAGCTGAGAGGAGCCTGTAGGCCAACGTAGGTCGCAACATTAAACGATAAAAAGAGGGAAACGGGAATCTCAGGTCAAGTTTTCCAAAACTCAGGGTCTTAATTAAAAAGAAGGTTATGACTTTAGCAGATGAGTGCAACTTAGTATAGTCCCAGATATTACCAAGAGTTGCTCCATCTTCAATTTAGAAAATCGAAAACGCTGCATGAGAAAGAGTGAGCGAGCCAGTTTATGGCAGCAGCAAATGTGGATGTCTCCAACTTTGCCCAGCCCTATCAGCTACATTTGCCTCAATCAGAAACAAAGCTCCTTTGGAGGTGATTCAGCTTCACCCAAAAGAAGAGGTACATCCACTTGTTAAAATGGAGATCATTAAGACAAACCAACCAGCCTGTAACGTGAGCCAGAGCAGTGTTTGCCAAAGGGCCAGAGGGGAACGTGCAAGTTCAGACAGGTATAATTTCAACATACAGCGAAGCAGAGAGCAGAACACCTATTTTTCCCCCATTTTTCTAACAAAGATGTCATTTTTAGGAGAGAAGACACTAACATACATGCTGCTTGATTTTGTAGAGGGATTGACTGAAAGCGGGGAGCTATAGCCAAGGGCAGAGCCTGAGCTACACGGGGGCCCCAACTGCTCGATATTCATTTCCCAAGTTTGGTGGTGAAATACTCTGATAGATATCTTAGCGACATCCTTTTCTGAGAAACAGTCTGGGGCAGTAATTCTAACAGGACAAGTCAGCTGTAATGAATCTCTTTCCTCGGCACAGATGGGGCCTCACTTTACTCACGTGCATAGCTTCTTCCACTTCCTAAGACTACACGGAGACAAGAGCAAGTAGCTCTGGCCTCTTATGCTTACCTGCTTTAAACAATGTAGTGGCAATCAATAAATTAACTTCTTTTTTTTTTTTTTTAAATATGCAATTACATGAAATAGAAGCGACAAAACCCAGAGCAACTCCACAAACACAGAGCTGGGCTCTGATTTCTATCAGTATGAGATCAAAGTAGTATAGTTGCTCATTTACAGCTCAAAGCTGCGTTATTTTCCCTACTCTGCCTGTGTTGCTAGTCGACTGAACTCGGTAAAGCAGGAATATCAAGCCATCTTGATACTCCTTCCACAGTAAATAACAATTTACAAAGGAGGGGGAAAAGCTCCCTTCCCCTCCCTCTTTCAATTCATTAAGTTCAACTGTGATAACCAGTGAGGCATACAGGAAGGGGTTAGGTACCTCTGCCTCTGAATATTTAATTCCGGACTAAATGTAATGCACAGCATCCTTATACCCGTGGGAGTTCAGCAGCCAATATGCCAATGAATATACCCTGACAATAGTGATATTTTCTGCACTTTGGAGGCATGAGTGACATTTGCTCACCACATATGTTACATCGGATGCTGAGGTCTACACTTGTGAGAAATTAATCAGAATCCATCTGTTTCCTTCTCATCCTGGACAATTTCATTACAACTTAACCAAAGATTATAGGATTCCCATGTCTGTGTCCCCAGCCCCCAGCCCAGTCTTGGTGTTTTCATACTGAACGATTAAAGCTGCTTAGTTTAAGTAAGGTCAGAAACAATCTTCCTTCCTGTAGGGAAAGGCATAATGCTCATGAGCAGGGTCCAAAATCTGCTCTAAATTACATGTAGGTAAATCCAGGCTATCCCTATTGAACCAAAGGGGGTTTAGATTTCTCGTGGAGCAGGATCTGGACCTTGACCATTCGATGCATGTTTCTGGTGGCTAATTTTGATTGGCATCAGGCTCAGGAGGGCACAAAGTCAGTCACTCTGCAGGTCCTCTGTTATATTTTCATTTACCTGTTCAAGGGGTGAGCAAAGGGGTGGCTCAGCCTTCCTGCAGGGCTAGGAGATACTGTGCTACTGTTGGGAAAAGAAGAGCGCTCCATCTTAAAATACTCCCCGTACTTACACATGCAGCCTAGCAAATACTTTGCTTATTTGTTATTTACCAGTACTTCGTTAGTTCGATGTAATAGCAAGGGAGAACTGGGCATAAAGATTGCTTGGACTCAGCTGATTTATAATGCTAAATATTGCCCAGTGATGGATGTATTTGCTTAAAAGTGGGGTTTTCTAAGAGTTCTTTGGATGAGGCACAAATGGCACAAAAAAAACGCCAACCCCAAAGCATAAATATCAGTGGGAATCTGGTACTCGATTGCTAGGTAACAGCTGCAGCCAAACCTCCTAACATGAGGTTTCCTGAATGACGGAGGAGCCAAAGCTATGAACCAAAAAGTGAGGTTTCCATTACAGAAGCTATCAACAGAGAGACACCGAATGGGAGACCTGGGACAGCCCAGTAACGAGGGAAACACGCTCCTGAGATAAGGAGGGGCCGAGAGGCAGCTGTAGCACCTGAGGTCTACATACCAGGGAGGCAAAACCTGGCACACAAAGGGATCAAGACTGCAGGCTGGCTGCCGCTGCGTGGACGGAAGCCGGGGCTGTGCTGCCAACCCCGTGCAGGAGATGGCAGGTCCCAGCCCCTCCAGCCGGTCCCTTTTTAGAGGAGCAGGATCTCCTGTACCTGCAACCTAAAGCTTTCAGTCACTTACCCATGAGTGCTTTTGCTACTCAGCCTGAGCGAAGGAGGATACTTGGAGACGCGAGATTTTCCCACCAGCTTCAGCAGGACCGCTCACCTCGTCCAGTTGTGGCTGGAAAGGAAGCACAGCGCGACTCGATCCGGACCCTGGCCCATGAGATGGTAGAAAGCAGGCGCTGGTCCCGCTGAGCACTGAGCTGCTGGGCAGGAGCAGCAGGACCCCAACAGGGTTAGCTCAACGTGGCTGCCCTAAATTAGGCAAACATCCCCCAGCACTGCAGCTTCAGGCAGACCAGCCCCAAAATCCTGAGCGTGCTGGCAGCGGGAGAGGAAGGAGGCCATCAAGCAAAGCTGCGCAGGAGCGGCTAGAAAGAGCAGCCGTAAGCAATAGGTTATGGCCATGGGATTTGTCTGCAAGCAAAGAAATTCATCCAGCAGTGGGGAGGTGGAAGCTGAAGGCAGATGAGAGCTGCAAAGCAGAACGCCATTCAGCCAGCCCGAGATGGGAAACCGCACGAAGCTCCCTGACCCCGTTCGGAGCCGTGCTGCCTTCCCCACTTCTCACAGCTATTATTCCAGCTGACTTGCAGATACCCAACAGTTATTTTTGAAATGAAGGTGCATTCAGATCAAGCTGTCACAGCCTGTCTTTTCAATCATGAGTTACTTGATCAGATGCTTTTTTGCTGTAACATAATCACGTGATGCCAGGGCTTTAAACGGGACCTATATTCTAGCTCCAGCGCTGGATACTTCCTGGCCAGAAAGATATTGACACATTGGGAGATAGCTATTAAAGAAAAGAAAGATCTTGCATAAATTAACTTATGCTATTTATAGACATGGAGAGCAGTCTATCCATGGGACCATCTGCTAATCTATGTCCCATGGCAATTAAAGTCAACATTTCACCATATCTTCTCCATCAAGGGCTGAGATTATGCACTGTACTCTTTTTTTCTTATAACACCGACCTTACATCTGTGCTGTTTAGTCTCTTTCCAGCTTCCCATAACACTTGCCATACCCAGTTTCTGAGTGCCTGCTACAAGAAAGGAAAAACTCAAACTGCTCGTTTTTATTACTATGAGGTCAAGGGCCCAGTAGGTGACAAAGGCTCTACTTATTTCACTGGTTCTCAGTAACTTTTCTGTTTTAATAAAAAACAGACATTATGCACTAAATGAATGAATTTCTTGATTAGATAGAGAGCAGATTTCATAGAGTTAAATCTTTTCAGTGCTCCTTGTTGTAAACATCCCACATACATTTTCAGAAGCGACTTAACGGTTTTGGACACTATGTTTTTAAGCATCCAACCCAAGATGCTTCCCAAAAATTATCAAAAACCTGTGAGCAGATCTCTCGCCATCTCATTTTTTCAAGGAAAGCTGGAAGCCTAAGAAGTATGGCATCCAAACATTTTGCTTTAAAAAACGTGCAAAGACAAAAACCAATTGTATTTAATGTATAGCTTGCCCATATTACAGATACTAGAGGATTTTCTGAAGTAACTTAAAAGCTCAAGTCCTACTGCCTTGTTCTGTATCTTTTTATACACAACACATTTTTATTACTCTATGTAATTTTAATAATTTACACTGGCACCATCATTTTAGCAACTGCATTCACTACATTTAGCAACAGGAATTACTATAAAAGTAAGGAAGAAAATCTAGAAGATTCAATTAGCAGGAAGATTTGCCAGAAAGGCAGCCTTACAGCAGGACTGAAGGACTCTTTCTCAGGTGAAAGATACTATTTTGCAGAAATGGAACTCAGGGATACACGTTTCATGGCCACTAATACCTTTGGTTAATTAAAAAAAAAAAATTAAAGACTTAACTAGTATGTTGATCAATCACATGAATAACATCTCAAGCAGTACTCCACCTCTGTCATAGCCAATATTACAAAAAGCTTCTTTTTTGCAGATATGTGGGCATGTGTGCATGAGAAAGATTTTGAAGTGTTAAGCAGTGACACAAACAAATATTATCTATTTTGGTCCAAAACTTATTATAGTCACAAGACAACTAGAAGTTATGTGAGCACAGAGATATCCAAGATTTTTGCTGCCTGAGCCACTCTGTATGGGAACGATCCTCTCCCAGATTTCTCTTCCCCTTCCAGCCCCCCCCCCGAAACTTTCCTCTCGCTGGTTTCCACTTTCCAACACAGGCTACAAAAACTCTGAGAACGAAGGTGCTGAGGATGAGCGTTACAACCATGACTGTCTTCCCAAAGTTCTAAACTCTCTGCTGAAAACCTAAAGGTTATTATGTGAAGTCCTAGAGGAGAAAAACTGGTGCAATACCTTCCCTCAGCATCTAAAAAGATCTAACAGACCATTACTGACTACGGATATAACATACACAAAGTATACCAGGGCACAGATGTAAGTATTTGTGGAAAGGCTTTAAAGCCATTGTTGTCCATTTTTGCACATTAAAACCCACAAAGAGATTTATTTAGAGCACTAAATCATTTCATTTCTCTCTGGCTAGATTTTTAGCTATTAAAATATTCATCATGCCCTCCAAGAATCTCTATGCTAAGTATTTATTTTATTTTTTATAACCTTTTAAATAGCTTCTTTAAAATACTTTCAGATGTACATATTGCTCATAAAAAAAACCATTGAAGATAAGAGCTTATTGTAAAACACCAAAGAGAGAAATGAGACATCAGGCATTGCCCAGACCAGAGGTCTGCCCATCAGCAGTGGCCTCTGACCACAATACAAAAAAGGGGTGGATTCCATGAAATTCAGTGCTGAGGGTAAACAAGAAAGCGCATTTTTTGAAAGTTGAAAGTTTTTGGAGTAAAAGTTCTTCACATAAGTAGACGTAACTTTCTACTGCCAAGAAGGCTGGGGCAGGGGGGAAGCTTCTGTAAAGGGAATGTTTGGGTCAAAACCTCCCTTTTAGATTTCCCTTCAAGGTGGACAATATTTTTTGTAAGACGGATGGTTGGCACTGAGGGGGAAAAAAAAAAAAAAAAAAAAAATCACCATTTTCTGTTTGAAAAATCTCCCCCTCATCTTGTTGCCCTCTTTGACTGCCAGGATACCCCTGGCCCTGAAATGATGCTGGGTAGCAACCGGCCCTCTCAGCTTGCAGGCAGGGTGCTGGACACCGCGCTAGTGCTGCTGCTGCTCTCCCCCCTCACACCACCTACCCTAAACCAAATCTGTGCCTCCGACTTCCTCGAGCACAGCCGAGAGGAGAGCTGCACATAGCTCCTACTCTAGGTAGCCTGACGCTGGCGGTACTGATCAGCCCGAGCTGCATTTGTCAGAGACAATTACAGAGCCGCCTCGTCCGAGGTGAGTATCGTATGGCGATGCATAAGGCGCCGTCCGCGCAGCCGGCTGGCCTCGCACGCTTGTCACAGGGGGCGGGAGGGACCCCAAGCCAGCAAAGGGGATCTCTGACCCACGGTGTGATGGGATGAAAGGCACAGATGTTACAATCGTCGTGCAAGCAGTAACAGCTGGGTCTGTAGCTCACAAGCTCATCCCAGCACCCATTTCCTGGCCAAAAGATCAGCAGCACCATGGAGGCTCAGGCCACCTCGTCCTGTAGCTTTCAGTACAGTGGCAGATCAAGCACCTTCTGCCTGGAAAGACACTTCGGATGGAGCCCCTGACAGAGACCGAGGCCAGGGCTGGCTCGGATGCCTTCACACCCCGGTGACATGGCTGCTCCTCACCCCGCAGCCTCCTCAGCTGGAGATGCTGACTGTGATCAAATACAATTTGGCAGCTGTAAAGCTCAGTTACAAACTGCCTGGGAAGAGATTACCTTCGGTTTCAAGAACATTTGTTTTAATCTGAAGAGAAGCAGAGACCTCCCTTCTCCTCCCCGTGAAGCTTCTGCTTTATGCACAGAGCCAACCTTATTCTCAAATACCAGAATTTGAACCATTATGTTCCTCTCTATATTCCTTCATGTGATTTCACTTCTTCCACATGGAAAAAAAAAAAAACCAAAAACGTTTTAACTGTCCTGCCTTCTGTTTCTTCTCACAGGGGAAGGAGTCAAAGAGTGAGGCACAAACCTGAAAAACGATACCAAACTTTTACCAACTGCTTTGGCATCCCGTCCAAGAGCTCTCTGGCCACCACAGCTCCTTGGAGGACAACAGTAGGCAGCATCTTCAGGTGATTTCATACAGAATTTGTGCTGTTGCTTCTCGTCCAAAGGGGTTTTATTCTGCATCTATATAAATGCAGAAAGCAGAAGAGGCTGTTTACCATTTATGGTCTCCAAGGAGTAAGGGATGTGCTTGCACATAGTTATTCCACCTGTTTTGTTTTCTCTCCCAGACACTGCGATTAATGAAGAAAAAGCAAGTAAGACTGCATTTGTAGACACTGACTGCATTATTACTGAACACAGAACTTAACACTGAACGTCTGGGTCATTTAAAAGGTGACATGCATTTGTGAGAAAATGCATTTAGTTTATTTATGGACGGAGACACACACTGGATTCACTAGATCATAGGCTTTCCCAAGCAAAATGCTCCAGTCAAGGCAGGGTAACTGAAGACATCTCTCAACTGGGGAGGAAGCTTGTTCTTTTTCAACAAATTGCTGGTTATACAGCATATTAGGTATCATTAATGGACTAAATAACTTTTACTGAAACATGACCTGCTATTTCCACAAACAAGTCTCTTACCTTTACCACATTTATTTCCTACAAACTCTTTGATTTTCATTTAATGTCTATCTAAAAGGCTAAAGACCCAGGCACTCCACTCAGTTGCATTGACATTATCTTTTAATTAGCAGAGGTCACTTAATGCTTTTAGTACAATCAACAGTTGCTTTCTTTGCATGATCAACTGCAAGAGCATCACAGTTAATGCAGACTGATTAAAACTTGAAAATCCTTTAGCATAAAAGTATCTCAGGACAAATATAATCAAGCCATTGCATGTAGATCATTTTCCTTGACAGCTTTGATTGCCACTCCATTAGCGTGTGACTGATTATCACCGTGCAGTATCGTTTTATAGAAAACACCCTGATTTGCGCAGCACCGCCAGGTCGCAGGAAGAACAGCTCAGGATCCGTGGGTAAATGGCCTCTCTTGTAGCATGGGTCTCACCAGAGGACTGACAAAGCTGTGGGTGAAATTAATCCCCAGGGCTATCTCCAGCTGCGTGTGTTTGACATCCCTTAAGTGCTTCCAAAACCTTGTCTCCGAAGAAGGAAAACTAAAATTAGGGTTCACATGTGATTTGTAAGTGATAAATAAAGCTCACACTGGCAAGACGTACACAACTCGCTGCTCGGCATTGCAGCCGAATGCATGTATAAAAAAAAACGTGACCAACCGTATAATGTCTTGCAAGTATAAATCAGTTTCCTCCTACATAGACGAAGCTGGAATCCTTGCCTGATTTCAGTGGAGAAAGACCTATTGGGTGCTTGGTGGTGAGAGATTTGCTGAAGTGAATGAGTTTTTTGGGAGTAAGGGCCACGTTCAATTCAAGAGCAGCAGGTCTTCTCACTCCAGTCACCTGCCCTTCTTAAGAGACAGATTTTAAAAGCTAAAGGCAAACAGACAGGGCTACTGTCCCCAATACCTAATAGTTTTGTTAATCCTTATCCTTTTGACCCATACACAAAGAAAATTATTCCAGGAAACCAATGGTAAGAACTCCTTTATAATCCCTGTATTATATCTGCTACTGAGTTTGCGAAGTCAGTAAGATGAGAAGAGCTCTTACTATGCCTGTTACAAATTAACGAAGGCTTCTTACTCTTGGTAGCTTGTTATTGCTAGACAAGGAGCATATGTCAGAAAGCATATGGCAAACAACAAAACCAGGATGAACCAGACCAAAAAAAAAAAAAAATAGAGCAAGCATTTCTATTTAAAAAACAATTACATAAAGCTCCCTTGGAATGGCCATACACATCCACAAACCAGCCGTTTTCATCTCCTGTGCTGCATTTAGGTTATGAAAGGATTTAGTTTCCCAAGAAAAGAATTTGAGACGTAAGGAATGCAGGACCATTTTAAATTAAACAGCATGACTATGGTAACATCTGCAATAGATTGGGTGCCCTAAACACAGTACAGGAGATAACAGTCATCTTATCTATGGTTTGGTAAATAATTTCTCCTACCTCAAGGGTCATTACATCTTCAGCTCTTTCTGTCATTTGTGATTCCACTGAGGGGCTGAAGAATAAAGTCGCTACAGGTGCTTATGGTGCAAGCGAGCAGCTATAAATAACACCCCCGCGTTCGGCCGCGCAGGACAAGAAACCTCATTCGCGTCCTGACGTTCCATCATTAGACACCAACTTTCAGCCCTACGGATCTCAGCATCTCCCAACATCGAATCTGGCAGGCAGTCACTAAGCAGCAATACGAGCCATTAGGGAAAAGGTTTTGTGCTTTCCTACATCCCAAAAGCTCCGTAGTTCCCTCCTGAGAGGGAATTGGGGTGGGGGGCAAAATCCCACCAAGTGGCACGTTCCCAAACCCGTAAATCAGCAGAGAAGTCTTCCTCTCCAGTCCTAAAGGCTGAACTCGTTAGGTGGGGGATAACATCAGCCAAGAGCGTGGGGGTAACGCTCGCACATCCTTCCCCACGCTGCCGTCGGGTGTTTGCTCCAGCAAAGCGGAGCACGAGGCTCCCTCCAATTGCCCAGCCGTGAGCTGTTTGCAGTTCACTGCCCTGGGAGCGGCACTCTGCGGCTCTAGTGCAGACTGATGTGCACTAAAATAAACCTGTAGGTCCGTGGCTGGAGGTTGTGCTTCTGTTACGGGGGAAAAGATTTAAGACTGGGGCCGGCACAGTAGCGTTCTCCCTGCCGGTCCCCAGACAGGCGCAGGCTCAGCGCTGCCTGCACAAGGCACCGGCACAAAGAGGAGTTTCCAGCATGAAGCCATGAGGGAATCTTATTGTAGGGGTGCTGGTTTTTGGAGAGTGCCAAAAAGAAGAGGGTCACCTTAACTAAAGAGAAGGGGGAGGAAAAAAAACAGCCAGATTTAGTGTACAAAGGTATTAAAACTAAAAAGGCTGAGGAGAAGGCAAGGGGGCACTTAGATCAGGCAGGCAGAGCTAGACACGTAAGCGATGCACAGAGATCTCATGGGACAAGGTTAGGACAGAAGTGACAGCTGGTCTGAAGACAGAGCATTTTAAGATCCAAAACCCTGTCAGGAAAACCCAACCGTGTGGCCGATAGAGAAGTTCAATAAAAATGGGCAGGCAGAAAAAGGACACAAGGTACATAAATACATGCTTATTCAATAAAGCAAGAAATGGAATGGCAAAATTGAGCAAACAAGGCTGCCCGGTGATGGGAGACAGCCTGATTTATTTGCCTTGCTGAAACACAGTAGCGTGGAAAACACAGCGGGGAAACTGTGTTGTCTTGGTAGGAATTATTCAGCAAAGGAGGGTTAGGTCATGGCTAGAGCACCAGAAAGAGCCTCTGGAAGCCAAGTTTCCAAAGGAAGAAAAATCACACAGACAATGCATAATTGATGCAGATGTACCAGGAGTGCTGTATGGTTGGCTCCGGGGACAGAGAGGAAAATTATTTTGGAAAAAAAAATCAACAAACAGTTAATAATAAAGCAGTAGTGACTTCTAATTACCTGTATACAACTGATTACAGCCCTTGCCACAGTGACAAGCTGTTTCTTAGCAACTCGGAGGCGGCTTTTGGAAGGGCTCGTTCAAAGGAGAGAAGCTCCCATCTCCTGGGGACTGAAGTTTAGTGGTAAACTCTGCCTGGGCCATTAGGTTTTAGGGGCTGCAGTACATCGTAGCGATGTAATTTACCTCCCATAGGAAGAGATCATGCTAAAAAAAAAAAAAAAAAAAGATTTGGGAACGTGGACAGGAATCAAGCAGTCCTGTAAATGTCCTCATTTAAATCGTAAATCCAATTTAAATTGTCCTCTACTTAAATCATAGATTTGGCACGGGGGATGCCCAGGCAGTTCTGGCAGAAGGGGGGTGCAGCATCGCCCGAGCCAGCAGCACAGAGGGAAGTGCAGGTCACCGGGGCCGGAGGGCTTCACCCGAGAGCTCTGCAAGGAGAGAGCCATTGGGCTGCTAGTGCGGAGATCCCTTCTCATTAAAATCAGGCGTCCCCCTTTTCTGAGAAATGCTCAAGACAAATCCATTTCCCAGCCATGATTTTTTTTTTTTTCCTTGCGCAAAGTTGTTGAGTATTTTGAGAAGTCATCAAAAGTTCCATACACCTAGGTGAGCAATATATTTCTGTAGAGGAAAACTACACCTTTCCACAAGTTAACCTGCAAAATAATAAGGGAAACACATTTAAATCGTATGATCTTTGAAAATGTCTTGGGCAAAGGCACTGACAAGGGTCTGTTGATGGGCTGAAGTATCCAGGAGAGAGGGAGTATTGCCATGGCTCAAGAACTGGTTAAGAGACAGGCATAGCTGCTTAATTTTTAAGAGGATCAAAGACCTGCGTCACCGTTGATGTTTAATAAATTAATGAGCTAGAAAAGCACACTAAGAATAAATGTCAAATACTAGAGAGAAGCTAGAAAAATGCCAGGAGTTCAGGAAATCTGCATGAACAGACTTACAGAAAAATAAACACACGCAGAGCACGATGCATCCCTACTCCTCGGTAGGCACAAGTCTTTTAATTCATTGGAAATTGCTTCCAATAATAATTAATAGTGAAAGAGAACAAAATTAAATGGAGCTGCCTACAACAGCTCTGCCTAAACTTTACTCTGCGACGTGCTGGCTGGGAGAGTGGCTGCCAGGAGAAGCGTCAGCATGTAAAATGGCATCAGCCCCCACCTCTGATGCAATCTCAGCACCACCGAAGTCCCAGGAAGGGCGAGTTGTGGAGTTCAGAGCGGCCAGTGCCAGCCCCCACCCTCCAGCTCAGACCCATGGCAAAAATCCAAAGTGTAACAAAAACAAAAACAAAAACAAAAGAAAATCCTCCAACACTAAAAGGAAGCAGTCCAGGTCTGGTTAACTCCAAGAGGAGACAAGTAACAGAGTATTTACTGGGGGTAAATTGACACCTGCCCCCAGGGAGAGAAACTCAGCATTAAGAGACGACTTAAAAAAAAAAAAAAGAGACGACTTAAAAAAAAAAAAGAACAACTTGGGTGACAGGAATTTAAAACGTGATGAAAAGATATGCTGGGGGACAACAAAGCTGCAAGGAACGTGCTGTACTTAATTCACAAGATGTCGATGTCCGGCAGGATTTCACCCACAGTGGGATTTGCACAAGGATCTACACAGGATCCGCAGTTGGATTCCTTTTTATCCTTCTTCATTTAAATGTCCCAAGCACAAAATTTGATAAGCAAGTCTCTGTACTGCTACACTCAGGAGAACCCTTTCCTGCACAGCAGTGCTCTGACGCAGCATTGCAACGCCTATGTCCTCATAAAAGATGCTTGAATAGACCGCTCTAGGAGAAAGAACCGGCCAACAGGAGAGCGTCGACTCTGTAAATACGGTATCGGAGAGTTGTTAGAAAGTAAATATGAGAACAAGTAAACACTGTTTTATCAGGAGGGGGCAAAACCCAGAAAGCCTTAGAAACAAGCAAAAGTGTTTAACATTTTTCAAAACATAAGGCAAAAAATTTTTAGCTGAGTGCTGAGTCAGTGGGGTCTGGGATGTCCTCAGCCAAGCCCCTACTCTATCCTTAATTGGTTTAGTGTGGAGTTGGCAGTGTTAGGTTAATGGTTGGACTGGATGATCTTAAAGGTCTTTTCCAACCTAAACGATTCTATGATTCTGCTGCGATCAAGCTTCCGCCACGCAGACAGGGTTTGTGACAACAGCATCCTCAATGGATGTCATTGCACGAAGCTAATATTAACTGCTTTCAAATCTGATCAATAAAATACAATTTACCTTAGATGACCAGAAAGCTGTCAATTTTGGTTTTTAATCCTAGACTTTCTCATGAGTTCCTGACTCAAAAGGAAAACATTACTGTTACATGGTAAGTAAGTAATGATTGATTTATTACATACCATTTGGAAATGTTTTCTCTGAAGCATGCATTCGAAGGTCAAATATTCCCAAGTTTTGCTTTGGGTGGAACATTAAAAACACTGAATAGATAATATCCAGGGCACTTTTGCAATCAAGGGCATTAGGAGGAGATTTGGAGTATCTGTGTTCTTCTTAATTTGGTTAACTTTTTTTTTTTTTTTTTAAATGAAATGTTTTGATATTCTGCATTGAACTAACTACGTTTTCTTTTATTAGGGAAAAGTAGCACTACGAACAACGTGACGCCTTCCGGACTCACCGATCCCGGATGCAGACCCGCCTCGCAGACGTTACACGCAGAAACTGGGGTGGGGAACGGCACGTTTGGCAGCGATACAAACGCCATGCCCAGGGCGCAACCAGACTGCAAGAACTCAAATCAAAGCATCGCTCAGACTTCAAAATGTACAGACGCATTTTTCAGCTACAATTGCTCCTCTTGACAGTCATCCACCTTTGTAATTAACGACGAGGCAGGAACACTTTGCGCTCCAAGCGCACCTCCATCAAAGGAATCCCCTGCATTTCACCAACGCTAATGCGGCTGCTGCTGCGGGACGCGATGTGCCAGGACGCTGGGTCCCAGCAGGAGCGGGGTTTCCACCCGGCTACCGACAGCAGCAGTGCCCCGTTCCCCCCACCCTACCTAAAATGGCACCGAGCCACCTTCTCACCCAGGAGAGCTCCCAGGCTTCAAGGCGACACATGCTCGAGCATCGCTTCAGCACGTACTGGAGCGCTTTGCTGGAGCCGTAGCGCTCGAGCTCTGGCTGCCCAGCTCCTTCCACCGCGAAGCTCCCTGCTCCTCGCCAAGCGGGCGCAGGTGACGAGGACGGAGGGACCGGAGCACCCCACCCTGCCCCTTGCCTGCTGGAAAGCTGCTGACACGGATACGCAAAGAACCGATAACGTGAAGCTAGCGGGGAGGAGGGCGTCTTGTAAAGCAGAACGCAGGCTGCTTAAATAATGAATTAAGAGGCATCAAAGAATGCGTGTGTAAAAGGACAGAGAGGGAAGGTCTGATATTTTAGACTATGCTAGACCACAATGAATAAATTATAAGAAAGACCGAACACTTTAAGCATAAAGCTGTCCAGCAAAAGAAAAGTTCTTACACTTCTCATCCCCCACTGGGTCCCAAATGAAGACAGAGCTGAGGGCTCAGCCGGTCCGTGAGGTTTTTTTTTTTTTTTTTAAACGTACATTTTCATCTGGACTGAGGCATCTTTATTTAACAGCATCCATTCTGCCTTTGAGCCTTTTACACCAGAGACAAGCTTGCTTATTTTTCTGGCGCTGCTGAAGTTCTCCCGGTCATAACAAGCTAAGAACACCCAGTCAGTTTGACAAGGATGAAGTGATAGGTAGGAGGCACATTTCATTACGCTATCCAGGCTTTGGTGCGGTAATTGGTGAAGAAACAATTCCGAGCTGTCAGCTCGATACACACGGCTTTTCAACTGACTGATGCGCCGGGTCCTTGATGGGTAATGAACGATGTCCAACGGCGGTCACCGCCGCGCTCGCGCCCATACCCGGCATCCTCGCAGAGGTCCGACCAGCGCGACCGTCCCACCCCGTCACGGGCGCGGCCCCTCCGCCACCTCAGGCGCATCCCAAGGGCCGGGGCAGGCTCCCACACCTGATGCATGACCACGATGAGGAAATTATCTGCAAGATGCAAAAAAAAAATCAAACGCCAAAGAGGGATAACCCCCGCTGCAGTCTCCACCAGAGCTGCACACACACCGCGCTGCACACATCCAGGATGCGTCCACATCCCTCACCTGACGCGGACCCAGGGATGACAGAGGAGAGATGTCAACTTGTAGCAGCCCGTTACTGACCTTCACTGTCCACGGCAGCCTTCCTCTTCTCCCAGGGTCTGCCCTACCGGAAGGAAGACGCTTGTTTCCAGGTTTCATCACATATGCCCATGGAGGGACCCCAAAGAGCCCCAATTCAGAAACCAAAGTTAAGGATGGATGTATTGCTCTTGCGTCATGGCAAGGGAGAGCGCCTGCCTTCTTTCAATACCTCCATCATATTACAAAACTCACCTGCTTTCCATCCTTCTTGCACGGTAATTCAAACAATTACCACCCTGTATTAACTTCTCAAGTTTATTTTTATTTTACTCGGCTGTTGAAAGCTGCGGGTCAGAGGGCAGGCAGAGAAATCAACTCCACCGGCTTTAACCAAGGAGCAGGGGCAACGCAGGACACCGCGTCCCTCCCTGGGGCAGCCAGGGGCCTGCATCGGCTCAAAGGTTTTAGAAGCTGCAAAGAAAAAATCAATTCCATTTTTAATGACCAACCGTGGGATAAGTTTGGAAGAGGGGTAATCTGCAAAGTACGATTATCTTTCTTTAAAAACATTATGTCCTCACGGTAATTTGTTTGTTTTTTTTTTAAACAGAACAACAACTCCACCGTTTTCTGCTATTTTCTTAACGATTTTCTGAGTGTCAGTCGTCTACATTTTCAACGACACCAGATGCGTATGCACACGCGCATCCTCCCCCCCCCCCCCCCCCAGTGAACTAAATGAAAGAAGTAATTAGGTAGCGGAAGGTGTATGATACATTGCAAGACTGGGTAATATGTTGCATAAATGAAAAGCAAGACGTTGCAGCAGAACAGGAATTGCATTAACTGCTAAAAAGCAAGTTTGGCACAAAATGTTTTTACAAGAAAAGGAGCGACAGCATTCTGCTACAGAAGATTAACTGAAAATTATTTTCTAAAACCAACTAAGTTGCTTAAAGAAAAACTAAAGAAAAATATTCTGATATTATAGCACCTGAATAATCCTACGCTACAACCTAAAATCTCCCGGGATTCATTTTTTTTCCAGGCATTTCCTTCTACAAACAGGAAGGGGGGGGGGGAAAACCAAAATCATCAGCTGCAGGAGCAGTTGCTTTATTGTATTCCTCTGTGAGCTGGCTCTTTGCATGTGAAATGAGCTTCTCTTCGACGAGCCAAGCCAACGTTGGGAAGGGCTCTAGTGCCACCTACCGCACTCTGCCAAAGGGGGTGGCAAGGCTGCTCTGGCTCACCCGGCGGTCAGATGTCCACTCCGGGGCGGTCAGATGTCCACTCCGGGGCAAGAGACTTCTCCAGCTGACAGAGACCAAGGGGATGAGCAGCAGCCACCTCGGGGAACGCTGAGATCGTACAGATCATGCTGAGAGGGGAGCGTGCTCTCCTGAAAAGCAACAAGACTTAACTTCAGCAGGACGCACAGCTCCGTTACTGACTGTGAACGCACAGCCAGACAAAGCAGATTTCAAGTTCTGATGATACTCAGCAGCTAACAAAATAAACCCAAATTCCAGGTGATGGTGTAGCTGAACTCTAGACAATTGATTTCTCACCCTCCGCTCAAAGACTTCATACATTTTACGTCCTACATTGTTTCAAATAGTTTTCTAATGGCCAAAACCAGACCCGATTTTAAAAAAATCCAAGTCAGAAAAAAAAAAAAATCAATGCTGTGTTAGAGGTTAGGCACATTCAAAACAAATTCAAATATTTTTATTCACAATAGTAAGTGTCATTTTCCTTTTTTACAATTTCTCCTCCTTTTTGATTTGCCATGGAAATATAGGAAGGGAAATGAAAAAACAGAAGAAAATATGAACAAAAGGAAAAGATAGTCTGCTCTTTATTTTGGAGTTTTATTCCCTTATCCAAAAGACAACAGTAATAACAGGAATGGTTAAGGTGTATTTATATATTTATATTTAATATATTTATATTTTATATAGTGTTCAATTTATATTTATTAAATATATTTATATACAAATATTTTATTTATATAATGTATTTTTATATTCTAAAAATATTTCACTGTTCTAAGAGAGGACAGCCGCCTCTAAAAAATACGTCTCAGAATGTGCTGTCAGCTCTCTCAAACCATGGGAGAACACCCACCGCCAGCCTCCACCGCCCCTTCCAGCTCCTCCCTCCAGCACAACTTCCAAGCCACCACCCACTCTTCCAGCCCTGGCCCTTGCCCCGGGAGCCCCACCTGGCCGGGGGTGCCGCTCCCACCCAGGGGAACTCAGGTCCTTTCGTTTCTCCCTTCTGCGCCTCCCTGCAGTTTACGACAACATTTTCACTACCCTCATTCGTGGCTCTGTCCCAGTGGGGTTTCCACGCACTTCACGATGTACAACTGTGTTCACAGAGGTCTTTTGAGCCTCAGACTTGGGAACGACTCTCCGCCCGTTTTACCCACCTGCAGCCTTTACACTTACTCATTCCTCCTTACCCCTCTCATTCCCTCTGCACATCTCCCTCCCCACCTCCACAAAATGCTTTTTTCAGCTGCACTACCTGAGACACCCCTACCGTAAATGGCTCATTTCCACCAACACAGAAGCTACTAAAACTTCGGACCTGGGCTCACCGAGACCGGCTCAGTCATTTTATTCCAGCTCTAGTTTCTCCTAGAAAGGTTACCCCAACCAAGACCTGCCTACCTGCTTGAAGGCACTGCCGCACCAGCTGAGCGGCTCACACAGCCATCCCTCGCACCACAGCCCTTATCTGCAGGAACAGGTCTGTGGCAAACAGTTTAACCTGCAGGCTTTCGCTAAGCCAGCTGCATTTGGCTGAAATGAGTTAGAGCCCTCACGCAAGCTGACCCAGGCGGTCTGCAGACAGGAGGAGCAGCTCCCGCTCAGAGTAGGTCAGCGGCTTCAGTAGCTGCAGGCTTGAGAGATGCTGTGAGATGAGGAACTGAAATGCAAGAAGGATGATGAGAATTCAAGAACAGATAATGAAGAGCCAAGTTACTTTGGCCATTTCAGGGCCAAAGCCAGAAGAGCGTTTAGTAGCAGTTCCTTTATTTCAGACAAAAAGCCCAATCCATGAAAAACGTGTGTTCAGAGGAGTAGAAGAGCTCAATTTCAAGGCAAACACAGCAAATTGAAACAATTATTCAATGTTGAAATCAAAGAAAATTATCCCCTCACATTTTACCCTTCTGAGCAGATAAAAAGCTCTCAAGGAGAATGTTTTCTTCAGTTTCTCTCCTGCTTAAAAAAAAAAAAAAAAGATTAAGAGACATTCTAAACCCTGAGTTATCTCTTTAATGGTACAACTGGCAAGATTAACAGCAAAAATTAAACAATTTCATTATTATTTAATTGATTTTTAAAATTTATTGCCTTAATATTTATAATTGTACTCTTAAGATTAATAATCCTGATTTGCCACCTCCCCACCACAACCCATTTCTCACACTTACCCAACTTCCGCAGAACTTCACAAAGAAAAAATTGAAAATACATTTTGAAGACTTCTGAAGTAAAAAGGAAAGACACCATGTGCATCCATAAATTATTTTTTATTTCAAATCCAGCTCTTGGTTTACATTGTACATGAAACAGGCAATCCTGTAAGCACTCAGGATTGGCAACACAATCAGTAAGTCCCAAATTCATCATGCTGATGCCAATGTGCCAGTTAAACACAGAGTCTAAATTTATGTAAACTGGAGAGACAGAAGAGGGAAAAAAAAAAAAAAAAAAAGGGAAAAAACCCACCAACCAAAACCACAATCAGAAGTAGCAAGGAACAAGATTCCTGTTAGGAAAAATATAATCCAGAGCTATACCCTGCCTACAGAACAAGAGGTCCAAAAGTCTCATGGATTCCCTCAAATTCCAATTTTGAGGCAGACCGAGATGGCCCAGACCCTCTTTAAGAAAGTCACGAGCCAGGTCTTTGCTATTGTCCAAATTCTCTCTCAGGATTTATTGGCAAAATCCCATTAATCCAACCGAACCTCTTTCTGCTGCCAAGACATTTTTGCGACCTTTTGTACAGCTAATCAACCAAAAGAGTATTTTCATGCCAGTAATATTAAGCCATAAAGGCTGAAGAATATGTCGGCCATCAACTCCCAACGCTGCACTCAAATTTGCTGAAACTGGTGAACTTTGGCAGGATATTTTGCCCTTGAATTAAGTCCCCACAGCCTCTCCTCCACGCATTCAGGCATATGTTCAACCACTTGTTTTAGTCAGTCCTAACACAGCTTGAAAGAGAAGCTCCTCATTAAGCTGCTTCAGTACAGATTCAAGCACATGCCTGCATTCACACGCTGCCTTCAACAGCATCATCTGCAGCGCAGAAAGTTAAACATATACAAATGTTTTCCACAAACCCATCTTAAAATGCCTGGCGACAAAGCCATCAGTGCAAGGTGACAGTGTTATCTCTTAATGATTCCCAGATAAAGAAATCTGAGTATCAGTTTGGACCTCAGAACATCAGCTTGCCACGGCAGGAAAAAGCAGAGAGACATGACTCTATGCAATTAATAGTATTTAAAACATTTGCCTCTAAACTGGCAAACTATGACCAAAAGTTTTACACTTCTTTAATTAAAAAGCTCTTTATTAAAAAAATTATCAAATATCTGTGCACAGTTCATAGTTAAATGTCGTCTTTATTTTGAGTTGGTTTCATTTGAACTCAGCCATTTTCCTGACTTAAGTTTCATACATTTTTTTTTTTTCTTTAAAAAGTCCCACAAGGTAAAAAAAAACCACACACACACAAATACAGGAAATTGTATTTCTCAAGGGCGCTTTTTTTTTTCCCCTCATGTCAAGAAGTGCAATTTTGCTTCTATGGTTCTTTAAACAGTTTTATCCATCAGTAAAACAATAAACTATGCTAAGAATTGCACCAGATACACAAGATATGTTAAGGTATCAGCTATACCTAGCTTTTCCTACGCACTGCTTAAGGTCATGAGAGATCTCTATGAAAATTATGCTTACAGTAACTCATCTTTACCAGTATAGGCAGGTCAGTAAATGTACCTACACTCTGTGAAATTGCTTATGACTGTTGGAGAATGGAAGACAATAATATCTACAATTATACCAGTGAAATGTTTACATTTACTATAGCTGTCTTGCTTTTGCATGCAAATGTATGCTCTGCTTCAAGCCACTGAGACTGTATGATTATCCTGCAAGCCTATCAGGGGAATACATTCTCAAAAAAAAAATCCATAATTTAACACAGAACTCTGTTTTTTATCTCACTGAACTTGATTCTTCCACACATCCTTCTGGCCCCACTTAAGACAACAGCACTACTCCTTTTTTCCCCTCCGCCCACTAGTACCAGCAAGTCAGCTCCTGAGGGAATTTTATAAAGAACTTGGCTTTGGCTTAGTATTTCCTTCACTGAAAACAGTGAACTATGCTACTGGCTTTGGAAGGATTTTCAAAAGTTTTCTAGACTGACTCTTCGACATTTTGAGAAGACAAGAATATTAATAATTAGGCTTTTAATGACTCCAAGAACAAGATTTCTCATGATTTCATTTCCTTCCAGCTGCAGCTGAAAGACACCCTATACATCTTATCATTTGTCATAAAAAACTAGAAGTCCATTCCCTCTAGCATCCTCAAAAAGACTCAACTTTTATTCCAATTTGCTCAGGTTTTCCGTTGCAGACTGCTGTTTTATGTTAAAAAGTAGGAAACACCCCGTTTACCTGAAGTTTTAACTATTCCCTTAGGAAGAGATTTACCTGCTTTGAGATAGAAGACTGACTAAACCTACTGAGCAGACCTGTTATATTTTAGCATTTAAAACTACAGCGAGAAGAGTCAAAGTTTGTATTTAAATGCAAAAACATAAGACTCTGCTCTCCAACTTGAAAATATTTCTAAACTTGGAATAGAAGTCTGCAGCACCTGTTGAATCAAACAACAAAAGTTAAAGCTTGCTTAACCACTTCACTCTTATGACCACTATTTTACAAAGGAAGGTCTTCAAACCTAGAAACAATACAGGGACAAGCATGGCAATGACATGGATGGTGACAGAAAGGAACTAACCAGCCATCCGGGAACCACCGCATCGTGTAACTCGACTGCAAACGACATACTGGGCAGTCTCTTACAATGGGAAAGCAATTCCTATTCAGATTTTTACTTACAGGTACAGAACCATAGTGTAAAAGCATCCAGCTTCTTAAGAAGAGGAACTGAGGAGCTCTGAGAGGCCTATCTCATTCCCAGAGAGACTATAGTGAGAAACCAAGCTGTAACACTCTCCATCCCTTAGCATTTCCTCACATAATAGTAGGCATAAATTATTACAAGATTAGTGTCTACCCCAGAAAATCTTACATGAAATGGATGGACATATCTTTGTATAAAGACAAGTATTTCAGAATTTGGAACGCAAAGGTACAGCGCAAAAACCAAAAAGAGTTCTGAAAAATAGTTTTTACATATCAAAACCTCCTAGAATTATTGAGAGGGATTATAAAGATAAGGTATGGCGCTAACAAGTGGTTTGACAAGTTAATAATGGGTTATTTCCCTCGTAGAGGTTTACGCGTTTCACACCAACATTTTGCTTTATGTCGTTACAATGTTTTTATGGAGCATTATTTAAAAATAATATTTCAGTTAGAAGTCTAATTTAGAATTCATCATGTTTTACCCTAAATGGCCACTTGGAATGCTGTGAAACGTGATTTGCAGCCAGAAGCACCAAGTACATAAATTCTTCCACATCAAAGGAGTAGTTTGTAAATTTTGGATGTTCTCCCAGCGTTGGGTGGTGTCCCTAGAAAAATGAAATAAGGCCTTTTAGACAGGGGGGAAAAAAAAAAAATCAGTACATCTTCCATTCAAAAAGTAAGAAAAAAAATTGAGCATCTGCCATTTTAATTTATTATTTCTGAACCACTGTCTGCTCTGAGGCAAAAGAGTCATCGAAGTAAGTGCATAACACCAACGCTATGGATGGCTTGGATTAATAGCCAATTAATTTAATTTCTCTTCTCCCCTCAGCCATTAATATCAACAATTTTTTACTCACAACAGGGAAGTTAATTTGGTCTAAAGAATGAAAACCACATTTCAAGTATCAGAACATAGATAGGTAAAGCAAGCTAACCTTTAAATGCTTCAAGTTATAGCACCCACCCTTCCAGCAGTGGCCATCATTACCTGATCTTGAGGGAATACTTTACTCCTTTTTCGCCAAGTTATGTAGTGAACGCCTCTCAGCCTTGCCAAATCCAGGTAACAACGTTCATCTTCACAATTGTATCTAGGGGCAGGCAGAAAAATCATATTTACCTACAGAGATTGTGCTGAAGTTCACCAGGAAAGAAAAAAACCCAAACTTCAGGCCAAAACATTTATTGTCCAATTCTAAGGCTCCAAAACCAGGGATAAATTCTACTCCACTGAAGACAACAACAAGGGCTACCATCTGGTCTTAAGATGTGGCCTATGAGGCAGACTGAGCCACATCTGCATGTCAGGCATGCCCCTGTCCGGCTGCAGCAGCTCTCGGGCACGGGTTTCTGAACATATTTGGAGACTGGACAAAATGCTCTCAAGCCAAGATTACACGGGAAAGCACCAGCTCCACAGCCTTCCCACGGCAGAGGCTTTACGCAGAACTTCCCAGGATGGAGAATTCAGTGCTCTTCTGACAAGCGTGCAGCATTTTTGTTTAGTTCTATAGAACTGGAGTCTCTATTAACAACCATACTTTGCGACAAAATTTGGCCACAAAATGACCCGAGGACTGAAGCACCTCTCCTACGAGGACAGGCTGAGAGAGCTGGGGTTGTTCAGCCTGGAGAAGAGAAGGCTCCGGGAAGACCTTATTGCGGCCTTTCAGTACTGAAAGGGGGTTTACAAGAAAGATAGGGACAAACTTTTTATTGAGGCCTGTTGTGATAGGAAAAGGGGTAATGGTTTTAAACTAAAAGAAAGTAGATTCAGACTAAATATAAGGAAGACATTTTTTCACGATGAGGGTGGTGAAACACTGGCACAGGTTGCCCAGAGAGGTGGTAGATGCCCCATCCCTGGAAACATTCAAGGTCAGGTTGGGCGGGGCTCTGAGCAACCGGATCTAGCTGAAGGTGTCCCTGCTCATTGCAGGGGGGTTGGACTAGATGATCTCTAAAGGTCCCTTCTAATCCAAACTAGCCTACGATTCTATAAAAATGTTTAAAAGGAAGATACCAGAGAAATTTAGGTAAACCGGAATGACACTCAGCTAAGCTTGGCCAGCGAGCTGGTGCTTGTGTCTTGAGCATACAAAGGAGTAAATAAATAACCTTCAGGGGGATCTTCAACAGCCCGGACATGCATCTTATGTAATCGATTCACCTGGATCATCAAAATACCATTAAATCTCAGATTCACCAGGCAGAATCTGACCAGTGAGGCTTTCTCTTTTTTTTGCCATTTTCCCCAAGCAATTGTTGCCCAGGTTGCATTTTATTTATAGCATGGCATCTAAGAAATCACAGGCTAAACCCGTGTGACATAGTTACACTGTATTTTATAATGAAAGCTTCCTCACTTTCAATTCCCAGAAGAGACTGCCAAAAATGAAGTCTAGACGAGGATGCAAGACAAACATTCATAGTCAAATACTAGCAAGTGCAAGTCCTTCATTAACACATATGAACAGATATTAGCAGTTGTGGTATAAGAGGGAAAAGAGAGAAACAGACTTACAGTTCAAAAACAACAGCCCAGTCTGGTAGAAAGAGCAAATGGGTAAGTCCAGCTCCATGCATCCCAATGAATATATCAGAGTTGTGGGTAATTCTCAATTGCTCTGAAAATTCAAGTTCCCTGCAGACAACACAACAAAAGTGGTGATCTGGCATGCCTATCCATCTCAGCAAGAATTAGTTACGTGTAGAAAGCGCAAAATTAACTTAAGGGAATACTGAAAGAGAGAATTGATTTTTCAAGGAACAATACTAAGAATCACAAATGCTGCAGCCAGCAATAACTCAGCATGGAATTATAAGAAATGCAGACAGGTTTCAAAACTTCACAAGAGTCTGTTCTAAAAATTTGAATTTTTTTTAAACAAGTTAGTTTCTGTAAGTTTGGGGTTTTTTTACTTGCCTTAAAAAAAAAAATTGCATCACCTCCTTTAAAAAAAAAACATAAAGGACCTACATTTTTTTTAACAAAAAGTAGAAGTATACAATTCCCACCTAAAGGTGCAGATATCCAACCTGAACTTATGCCTAGGGCATCAAGCTGAAATAAGGAGACCAGGCTCCTGGAACTACCACTTTCTCCCACCCTTTGACTGTAAGCTCCAAAAAGTATTCTCTTTAAATAACCAGGTGTTCCCTGAACACACAAAAATGGACTGCAGATACTTAATTGTAAGAGAAGACAGACAACTGGAAAGGGAAATTACAGTAGGCTTCATTTCTGTATGAACAATTCATACGTTAAAAAGGAAAAGAATAACGTCCTCTCTGCCCATTTGGAAGAGAGCAGAAAGAAGCTGGCTTAAACTGCAGCAAGGAAGTCTAAACTGCTTAAGCTGCTGTAAGGGCAGACATCAGGGAAACCCTTCTAATGATGATGACAGTGGTGCTGTGGAAATCTGTGATGCTGAATGGTATCACAAACAGTTTCGACAAGCACAGGAACTGCGGAGTACCGCTTGGTCATGCTTTCAAGTGGAACAGTCAAGATGCCCTCTCAAGGATATCCACCGTCTTTTCTATTATTAGACTGCTCGAGTGCTTTCATTGACAGGGGAATCAGAAGCAACTCTACTTCCTCACAGTGTCTCTGCTTTGGTCAAAACACTGATCTCTCACTGCTGCTTCAGTCTCTCACTCTTTGTGCACAATCCATAGCAGCACCATTGAGTAGCTGGGAGCTGCTGCCATTTGGCACAGGCATACACCACTTGGGGACTTTTGTTTCGAGCCATTTCTTACCGGCACAGCGCCTACTACATCTGGGCACCACAAAGTGACCTCAGGTGGTATCTTCAGGGGCCACCAGAGCAGCAATAAGCCGAGTTATTACTCATCACTAAACTAAGGGTCATATAAAAGAAGACACTAGCATCATACAAGAGAAATCCCTGTTGACCCACAGCTACTGCAGAGCATTAGCAAATCCAGAAGAGTGATGGGAACACAGCTGGTTTTGGGTGAGGGGAGGAAACAGAAATACAAGTGATTTCAAAACTTGCTCATCATACAGTAGCTTTAACCTGACCCCACTAACTCTAGAGATTCATTCCTAAGTAGTGCATCATAGGATGGGAGTGCTTGACTAGCTCACCCACCACTCCCTCAGTAACATTCTTCGTTCCTTACCAGTTCTTGGATTTTGCAAAGGTTAGACATTGGGGCATATGTAGCTTTGCTTGCAAACAGCTCTCCCCAGCCACAGGCAGCAGGAGATCCCACTAGTTTCTTCTACCAACTTACGTACTTGTATTTGTAGTCTACCACTTGGACCTCCAGTGTCGATACTGTTTTCAAAGCATTCACAAGCTAAGGAGGAAAATAAAAAGACAATGATTGGGTGTTCTCCTTCAATTAATTCCTCCCCTGCACTCCTGATCATTTTACACGCTCCTCCTCCCCACCAGGGAATTACAAATGAGCGAGACGGAGCATCCTGTCGCTGCCATATAAAGGAGCAGTTCCCCTCCTTTTGTGCTTCCCACCTAAGATACATACGTTATTCCTGGCAGAGCAATCCCTGGAGAGGAGACTCGGATCTCCTGCACTCTCACAGAGGCTACTATTGACGCTTAAATGCTCCAGGACCCAGTCCTAAACCACTCAAACTAGTAGGAGTTTTGCCAGGAAGAGAGGGAAGATGTGGTTGGATTTCCAAAAGATACTCCAGTACCTAAAGAAGCAAACTGGTAGCTAGACGGATTTTCAAAAATACCTTACTAGGTCATACTCCTATTAACATGAGAAGTGAAACCAGATTAGAGCTTGGGCTTCTAACCTAAAAGAGCTTTTTCTAAGTCTCCAATTCGTAGCCAGCAGAAGAGGGAGAAAGAGCCAAGTATTTTCTTTTACAAAAGCATAGTAAAGATAAGACTAACTTCTCCCTTTCTGTCATGTGCTCATTACCAGAAAACATACTACACGTAGTAGTGCAAGCACGCACTGTGGACAGCCTAGCAGATAAGGCACAAATCTAGCCATCTGCGCTCTGTCTATTCTGCCACTGAGCTACTACTACATCAAACAAGCCTCAGTTTCTCCCTACATAAGGTGGGGACGATAATGCCAATTCATTTCTGTCAGGCACTAACAGCTAAGAATGAAGACAGGTATGAAAACATTAGATACCATCATTTTACAACAAAAGAAGCTACACCATAAGTCCACTAAGTTGCGTGATTCAAAAACGTGAATCAATATGAAAATTCATTAAGTTTTGAATGCACATACTCAGATACAATAGCTTATGCATTTTAATCTGCAAGCATAACAAAGGTTTTTGTCAGAGCCTTCAGCACTGGGGATGCTAGAAATAAAAGAGATGATCTGAAAGCTAAATAATTTGATGTTATCATAAGCTCTGCAGTGTCTGTTTGTTAAGAGGAAATACTTTTAGTATTACATCTGTAGTCTTCCACTGGATATTTAAGAAGGGCAGCAAGGTTCAGTGTCTGGCGTTCAGAAATAGAGACTGGCTAGAAGACATATTAGAAGAAATTAATATTAGAACTGAATGTATTTGTCCAAGATTTGTCAGCAGACAGAGGTCTTGGCTGGACCTGGAAAAAAAAAAATCAATTCAACGAGCAAAATTTAACTTCTGATAGGTTTGTTTTAAAAATAAAAAGGACCACACCTCATTCTGGTTTAATATTTTGCGGTAATCTGTACTGCGTGCAAGTATTGTGACTCGAATTTTCCCATCCTAAAAAGAAAGAGGCAGCAGTGTATTAGCTATGAGGCAGACCTCACAAAAAAACCCCAAACACTTCCATATTTACTTCTGGCAATTATTTGAGCTACTAAATATATTCCCTCCCCATGTAACAGATGATGTAACCACCTTAAAATTCACATCGTATTTTCCAACAGATTAAAAGTGTCAAAAACTTTGTGAAAGTCTGACTATTAGCAAAGAATAAAACATTTTCTGAAAGATTTATTTTATTTAGTACAAAAGAGCCTTTGTATTACACATTATACAGCAGTTTTTAAAAGCAGAAAAGCAGCTTTCAGGATGGCTTGTGCACAAGATCCTTGGAAAAAAATATTTTACTTCTATAGCAGTTCCTCCCTTTACCTCTTTAAATTAATTGGACTCACAGGGGTAAGTGTTCCAAGTGAAATAAAGAGATTTAACTGCATGACTCCCATTAGTGTCAGCAGGAGAAGCATAACTAAATGCCTGTGCAGTGCTTTGAATGTGTGCCCCTCAGTGATAATATGTAGGCTACTCTCTAGCAAATACTTCAAGAAGTCCAGAACTGCCGTATCCATCAATGCAGCCATTGCAACAATTTGCAAAAACTACCAGCGGGTACAATAGAGAAGCCCAGGGCCAGGCAGATGGTACCGGGCAGGGATTGGAAGGACCAGATTCAATCAATTCCTCCTCTGATCTGAGCTCCGCAGTAACTATGAGGATCAATAAAGAGCAAGCTCACGGCATTGCTCTGTGGGACCAGAAGGCACAGCACCTTGCCAGCATGCTCCAGCAGAGACCACGTGCTTGCTTAACTAGGAAGGACACAAAGCCCTGGAGCACAGACAATGGAGACAAGGAAGAGATCCTATGGTTGGAAGGAGGATGTTCTGAAGTCTGTCCTATGGAAATAAGACATGAGGGCAACTTTCACAAACATACACAAATGTTTGCTGAAGGCCTTTATAGAACAGGCTGACTTATGGAAAAAAGTCCCGAGCATCACAGGAAAGGACAAAAAGTGCACTATATGCCCTTACTCCTCACTGGGTCCAGCTTGCTAATGCTGTTTCTCTGGTAAGAGCCATCAGCTCCACATTAAATTTTATTATTCAGTTACTATACCTTGGGTCCTTCTTGTGTGATATTCAATCTGTGTAACACATGCTGAGAAAATGCTCTAAATAGCCCTGTACCGTGACAGCCAGAGATCTGAAATTAAAAAAGCAATTGTTAATACAAAAAGTTATTTTGCTCAGAAAACCTCTCTTTGTTATCAGCCTTTTGCCATTCTTATGGAACAAAAGCCTAGTATCATGCACTGCACTAAACATGTCACTATTCACCGCAACACAAGTGGCACTTTCATTTAGAAAGAAATATAACTCTCTCTACAGTGTTACAGCCTGAATGCATGAGCTAATACCACCGGGAAAGTCTGTCAGTGTACAAGGTCTTGTGTTCTGCCAAAACACCGTTAAGTTCACAGTGCCCATCTATTGAAGAGGAAAAATATGCATCTCATGAACTGTGACAGGAGATTGCACACAACCAGTTACTATCAACCAGCTAAAGTAACTTCAAAATGCTAATCTTTAGGGAAGATCATTTCATTTGGAGTTGCATAGACCTTCAGTGCAGTACATTTCATGACAGCTCAGATAGGTATTTGAGAGATTCATTAGCTCAGATTTTATACTGTCACACACACATCTAGTTAACAGAGTGGATGGATAAAAAGAACTCACCAATGGTGTGTTATAAAACAAGCCATACCGCATTCGAGGCAGTAATGAGAAGACTGCTTCTTTAAAGCATACCTGCAAATGAAGATCACAAGAAGTTACACTGCACTGCTACCTTCCGCTGGCACATTCGTGCTCATTCAGTGGGATCACTGCTTATAATGAGCTAGCAATTACATGCTCCCTTCAAGAACATCCTCACTTCCTTGACTGTGCAAATGAATAGAACAAAGACAATCCCGATCCCAAAAGAGCTTTCACTTAGGATGCTACAGATGCAAGTGGGGGAAGAGGTTAAAAAAACCATCCCTAAAACAGAACAAACATGAACTGAAGAGAAGAAAACCAGTTAGAGATTAGAGTTTAAGACAGGCTTTAAGGGATGTAAGAGACGAAAATGAGCTCTAAATAAATGCATACATTTTTTGGTGGGACAAAGTTTTTTTTAATGATAAGCAGCAGGTATACTAACAGTTGCAGGGGAAGATAAACACCTCAGTAGGAATCAGAAGGCTTAGAAAGACAGTACCATGTGAAAACCCTTAACTTCAGTAGCAGGTCCTGCAGAAGTGAAACCAATACATAAATATCACCTCTCAGAAGACACAAAAGTTAGGTCCATCTACATAAAGCACAGACATGCCACAGAATTAGGTTACAGCTCTGTCTCTTGTTTGTAAGGTAGAATGCTCATATTATGCAAATTAAACACGCATGGAAAGTATTAATGCTTTCCTCTGAAACACCCATTTCCACAAGCAGCTTGAGAAGCTGTCGTATTTGCTACCTAGTGACTATGAATTAAAACAAAATATAAAATTCCATACCCTTTTAGAGTCAAAGGTTTTCAAGTGTATTATTTCATAGTCAGTAAACGCCTTCCATGTCTCACTGAACAGGTCACCATAGCCATATGAGCTCTAGGAGGAAAGGAAAACACACAAGGGCGTAATGATTACATAAATGCATATAAAAACCTCTCCTCTTGATTTTCAAGTTCTATATACAATTTTTAACATCCAGTTAATACACGCCATCACCACTCTGGGACTTAAGACAGCCTAGCACAGAACACAGACATTATGGAACACCGAACCCTGCGTTTACAATGGCAGTTAACTCAAATTACCTGTCAGGTAGTTAATTTTTAATAAAACCATTCTATAAATTAGCAATCTAGACAAGTTCTTCAGCAGCAGATTAGAATTTCTGAGTTAGGAGCAAGGAGTACCTACTACTTTCCCCAGAGACAACAGAACAGAAGTTAAACTTGAAGTAACAGAAACATAGGGATGGCAGAAGGCATGAACCTCGACTCCTCAGACTAAAAAACCACCTGGGAATTCAAGCGCAGCAGTAATGTTTGAAGTAAAAAGTCACAATAAGCCTGTTTCACATTTGCCTCTGGTGTGGGATGGTCATTTGTATCACAAATTGAAGGCAATGATCTGATTTGATGGAAGAAAGAGCCAGAAAACTATGTTTTGCCTTACTCTGACAAGCTACCAAGGAGTTTCTCTACAGGGCAGTATAAAACTTCCCCCTTTGCAACAATGGTCTGTGGAACCTTTTGAGAACCATCTACTCCCTACAGCACTGGCCCAGCAGCAGGGGCTCTTGCCTTCAAATTTGTAACATTTCCTACACATCTGAGGGCTAAGAGTCACTACCTCTTGCTCTTTGAATGCAATTAAATATGATCTCAGTAGCCCTGGTACAGATTCTCGCTTAAAGTTTCCTTTCAACTCTGGAGCTGGTTCAGGCTGCTTGGAAAGTTATGTGGAAATATTCTCAACAAGAAATTTGAGAATAAGACTACAAATGACCGCAGAAGAGAGCGGACATCGAGTGAAATGTAAAAGAATCTAAAGAGCGCCAGTTTTCCTGCAGTTGAAGAGGTGCTTCCTTCCCCTTCTTCTGCCACTAAGTTTTAATGAATTTTACAATCCGTACTACTTTCTGGCCATCTGTATTACAAGAACTGCTCTTCCAGGTTAGAAGTAGAGAACTGATCCTCAAAGCTGTAAGTCCTACTTTCTAACCCTACCTGCTCTCCTTAAAAGTGCTTTATAAACACTGCTTTCCTGCATTTGCAGAGAGTCTGCAAATCAACACCCAGTGGATTTCCTACTCATTTTCTGCTTTGTTTAACCTACATCTAAGGGCATTACTGTTTAATAAGAACAGTGTACTGATTCTACAGTAGCTAGGAAGTATGGCAAAATCTAATTACATTAAAAAAAAAAAAAGAGAATGAATAATAAGCTCAAGAATAAGCTCAAGTCCATCGCTCGATCAGCACCGACAGTTCATCAGCAGTTAGCTGGTGCCATCATCTGGTTGTACGTGGTAATGAACTCAAGTAGACTGAGCAGTTAAGACATTTAAAACGACAGTACTGTGACAGTACTTACTTTGGTACATTTGAAAGAGTTGTTTGATTCAATAATGAGATGTAAGAAGAAGAGTTGCTTCTCAAAGTAATTTACAGTGCTGTCTGACACATCTGATCTTTTCAGAAAGTCATCAGAGCTGGATTAACAGGTCCCTGTATAACGTCTAGAGAGCTTGCTTATCTGGCAGGCACATTTATTTTGGCTTTCAAAATGTAAGAGAACTAGAAAAAAGGGTCTCTTCTAGCCAAAGAGGTTTCTCGTTAAATAGCAAGCAGGGGATATTTGCAGCTCTCTATTGAATATTAGTTGTCCTAGCAGTAAATACTCAGAACGAAAAAATGTTATGAGAACAAGACAGGCGTGGGACGGTATCATAGTCAAGAACTGTTATTTCTGGACCTGATTATACATGTTATCTGGCACGTTACAAATTGCTTAGTTTTTCATTGTTTAGTTTAACACTCTCCTACACAAAACTTAAACATTGGCCAGTAAAACTAATATTACTCTTAAATACAGTCATGTTTTCAACTCAGCAGTACAGCAGAAATAGCCCCACTTAAAAACTTGTTTTATGTGTCATCATGGCATTCTAAGAGGTGACCGAGAGAAGTAACTGCAAGGCAGCTATTTAAAGGAATTAAGTATTAGACCCTGTTTTGATATATATGAGGATTTCATTTAGTAGTTTTCTTTACTACAGGCTGCACATTACTGATTTAGAAAGATGGAAGGCTCCATTTCTTTTTAAATACAGAAGGAAGTTTTGAGTAAATCTACTTCAGTATTCTCAGAGAAAAATGTCTACAGAAAACAGCATGCAATGTTCAAATGCCACATATTAGAAATACAGATCATGTTATTTTTGAGGTCAGACCAAAAAATGGCATAAATATGTACTAGCAAAAGATGAGCTACGGAGCAGTGTTCAAACAGCACATGCTTTATTGTAGAAAAATCTGTTACCTAACTATTGTTCATGCACCCGTATTAACAAGATCCAAAAACTTATCAGTTCCACAGGGCTAAGCCCATAAGAAAGCTAAGGATTGGCTACTGAAAGCTTCAGAGTCTCTATAAAGCAGAAATACAATCCATTACAAAGAGGTTAAAAGCACAGCAGACTTACAGTGTCCCACATGACTATGTTGACATCAGTACTGAAGGAATTATTAATATGCTGTGTAATATAAAGATTGACGAAATCACAGAAGTGATGGTACATATTAACACCTGAGAAAGAAAGAATTGTTAGCAAAATACTGCATTACTTGCTCCACTTTTTATTGGTTCATGCATTTTTTCCTTAGTAGTATCTTGCATTTTATATTAGTTTTCCCCTGCTTCTGACCAAATGCTTCTTATACACCCTAAAAAAAGCAAACCTTTAAAGGGAAGTAATCAAGGTAAGAAATCTGAAGTAAAATGTGTCTTTAAAAAGTTCAGAGAAATTAGAAAAGCAGCCAAAAGACAGCATAAGAAAAAGGTAAGTTTCACATGCTGTTTCTCGTTACAGTCTGCAGCTGCTTTCTGAAGTAGATGACAGCCACTACTGCTTCAACAATAGCTAGTTAGACAGAAAGGAAACATTAAGAACAGGCCTTCGGCACTGATCTTAGCTCTGCTTTATTAGGGTCAAGGGAAGCTCTGTCTGCAGGACTACAAGACAGAACTTGCACATGCACATGAGCCAAAGCCCAAGTGATTCCTCAGGTTTCTTCTCAGAGCATTCTTGTTCATTCTTGGTTTCGTAAGTTAATACCTTAACATCATGGTGGATAAAAAACTACTGTGAAACAAAGGAGGTAACGTAGTCCAGTCTCCTTCCTAGTGAAGACCAGATCCCAGTTTTGGAACCATGTGCACACAGCCCCTGTTCCTAAGCTTCTGACCAAAAAGAGCTGCCATGGTAAGAACTTGCTGTTGGGCTTCCTATACCATTCAAACAGCAATTTTCCCCCGCCTCCCCTAAAACAAAGGAGCTGGACAAAATCACCTCCTGAGCCACAGCTAGACCACCCTGCTCAAAGGTACAAATTGACAGCACAGCAACTCTTCCACCATAGCTGTTCAGGCGCCTGCAACAACTTTGCTTAAAATACATGATAGTGGCCTGCAGGGGAAGAGGGGCCATCCAGTTTGCAGTTGCAGTATGTCACAGGGTCAGACCACAGCAGACAACCATCCGGTTTAAACCACAGCTTACCCCACAGCAGCTTGTTTGTACGCCTACAACCTGATCAGCCCCTTTCATTAACATTTGTCTGCAAAATATGTTGCATGAACGAAAAGGTTGGTGAACTTCAAAAAATGTCAGATACCACTGGCTGATTCCTGAAGATGTTTGGGTGCTGCCCCTCCCATGAATTTTGGTACAGTGTTGCACTGCATTCACCTCAGCTCTCTGTAATGAGATAGCTAATTTCTTCCTGTACTGGCTTTTCACCTAAATTTGAAACTTTAAGATTTAAACAGGGTTGTGTTTAGTTTTGTGCATTTTGGCTTTTCTGGGGTGGGTTAATAAACTAACAAAACTTATCCCCTTGAACTTTGTTTTTGAATACCGCTTCCTCTTCCATGTCATTCAATACACATAGAATCCTCAGTTCCTGAACACATACTACAAGACACGTATATCCATACCTTGTGTTTCATGGTACGAAAACTGTCATCCAGAAACACAGCCAAAAATCAAAGACTCTGTACAAGACTCTGCGTTACTCTGTACTTTGGCACAAAGTCAAAGACGCTGTCAAAACACAGTCAAGAGTCAATGACTGTGTGAAACAAGCAGCAGAAAATTTTTTCAGATTTATTTATTTATTATCTGTGGCAAAATGTAAGGATTTAAATCCAAGGTTCCATGTTCATCAGTGGAACTACAGAAAATAGGAGTTTAAAACTCACATCATTTTTCAAAAATAAAAATATATTACAAATGAACTTGACAATCACAAAGGCGTAACGTAGATGGGTAAGCTGGATATGGGGTCTTTTTACTGCAGTACTGTAGGATAACAAAAAACTAAACTAAAGATACCAGTTACCTGCATCTAATTTCATGAAGTATGTTGGCTTTTCAATAACAACATCACACTTCTCATCTTCTAGGGGCCTGAAGTTTAATGCAGTAAACGTCTGGAGTTCTGCAAACCTACAAAGATTCAATCACACAGAACATGCTTTGTCATTAACACACTTAAACAAATGTACTTCATACATCTAAGATTTAGTAACTGTTCACCCAGTCCATTTGATTTAGCAGGACTGCTGAAAACTGATAGAGTCTGACAATTAAAATGATCTGAAATTGTAATGGAAGGTTCTTCAGGTTATGAGCTTCAAGAGGTTAAACACTGCCTTTGATCTCAGGAGCGAACAGCATCTTTGATCTACAAATCAAGGCAGCAGAGATGTAACAAAGAGCCTTAGAGCCTAGATCTGTGGGTCTATCCAACTTCATCTGCATTGCCACAGACACTTCAGCAAGATCTTCATACTTTGGTCAGACTAATGAATGTAGATGCAATATTTATTATTCCTAGATCTTAACAAGGATGAGCAGTTGAAATGACAACAGCAGGTAGAGAAGAAAAGTCTTTTCCTCCTCTGCAGCTATTCTTAACTGAAATTGACCATCAATGCAAAATGAGAAAAAAAATGAAAACATGAGAAAAGCATAAAAATGAATTCTTATATGGACCTTAATGGCTCCAATTCCTTCATGTTTCATCAATTAACTGGCAATGCAGCTTTGAAGTGCTAACATGCAACCCGTGATACTTAACCAGCTACCACAAAGCACCCTCTGCGCTTCCTGCTCAGCCTGTACGCTGTTGCCCATTTCACATTCCAAACACAGGCTCCCTCGGAACACTGTATGAATATATATCCAGATCAGTCGTTGCATTAGCCCCAACATCACCAAGGACTGCATGAACTAAGACACAAGTGCAAACTTCAAGGCATTTCACAACAAAACAATTGTCTTCTCCTATAGGCAGATCAGGCATTCAACCAGCATCTTGTCCAGAAAACACCTGAAGGTTAGAACTTCAAATGACAAGACACTTCCAGCTGTAACTCAGGCAGGACACAATTACACATCGCATAGTTCAGAACATTCTGCATAGATGTAATTACCAGAGATATCTTACATGAACTCTCAAATTGACCTTAGAAAGGAGCAGCTATTTCTTCAGTATGAAATCCCCTACACACAGCTGCTAGTGCCGGTGAAAAAAATAAAAAAGAATTAGCGAGTGAACTTGGAAGCAGCCTTGACAAGCGATTCTTACCAAGACTGCAGAGGGCTCTTGCGCTGACCTTCAGCCAGAAATGCCTGAACGTCAAGGGTGCAATGACCTCCAATTTCTCCCTTCTGGAAAAAGTCTTCTTTGAATCTAATGCAAATTAGTAAAAGTCTATCAGCTTTTGTGCAACAGTGCTACAAGCGCTCTGCAATCTCAATTACACACTCAAGCCAGTGCTAGTTAATCTCAATTCAGCAAGGTACTTCGTACATATTTAAAACCTGAGCATTTTCTTCAGCATAAATCAAGCATTTCCCACAATTCCCAAGTAAAGATAGTGGTGTTCTTGGACTTCTACCCACCAATTTAGAAAACAGCACTAATCCCTCCAGAATGTTATTAGGAATCATTTTCACATACCCAAATGAGTAATTTAATTAGATTTTCCTACATGATTACTTACAGGAGCATCATTAGTTGGTTTTTTTGTTTGTTTTTAATAACAATTTCTCACTGAAATTCACCTCAGATTTCACAACCCAGTTATAACCCAAGAATTTTATACAACATACAAAGAGTGAGGTGCAAGAACAGGTTTCACAAAAACAAACTGCCAACTAAAAGCACTGTCTAAATTAGCTTTTAGGATAGGCTGAGAACATGACAAAACCCATTCTGAAGGGTATCAGCGACACAGTCATGAACCAGCTCTTTTCAAGTCAGGTGCCCAAGACACTGACTTCAAAGATAAGGCTGAAGGAAAAATGAGTGATGCCAGCATCAGTGGTATGTCTTTTTTTTTTTTTAACCCAGTTTTCCAATACATAGCATTTTAATTTGTGATGTGGAAGATCCAGGTTCAGATCTCTCTTCAGCCTCAGTATCTAAAAATGCAATTCCTGGTTCTGGTATAAAGGCACCCAGCATAGGAAAGGTCTTCTCAGGCCTCATACAGAAACAATTCTAGGTTGCGTATCACCTGATCAAGAAAGGATGTGACTGAAGACAGAGAAAAGTCTTCCTCTCTTCCACCAGAAGGGAGGAGTTCAATCACCCATCATCATTCCATAAAACTGAGACCTCAGGTTTTTAAATAACCTGTGCTGCTGACAGCAGCAGCAGACAGCAATCAAGAGGTGTAGACCTCAACAGGACTTCAGCAACAAGTCTCTGATCAGCAGTAAAGCCCATGGCAACAAGCACACTCGCTTTGTTAAACAAATTCTGAAGTCCTTTTCCCTGCCATCCCTTGGTTTTACTATAACATAAGCAAATCAGAGACCTGTCATGGTTTCTCTTTACAGTTCGTAAATCAATGTACAAGTTTGTTGCTCTGCAATGCTGAAGGTACTGAGAGCAGGTCAGAGATGAATCTCCCTGTTAAGAAAAGAACAAGTAGGATTTTATCAGTATCAAAAGTTATGTTTACTAGTAAGTGAAAAGTATAATATCTATCAGAAATACCTACTGTTGCTGCAGGCTTACAATGGGTTTTCATTTCACTGAGCCTCTCTCGAATGTAACCAAAGTCAGCTTGTTTCCAGAATATCTGTTGGGCTGTCTCAATGTCACTTGCCCTGATGTATGAAGGAGAGAGGGGGAAAAAAGAAAGGGGGAAAAAAAAAAAAAAAATCAACATCCATTGCTCAGTTCTAGTAATAACTTTAACTTTTTTCCCACTGAAAGTGGAACAGAAGACCAGCCAGTTACTTTATTGACATTTAAGATGCAAAACAGGAAGCAACTTATCAGCTGCATGTAAGTGAAAACATCAATGACAATTTAAAGCTATTCTCCCGTAAAAGGGTATAAATTTTTTTTGAACATTTTCCCTCTGTTTTTAAAGCTAAGAAAGGAAATACAGAGTTATTTTAGGAATCTGAATTCAAGGCTAAATCAGAATAATGAAAACATTGTGGCAGGAAGCATTTCAAACAGTATTTTCTTCCTTAAAAAGTTAAATTTTTAAAATCATGTGGAAAGACATACGTTACCTATAAATACACACACATCTCCACAAAGAATCACGCTTTAAACTCTAAATATCGCAATAACATTAACTTCACAGCTAATATGAAAAGAAGCCCCATACTCTTTTTTTAACGTACTGTACTTTATACATTTAAAATGAAACTTACCATCCAGTCTCAACATAATCACACACTGGGTAACTGAACCTGTAATCTGATTTACAAGATTTCTCATAACCCCAGCAGGATCTTAGTTTCTTCAAGTATTTCTGTAACACAGAATAACTGAATCAGGTTACACAACAGCAAAACGGGAAATGAGTTGTTAGTTGTCAGCTTATAAACTACCTCTTGCTAGTAAATATTGCATTAAAGGCTGTTTTCAAACTGAGTTTCAGAAAGAATGCTCAGATTCTTTACGCACAACAGAAGCTCCAAAGAGGAGACACATGCGCTTTATCCTTGCCTTTAATATGTCTGCTTCAGGACAACCACTTCTCCTGACTCAGTGAGTAGGATTCCAAAATTTTAACATCGCTGACAGATACAGGTAACAAAGCTAAGCTCACACAAAGCACAGCGCTCCAAGCCACAGGCTGAGTGTACCACTGCTCCCCAGAAACATCGGCTTCTGCGGTGCTGCAGAAAGTCAGAGAAGGGGGAGCAGAGCTCCCACCCCCAGCTCTACGAAGCAGCTCCAGCCTGAGAGACACCAGAATTGCTCCCGAGCCACACGCTGCCCAGATCCTCAGGTTTACTGTCCCTGCTTCAGGTGAATGAATTACATGCAACCACAGGGTAAGATTAAATCAGCATTTCATTGATTTGCCTATACTCTTGGCACTTCTGCGAAAGTACTGCAGCATGTTAAAAATCACAGGCCTGGAAATGACTAATTGTACTTAGTTCAAACGGCTTTCACATGCACAAGAGTCATTCAGATTAAGATCATCATTTCAGGTCTGTAACAATTAAAAGAGGGGGGAGAAAAATCTTGCAAAACTGTACGTTAAAAACCCAGTCTTGTGACAGCATCAGATTCAGGAAGAGCCCCACACAACTATTTCAAAAGCAACAATTCCAATTCCCAGTTGAACCAACTAATTGGCAAGGAGACCGATTCATCACCATCTTTAACTGCTATGACTCCAAGAACAAACCACCCCAACATTACATTTGAACAAACAAACAAAAAAAACCAAACCTACTTTATATGGGCAATGAGAATCCTGCTTACAGATGCCAGCAACATGCTGGTTGTTGTGCAGAAAGTATGGAATATGCTCATCTGGCAAGTTGATGAGTTTGTAGCTATATAATGGCTCTTCTGGAATGTTTTTGAATTCAGTAAGATTTTCAGCTTGGGAATTAGCCAGAGTTTCTTGCAGTAGCAATCCAAACGCAAGCAACATAAACATGGCAACCTATGAGTTTTGTACTTTAAAAAAAAAAAAAAAAAAAAAAAGACACTTAACATAGCAGCGTAACACATTTCAAGCATACAAGACAATATTCAGCCAAAGTCAGTCATATGCTCAAGGAATTAGTACTTGTATTTCTGGGGTGATTTCTTTTCCCTATGAAAAATAAACTTTCACTAAGCGACTAGACTGTACAACCTCAGGATTATCTTTGAATCATTAGTCATTGAGGGTTATTACGCACTACCGGCTCACAGTCAAGCTAAAATGGGTGTGTTTACTTTAGCTAGATCCCAAGGGATCCTGAGAGTTCAAATGTGGAAGCTAAGTATAGAGCATATAATATCCAGTCAGCAGGAAGAAAACGTGGAAGTATTAGGGGGGAGGGGTGAGAAGAGAAGGATTTTTAGTTTAAGTATAAAAATAATACGTTCCCCACTTTGGAAGAAACTAATCATTAGCTGAAAGAAAACTCCACAGTCACAAATAAACGGTCAAACTTAAGTCTGTTTCAGGATGCTTGTTTTTAGTAGTTAACATCGTGTTAAAGAAACTTTGAGTACCGAGTTATACACTTAAAATTAACCACAGGCCCACACATTTTCTATGTACTCCGAAGCAGAGTGGGTAACTCTGAAGCAGACTGGATAGCCTTCTGGTAACACAACCTTCTCATCAAACACCCCTGCTTTGAACCATTAAACATCCTGAGGAAAAAGAAACCCCTTTTTTGGCATTATAATTTGCCAAAAAATTTGCATGCTTGCTTGCAACTTGAAGCCTTTAGCAATATTCCTACAATACAAGCAGTTTTACCTGTTCGGTTTGAGGAGAACAGCTTCAGATTTCCCAAGTACACAAACCTAGTGGTGGGGAGGAGGAGAGCCGAGTTAAATACCTCCTGCAAAAGGAGGCTCCTCCGAACAGCGTCCTGCTTCTTCAGAGACGCTCACAGCGGCGAGAGCAGCCTCCCGCCGCCCGGGAATGTTTCCGAGCCGTCTGGGAACTCGGATCCCTGCAAGAAACCGCTCGCCCTTCCCCGCGGCACGCCCCGGGCCGTGTGTGGGGGGCATCCCGGGAGGACCACACCGCACCCCATCCCCGGCTCCCCAAAACGGCGCGGAGCCCCTACCCGTCCCCGGGGCCCTGGCTGAGGCTCGGTCGCTGCGGGAAGGCGCCCGGCACCCAGCGCCAGGCCCGGACGGTACCGGACCCAGAGCCGGGCGCAGCCCCCGGCCCAGGCGGGACACGGCGCCTCGCCGGCCCCCAAGCCCCTGCGAGACCCAGCGCGGAGCCGGCGCCAGCCCCACCCTGTCCCGCCCGAGCCGCCCCCGCGGGGCTCACCCACGCCCCGAGGCCGCGGCGGGCACCTCCTCACCTCAGCCCCGGCGGCCCCGGGCAGCCCCGCGGCCCACGGGACCGCCCGCTCCTCCCGTTACCCGCCGGCCGACGGCCTTAATCCTCATGCCGCCGCGGCAGCTGGCGGCCGTCCGGGGAGCGGGGGAGCGCTCACGGCGCGGCCCGGCCCCACCAGGCTCGGCGGGGGAAAGGCGGCCGCCGTGAGAGGGCTGCGCCCGCCGCCGCGCCCCTCCTTCACACCCGCGGGCAGCGGAGCGGGGCGGGCGGCACCGCCACACCCCGGCCCGGCCCCCCCGCCGCGGGGAGCGACCGCGGCCTGAGGGCTGCCGGGGCCCGCCCCACCTGGAGGCGGCGGCAGCGCCGAGCCGCCGGGGCAGGAGGGAGGAGCCCGGCCGGGCCGGGCCGGGCCGTGGCGGCGCCGCTCGCCGGAAACCGGGCGGTGGAGGGGGGCGGTGGGGGTGGGCCTGCGCTGCCGCTCCTCAGCGCCCCGGCCCGGCCGCCCTCAGGTGGGGCCGCGGCAGTGCCCGCCAGCGTCGCCTGGGCCGCGGCCGCCGGGGGCCGGGCCGTGCGGCACCTGCCCGGGGAGCGGCACCCCCGCCCCGGCACGGCCCCGCGGCGGGAAGGCGGTGCGGGAGCGGGGGGGGGGGGGGGAGCGGGCCGCCGTCCTTCCGCTGCCGGAAAGCCAGCGCTGCCGCCGCTCGGCACCGGGCGCGGCGTTGGCAGGGAGCGGAGGGAAAAGGCCTTTTCCTGCCGCCGCTCCGCAGGAAGCGCAGCCGCCGGCGCCCCATTGTGCGAGGCCTCTCCCCGCTCGCCTCCCCCCCGGGAGCCCGGCCCGCCCGGCTGCGCACGGCCAGCGGGAGCCCGGCAGGGAGGTGCGGTCCCGGCGGCCCCGCCGCCCTCGGGAGCTTTCATGTGCACAGAATCCTGGCATGGTTTGGGTGGGAAGGAACCACCCCCCTGCAGCGACAGGGACAGCTTTAACCAGAGCAGGGTGCTCAGAGCCCCGGCCAACCTGGCCTGGGATGGTTCCAGGGATGGGGCCCCCACCGCCTCTCTGGGCAACCCCTTCCACTGCTTCACCACCATCAGCGTAAACAATTTCTTCCTTATCTCCAGTCTAAATCCATTCTTCTCTAGTTTAAATCCATCACTCCCTGTCCTGTCCCAACAGGCCTTGCTAAAAGCTTGCCCCCCCTTCCCGCAGGCCCCTCTCAGCACTGCCAGGCCGCACTCAGGCCTCCCCGCAGCCCCCTCCTCTCCAGGCTGAGCACCCCCAGCTCCCCCAGCCTGGCCCCGCAGCAGAGGGGCTCCAGCCCTCGGGGCATTTTGGTGGCCTCCTCCGGCCCCGCTCCAGCAGCTCCATGTCCTGCTGGTGCTGAGGGCTCCAGGTGAGGTCTCAAGCGCAAGCAGAGAGGTTCATTAACCCTCTGCTTCACCTGAGGTGCCCATGGGGTGCACAGCCCCATTCCTGCGCTGCCTTTGGCGGCAGCCTACAGCATCGTAGCTAGCGATAGGACAAGAGGAAATGGGCTTAAGCTGCGCCAGGGGAGGTTTAGGTTGGAAATTAGGAAAAATTTCTTTACGGAAAGGGTGGTCAGGCATTGGAACAGGCTGCCCAGAGAGGTGGTGGAGTCACCATCCCTGGAGGCGTTTAAAAAACGGGTAGATGTGGCACTTCGGGATATGGTTTAGTCTGGTCTACCCTTGATTAGTCTAGAGTGGGCTTGGTAGTGTAGGTTAATGGTTAATGGTTGGACTGGATGATCTTAAAGGTCTTTTCCAACCTAGATGATTCTATGATTCTATGATTCTATCCTTCATGCTTTTACTCTGTTCCTGCTCTGCCAAGCGCTCCGACTCCCACCACAGAAATGGCCTCTTCCCCCTCCTTCACAGCTGGAAAATCAGGTACAGATGTCTGTGACAAACACCTGACATGGAAGACCGAAGGACCCCCCCCTCACGGCCACCTTCTACTTGAATGAAGGAAATTAGTCTAAATTTCACATTCTCTTTCACCCCATTACTGCAGTGATTTTGTAAACAATGCTTTATTTATAATGCCCCCTTGTACCTAAATATCCACAACACCACAAGATTCTAACTGGCATTTGTAACTCTAAATTCAAACTACATTTGACATATTCCAACTTTAGCAATATTTTCCTTTCATACCACTAGGCTCATACCTACCCACCCACCCACCACAGGACTATTTTTGTCTTAAAGAGAATCAGAGCACACTCTTAGCACAAAATTTTATTTTGCCCTGACCTATGCTTTTTACAGTTTATACACATTTTACAACTAGAAACCAAGGGTTCCAATTTCACCGTGCAATAACCCATTTCATTTCATATTCAGGATCATTATAGCCCTTAGTAAAACATACACAGATGAGTTGCAACGAAGTTGTAGCAGTAGCAATTAAGAAATTAATAGAACTAACCCTCTCTCACATATGGATACCTAGGATTTTGAACATCAGCTCCTGTGTTGATAAAGGATGCAACACAATGCCCAGAGAAGCGAGCGCCAACCTCACCCCAACCCGCTGACGTTACCTTCCACAGACGAGGAAATAAACCCCCTCAGTGTACTTCGAGTAAGCCTTTAAAATAGCATTTCTTCATACTTGCATATGCAGTGAAAATGAGGTATAGATTAGTTGCTTTCAGAAGGAATATTCTAAAATAATTAATTTAACCAGAAGTAGACATTAGTATTCTGACCTAAGTCCTTTCATTTTGCATGTTACTTTTCTAGGCAACCTCAAAACCAGCAATGAACTTAAGGTGTCTGACCAGACGTTAATGTTTCTTCAAAACAAGCATACAAAATTTATATCAAAGATGACCAAAACAGAATAAAGTCTGTTACCTTCCAGCAGCCACTTTGTTTTCTAAGGCTTTGATGATTAAGAAACAGTAGGCCATCTGATTCTCATGTGATAGTAAAGATTGCACTAAATGGGAATAAAGAATCCAGAAAGTCAATACAAATATTTACATCTACTTTTGTAAAATTTAAAAATCTAATGCTCTGACAAATGCTTTTGTATCTAAAACAGTTAATGCTCACTGCATGTTAAAATTTCGCATTTACCTAAGCTCTTCCTGAAAACCCCGGATAGTCTGACACATACTCAAAGCGGCACCTCTGTCAGCCCCAAAGGAGTATCTACTCACACATCACACAGGAAATGTTACCTTCAAAAGCCCTGGCAGCAGTAAGGTCCAAATAAAAGTTCAAAGGATTTTTAAAAAAAAAAAAAAAAAAAAGAAAGAAAAAAGTGCTGCATTTGTCTGCCAAGACTATAAAAAAAGGGGAAAAATCAGCAATTTATTGATTCACTGCAGTAGATGACAGCTGAATAGAAATTTCTAATCTTTGACCATCATAAAAAGTTGTTTTTTAAGAAAAGGCTGAACTTCTAACATTTGCACATCCTAATTCTAACACCAAATCAGTAAGTTCCAACAAGTGCTTTTATATGGAGGGTTTTCTGTGGGTTGTGGATTTTTTTTTTTTTTTTTTTTAAAACTTAGAGCAACAAACCATGCTTCAGGATGAAGGCGAAGTGTTAAATTCTGTGCTTTTTTAGAAGAAAAATGGTTTCACCTTCATTTCCAAAACTGAAACTAAGACAGTAAGAGATTAGTTCCTTCCCACCTCCCCACGGAAAAAAAGTCTTTTATCTTTCAAAGCAGTTAAAGTTTCTATGACAGATGGAGAGTTAAGACAAATTTTAGTGTTCTATGGCTTTATTGAAATCCTTAGAATAACTGCCTGAATCTCAAACTGAACTAGGCTCTTCCACAATTATACCCTTGCCTGTGTAACTTCAGCAACTAACCGTTTTCCCAATGAGAAATAAATCCCTAAAGCCCGTAGAAAAGTGGTATTTCTGAGAGGCTTTTCTCCAGAAGCAACTTCTCATCATTCACATCCTTTGTCTCTCTCAGGCCACTGAATACACAAGCAGGAACAGAGTCCTCTAACACAAATTGCAACGCGCACAGATGTGAAAAAAACCTCTCACAACAGAGGCAACGGTACGATAAGCAAAGAATTTCAACTGCTGAATATTTCACACGAGTACTTATCACAGCTACAGTTCTGAGATGCAGCAAAACATTCGCTGTCTGGAATGCAGAGAGGAAGACGCAAGCTTCTTCCCCCGATTCTCAGCATTCCCAAGGGTCCAATTCAAACATTTTGTCTGACATTACCAAAAATGCAGCTGAACTTCAAAGCCACGTGGATGCTATTTGACCAATACCTTGCTTAAGGAATGGCATGAGAAATACTTTGCAGCCACTGGAGACTTGCTTGAAAACTATATTAAGTCACAGTACAATTTTGCAGAAAGTCTGAACCTTGCTACTTATATACAAGGAACCATGAGAGCAGCAGCAATTAATTTAAAAAAAGAAAAATCATTTTTCTGCATTCTTCTGAAGTGTTTTAGCTACTGTTAAAAATCAACATCCAAATCTAGAACAAATATGGAATAGTTCAGATTTCTAGTAAAAGTTAAGACACATTTAGAGTGGAGCTGCTGTCTCTAGACAGCTCATGAGGCAACACAAGCAATATACAAGATGAAGCTGTGATTTATAAAGTCTCATCTGAGTCTCGCACTCTCCTTAGAGGACTTAGCATAAAATGGTCAGATAAATCTGGTTTGTCTAAGAATAGAGAATTATCATCCTAACACGCTCGGGTGTTGCAAGTACAAATACAAGATTTTCCTGTCATAAAAAAAAAATCCACCAATTATGCTTCAGATAGCAAGCCACTGCTATTTTGTTATTAAAAATTTACTAATGAGATTTTAGAAAAACTCATATTAAGAACACTTAAAAAAGACTTCTAATGTAATTGTCACAGAAATAGAGAGTTTATGAATCCAGGGCTGCTTTAGTACAACTCATGCCTTCCAGTGCTGGTCTCACGAGGTAACAATCATTGTTTCTGCTACTGTTTACAAGTAAAATGGTCCACTGTTTAGGAAAAACTTAAATAAAGGGATGACTGAGAAAAAAAAAATTAAATATTGCACAAATAATTTAACTGCAGACAGTACAAGACACTTAAAGCATTGATTTTTTTGTCAGCATATGAACTCTATTATATAGTCACACTTTCTATAATACAGGTTTGGTTTTTTTTACAAGACATTTTAAATTCATCATTTACATAAACAATTATCTTTACAATCTCTTATCATATAATGTTAAGAGTTCCAGCAGGAATTAATTTTGTCTTTGTTTTAAAAGTTCATCTATCTGAGTCTTGTACATGTTTTTCACATCTTCCAGATCCAGTCGGAGTTCTTCAGCTTCCTCCGCTTTCTCTCCATACATCTGAAGAATTGTATTGTATCTTTGATCCAAATCCTGTAAGGACATGTAGTTTGTCATCTGACTTTTTCAACTTAAAAGGTGCTGCTAGGATAGTGTTTTATACTACCAGGGAAAATAAGTGTAGCATTGTTTTATCAAAGTATAACTACTTTACAATGAAGCACATAGTAAACTCTTCAAAAATACTTTGACTCTCTGAATATGGCTACATTTATATTCTAGATATAAAAGGAAGATATTCCAAAGACAAAGATCCTTGACTACAAAGAATTAGTGCTGGCTTTGGAGGACGTACTGAAGCACCTTGAAGTTCAACTGCTATAAGCATTAAAAAAGTTAGCAAACTGCACTAAGTTTTACTACAGGAATGACCACAGTTTGTGAAATGCTTCATCGGGAAATTCAACATTCTGCATTTAAAGAACAATGATCATTTCCAAATTTACTCCAAAACTATTTCCAGTATTTCAATTCAAGTTGTTAAACATTCAGAGGATTAAAATATTTGTCCTATTACCTGTATCAGTACTGCACACTCATTCAGCTTCTGCATCAAACTCTTATAAATCCATGCTACTTATAAACACACCCCCTCTTCTAAACAGACTACTACCAGACAAGTGTGTTAAATGAGAGAAACAAACAAAAAAGTGTTCTCTCCCTGATTTAGCATGCAATCTTAACACACAATGCACATTTCTAACAGCTGCTTTTTGAAGTGACTACCTACTCATGGAGTAGGCATTTTCAGATTCTAATATACAAAACCAAAAAACAACCACCACAAAAAAAAAAAAAAAAAAAACAAAAAAACCCAGGCTCTTCAGTCATTTATGGTTAGGGACAGATTTGAATATAATCCTAAATTCATTCCTAAAAAACCCCAAATATGTCAATTTTACATCAGATTTACAACAGGAATACACTTACCTTTAACTGTGCACGTAATTTTGGTATTTCCTTCACTTTTTCTTCAAGTTCATCATTTTGATTTGTTAATTTAACGAGTTCTTCTGCCATTATTGATCGAGTTTTCTCAAGGTTTCCAATTTCGAGCTAAGGTAAACACTTTCAACAGTTAGGAGGAGGGAAGAATTTACCATATTTATAAAACACTGCATCAAAATATTTTGATACAGTAATGAAGGCTTATTCTTAAGCCAGACTATGAAACAGCACACTCTGGAAGCACTGTCACTGTCTTCTCAAATCTGATCAGTGGTTTGTTTTTTTTCTTTTTCAGATAGACAAGTTCAGTTTTCTGGATAGTTTCTTGCCAAAACAAAAAAGGAAGCAACAAACCCTTCTCTTGCTCCTCCCCACACATATGTCCACTGGCTATCCCGGTTAATAGGATTGTCATGAAAAGGGAAGAGTGAATGCACTCTGCTGCAAGGAGAGGGACCAAGCTTTCTGAATATAAAATTGATTGCATATATTTTATATTGAACACAAAATTTGAAGATAATCTTGATTGCATTAGTATTTACACTTACAAATTCTGTGTTTGGTTATGTAAGATTAATTACAGTACCTGCAGATGTGAAATCTCTCCTTCTCTTAGTTTTAGCTGCGATTGAAGGTTTTCAATTATACTTGAACCTGCTCCCATCCTTATAGCATCATAAAGATTGCTCCCACTAGTAGCTATTGGCCCAAATGAGTGATCGTGAGGATCATCCTACAAACAAAAGGTTAAAGAAACTTAAAATTAGACAAAAATGTGCACCCTTTGGAATCTTCCCTCTCCCAAAGTATCACTTAATTTAGGATTTAAAATTATACTGCTACTAGGCCAGCATTCCAATGCTTCAAGTTTGTTTTTATAACAAAAGCTTAAGGTGAATAGGTACAATCTGAGATATCTCCTTACTGACAAGTCCTCATGTCACCTATACAACTGCCATTTAAATTGGATATGGATAACCGTATCCATAGGAAAGCTGCAGAAGCAGCAGACTTCACGCAGACCACACCAGTCAATGATACTGCCTAGGGAGCACAGTTCTGCCCTAAACCAGGATTGGTAGTAAAATTAAATCAATTTATTTAACTCCTACTAGTGTTATTCAATTCTTCTAGATGAAATTAGAACATATACATGTATATACTACTCTGCAATAAAAGTTGTAGCTTCACACTTTCACAGATGTTTTATAATCATACACATCTTGTAAGCAGGTTTTAGATGTTTCTGCATAGGAATTACCTCGCCTAAGGCCAATATACTCTCAAAGAGTCATTTTCTACATTAATAAAACTTCTTGAAGAGGGGAAAAAAAAGCAGTCTGTCAAAAAAAAAAGCCAATAACTGATACATGATACCTGTGAGAGGAAAGATGTCTGAAGACCTGCCATGTCAACTCCGCTTATGGAACTAGAGCGTGACATAGTTGGAGTACTTGAAACAGTTTCAACTGTAAATGACTTCCGATCCTTAAAAAAAAAAAAGAAAGAACAACCCCCCATACAACATCACCAGTTAAAGAAAAAAGTCTACAAAATGGTGAAAGACAGATTCTGTAAAGAACAGACTGCCCTTTTCCACCATCAACTATAGAACATAATATGACAGCTAGCCTTTCCCCCACCCCTAAGACATACAGAAGTTCAACAATGAAGAATTACTGTGCTACTAAACACTTCTAGCCTACATTCAAATCCTCAGACTCTTCAGGAAACGAAGACAGAAGTTGCAAATTACACCAAAGCAATTTCTCTTTCAAGTAGCCAAGGGAGATTCAGAGGCAGTTTTGCATGCCCAAATGTATCACAGGAAGACTATCCTAAACATAGAAGCATGTCTCTTTTTAGAATGCATGTTAATACTTTTTTTTTTTAATAAAGTGTATGAATTCAATTCTGAGATTTCTCACATCTAATACTTTACTGACATACCCTCCAAACAGATTAATCTCTTTTCACAGGCAGCATCTGAAAGTATGCTAGCCTCTGAAGGATAAAGCAGTTAGACTTTAGAACTGGAGATGGTAAGAAACCAGGAACAGAAACAGTTTTACTTGAATATCAACTGCTAATTAGCAGTAACAAAGGTCCTGACTATTAAGGACTGTTCTGTGACTTGTGACGTAAGCTGGACAGCACACGGTACATTACACAGTCACATGAAACACAAAACAGGAATTCAGTGGAAGCAATGCTAGTAGTTTAAACAAAGAAAACCAGTAGCTTCAGAAGAAAAACAATCCAAGAGCATTCAAAAAAATCAGAAGATTAAACCAATCATTATCGGTATTTTAGCTCTTCTCAGGTTAAACAGACTGTTACTCAAGACTCACGTCAGTGAGTATCGCCCAAGCACTTATTTCACTGGAAACAAAAGGCAGTCACAATACAGAAAAAGCCAAGTCCCTAATGCCTTGCCCAACAGCATATACTGTACTGCTCTAAGTCCACTTTGTTGCTTGTGACAGTTTCAGGTTCTAGATACCTACTAAGACAATGATAGTATCAATACAATTGAACAGAAATGTTAGATTTTGGTACCTTCTCCTTGGCTGCTTCTTGCACGAAAATCGCCTTCTTTCTTTCCTGTTCAACTTTCATCTTCTCCATTTCTAACTGAGTAGCTAGCAGCATCTACAAAAATAAATACAAGATGTTAAACTCCTGCGCGCTCAGAATTCAATGATAACATAGCTTAAAGCTGAAGTAGGCAATACCTTTTCTTTCTTTGCGTCTTCCAAGGTTTTTGCATACTCATCTTTGAGTTCTTCAAGTTCAACCTCATACCTATGTTGAGGAAAGAAAAAGGTAGAGAAAGTCAGTAAATAAATATTCTGTGTTTACTTTAGATTCATATACTTTTAAAACAAACATAGCTTCCAAGCTTTAAAACATTATAAAAGTAATATACTTCACAGAATCTTTAGCATGAAACACAATATCCTTAGAAGCTGGGCAACTTTATCAATAGCGGCCATTATTTTGCACAGTCATATCAACCCTCAAAAGAATCAAGTCTCCCAACTTGCCAAGAGATCTGCTGCAGATGGTTATGTAAGAGACAGCTTACTCCATTTCACTACAATTTTAAAGAGACACTGCGAACCAGAAATGCAACTCACCTACTGTTTTCGTTTTCCATTTTCTTCAATCTGTTTCTCTCCACTTCCAGCTGAGCCTGAAGGCGTGTATTTTCTTGCCTTAAAAGACTATTCTGAGATTCAGTAGAAGACATCTGAATTTTATTAGAAAGAAGTTCTTCTGTAGCAGCCCGTTCTCTCTCAGCAGCTGCTGCTAGAAGAGTTTGAGACTCACCTAATATTAAATAAAGAGAAGCATGGAATTTAACTTTTTGGATCAAACATCTATAATATGGGCAATTATTTAAGCATCAAAATGGAATTTGAGATTTTTTTTTTTAGATGAAACTAATTTTTCTTTAAAAGAAAAATCAAAAAACCCACCACGCAAACCAGAACTGTTTTCTGATTTAGAGGAAATTAAGTATTTTCTACCATACAGTTAGAGGAACAAAGCAACGCAGAACAAGGAGACTTCATACTCTTTCAGAATGCAATATACAACTACAGATTGCCTCCACCTTTGGGCATTTTATGCATATTTCATTTAAAATAATAGATTACTGTATTAGCAAATACATGTCTCATTACCTATGCAGTTAGCTACATAAGTGATTTGAACCTTTACAATACAGGATCTAAGCACCAGGCTTGAAAACTGAAAATGCTGGTGTACCTCCAGCATCTCAATGTCCACCCTTCCTTCAGATGCTGTAAAGACATGTACACCTTAACACCTCTATCTTATAATCTTACATTTCACTGTCTTTTAAAGAGAATCAGTAAATTACCTGTCCAAGAACCTTGGCCACATACCATTTCCTTATAGAAAAACATTTTGTGCTCATCAGTCCTGACCCACCATCTACGCTTTGGGCAAGTGTCAAGCCCTCTTCATTTACCTTCTGCCATCTCACATCTTTACCAAGACCCTCACAGTTCAATAAAGGCTAAAAACATCTTACCAAGTCTGTCAGAAAGGTTCTTCTCCAATTTTTCCCACGCGGAGGTTTGTGCTCCCAGCGTAGCTTGCAGATTTTCTATCTGTCGGAGAAGTGGCCGTGTAGCAGATGTAACACTTTGACTTAGTTCTTGGTTCCGGCTCTCTGCTTCTTGGAGCCTCTGCAATCACAAATTAAATATAATTAAGCTTTAAAATCATATGATGGATTAAAAGATTAATACAGAATTCAGCTAAACACACAGCAGTTGCTTTACATTCAAAAATTCATATGTTCAGACTCACAATAAAGTGTGAGATTTCAAGAGTGAAGCCTAACATTTTTAGATACACAATAGAGTAACAGCCCAGAAATTTACATTTCAAGAGCCCTCTGCACATCACTTGAAACATTTTGGCAACAATCTATCTATCTTCTGGACCTTAAGAACAAGAAAAATATCCTTAAGAAGCACCTAAAGAGTAATTTAGAACATATGTGCTACCAATTTTAGAGGACTATTACAAACTTAATGGTTGTACTTTGTCTTACAGTATAAGGATAGCATTACCTTTAAAAGGCATCATAAAAATTATGATTTTGTTTTCAATATGTGATTGAAAAAACATTTCCTTTAACATTTTTATTGTTGTTCTACACAGGACAAATACTGCAGGTAACCAGGAAAACAAAGCCTCTTTTTTAGGCTATTAATGTCATGCTAGCCTTTCATTTTCAGTTTTTAGAAGCACTCCTTGCAGATACAAGTTGGCATCATCTACTTGCTATAGCACCTGTTGCAGTTCACCGATTTCATGGCGTAAATAGTCTTCTTTTCGTGCTGCCTGCTGCTCTGCACGTTGCAGTGCTAGCCTCAGGTCTGCCACCTAAGTAAACAAGACATCGTCACTAATCTCTTACCAAAAGTTACAGTACCACCTATTCATTGCTACAGTCCTATACCATTTTTAAACATGCTAGACAGGGTATGTCTGCTTAGAATTTAAAGGCTTAAGTTTGGCATGCACATAAATAGTTACACTCATTTATCTATCAGTAAAAATTTTATTCAACTAAATTTTTTGAACTTTGCATCACAGTAAGAGCACTACAAACTTAACACAGAGCCTGTCAAAGTCCCTTTATTTAGACAAGTAAAATTAAAAGTATTTTTAAATAACATTAAAATTTTAAAAGCTTAGCACAACTACCACTAAAGACTGAACGAGTTGGGTATTTACCATTTACCACTGGGTATTTGCCAAGCACACAAAAATGAGTTCCACCTTATATTGCACCTGGATCATTATGCCAGATGCACACACACCAGAGTACATTCACTTTTTCCAATTTAAAAGTTTTATTCACTGCATTTAAGACCCACCTGAATTGCCAAAGCTTCTTGTTGCTGTCGTGCCTCATCCTGGGCCTTCTCCAGAGCTAACCCAAGCTCTTCCTTTGCCTTCATTTCCCGACTTAGGGCTGCTTCTTGTGCCTCACTGTCCTTTGTAGCATTAGCTTTATGAAGATCTGCAAGTTCCCTGGGGAAGTAAAAAAAAAAAAAAAAAAGCAATGCTTTTGACAGTTTATACAATGCCAACAGTGACTTTGCAAATGATTTCATTATATATTAACACTTCACAAGCGTTGCACAAGAAATAGAAGCTGAATGTATGGTTGAAGACAGGCACACGTAATCTGCTTACTTGTATGCACTGTCAAGTGCTGCCTGGACACTTCTGTTCCGTTCTTCAAGGTCTTCCACTTCTGCCTGAAGTTTAGCAAGATCCTTTTCTTGTCGCTCTACAACACTGTTTAGTTGTTTAATGCTGTCTCGATGTTGTTTCTCAAGATCTTCCTTGCCATCAAGCACCTATTGGAGTGCAGACAAGATGCATGAGACTAACCCCAGTTCATGGGGTATACAACGCCATCTGAGGACAATGGCAACTCTGGCAACCAATTCAGGATGAAGTTAAACAAAACAACTAAACCGATCCAACACTTCGCCAAAAGAGAAAGTTTTTTCTCCCATCTTCCCCAGAGGAGGGGGCTGCTCTTCACCACAGTTTCACATACTTCCTCATACTGGGTCTGCTGCTTGTAAGGTCTCCATTCGATCACTAACTGAACCAAAAAAAAACCAAAAACCACCCAAATTTTGCTGCTACAGGTTTTCCAACTAAAGTTTAGTGTACTGAATTTGGTCAGCCCATCTGAAAGCCAGGAGTGCAAGTGCAAAGAAGCAGCTGGAAAGATACCTGACCACAGTTTTAAACTGCTCCGAGAACACACACAGAAATCACATCTCAGTGTTCCAATAATACGAAGTAGAGAAGTCTCCCAGAAAAGAAAAAAATATCAGTCTACCTAGAGCCTCCCCAAAAGGCTACTCTACAGCTAATACAAAAAGCTTTAAAAAAAAAAAATCCCAAATATCTCACCTGTTTTAAATGCTGCAACTCCTCTTCCAACTCCTTAATCTTTTTGTTCTGTTTTGTGTTAGTATTTTCTCTCTCCTTCTCTTTGGCTCTTAATTTCTTAATAATGTTGGAATTGTGCAGCTGCTGCTTGGAAAGCTTTTCTCCTGTGAAGAAAATGAACGTAAAGCTAGTGCATACTGCTGTTATTCTATGAACTCCCTCTATTCACACCCCCCCCGCTCTTCAGTCCTGTGAAAGTAATAATCAAATATGTATGGAAATACTTACTCTTACATTTTTTCATCCAAGTTCTTAAGTTTTACATCTACCTTATCCTGAGATGACCTTGCTACACTAAGCTATGGTGAGACAGGATAGGCAGCAAAAGGCTTTGAAAGTAAAGCAAATGAGCTCATCATATCAGGAAAAAAAAAAAATTCAAAATGTCCTGTTCATTTAGTAACTATAGTCTACTTCCAAAATCAAAGAGTAGTGAGGGAGACCCTGTAGAAAGGCCATGAATAATGCCCTAGTTAGATTTCTCCTGAATGGAAAGTGGAGCAGTGCACTGCACGCTGGTTTTATCTCACAGCAACTTTTAATGCATACTGCAGAAAGTACCCCTCTAGCCATATGTATTCGGCTGAACCCTCCTGTTGCTCTCTGCTATTTGCTAAATGGTTCAAATGTTCAGAAACATCTAACATGCTTCAAATGTTGTATTTTTTCCCACATAAAGAAGGCTCATATGTGAAGGCAGTACACTTCAAATTATTCTACAGAAGTTTTACTATTAAAAAGTTTTAATTCTCACCTTCCTCCATTAATCCTTTGATTTGCTCTTCTTTTTCTTTCAGTAACTCAGCAGTTTCATTGGTATTAAGTCTAGTAGCCAATTCTTCTTTAACAGTCTTTACTTCCTAAACAATAGGATTAAATACTTAGGACCATTTATTAATATATATTTAGGGAAAAACTCGCAGTAAGTTACACTGATCACCTTCTCCCCTTCCTCTCAGAAGGCTTTTATTTGAAAACAATTTAGGTTGGAAGGGAACTCTGGAAATTATCTGATCAAATCAGATTGCTCAGAGCCTTATTCCATCAAGTTTTAAAAACCTCCAAGGATTGAGACTCCTTAAATTCTCTGTACACAATTTGTTCCAACTCCTCCCTCCATTTCACTTTCTATACTTCAAACTTTTGCAAGATAGTAAAAGCAAACTGTTACATTCACACACAGGTATCAGATAATTTTTCTATTTCAACTTACTACTGTGCCAACACAGTGACACATATGGTGACAAAACAACTGTGAAAAGTATTTTTTTTCCAGTTACAGATTTGAGTTTACTTTTGCAGACTAGCAGTAAGCTAGAAAAACATAATGCTGTAATACCAGGTCAAGAACATTTAAACTCCATAAACCTTATTGCTGCAAAGTTCTTTGCTCATTCCAAACCAATCCGTCATCAGTCCTTAATTTTCCTACCAGTTAATTCTCTATTATAAGCCATTCCCATTCTTCACCACTTGCCCACATCCCCAGGCCGTTGTTCTCCCTCACACCAATGCAAATGCATATACGGGTACAAGCTAAGTGAGAGCAGACGTTAAACCTTCCCCCCCCAAACCAGACTAACTTTAACTTAAATGAGTTCCCTAACTTGGTTCACAACAGGGCTGCAAGAATACATGTGTCAACACAAGGAAATCACAAGCACCCTGGGAAGCTAGAATCAGCTTATGCTAGTCACTAATACCATGAGATCGGACCTGTGGGTCTCATGCTTTTCCCTAGCTTAATTTTTATGAATTTACCTCAAGAAATTTAATTGTGTCCTAAAATAATAAACATTAATTTCACTAAAAAGCCAAATTACCTTTTTAGCTGCATCTCTTTCTTTGCAGGCTAGCTGAAGCTTCTTTTCAGCATCCGCAATTCGCTGAGCAAACTCCTCTTTAAGAGACGAAAGGCTACTGCTCTCTTCTTTCATTCTAAAGATTTCACTACATTTAAAATTAACATTTCAGAACAGTTACACAGTTACGTGATACTCCAAGCACTTTACAACAGGTCATCTTAAATGCTTTTAAAATGTGTTTTGTTACGCATGTTGACCAGAAGGAAAAAACCAAAACACATCCATATTTGAAGTACTAGTCAAAGATCTTTATTAATTCAGTAATTTACCCGTGCAAACAATGAAATGCTTGATTTTCCTTAAATGTTTTGCCCCTTAATCAAGCTCTTTCTGATTAACCATAGTCTGTATCATATACAGGGCAAATGACTGAATGTATTTGCAAGTTAAGATCAATTTAGTCATTAAATAATACCTTTGCATATTATCTGTAAATTTTAAAATTTGATATTTGATCAGTAAACTAGTAACCCAACTTTTCTTTTTTTTTTTCCCCTTTTAATTTTAACTGAATTAAGTAATAAATTCAGGTTTTCCCCTACAACCAGCCCTTCTGCCATATTTTCACTGCCTACATTTTAGTCAGCAATAAATCAGGTTCATCCACCTGTATCAGAAAAGTCAGTCTCCCTTAATAGCCGAATGCAGTCTTATAACAAAGATCTTTATTAATAACCAAGTCTCACTCTACACATCCGTTTGCCATTCCTACTGCTTGCTTACTGAAAAATCTTTCACCAGCCTCTTCCCAAAAGAGATTTTGGCCCCAAGAAATAACATCTTTAAAAAATACCATCGCAGCACATGCAATCATTATTTCCACCTTTCCCAAACAGTGCACACCCCTTGCAACCTTTGCTCTAGCTATAAAGCTACTTGTTTTACCATATTGTCCACTGACTGTATTACATTAAAGTTACAGTTACACCCACTGCTGTTACATTTTCATACTTACTCTTTTAGGTTATCATAAGCTTCTTCCAGGCGCGCCTTTTCTTTACTAGTACTTAATAACTGTATTTCCCTCTTCTCCAGTTTCTCAGTTAATGAATCAATCATCTGGACAATGTTTTTACAAATAAAGATCAGATGAATGGGACAGTTAAAACACAGGAGGGGCAGGCTTCCCCTTTCCCCCCACCATTCCCTCCCAACACTATTTAAAAGCTGAACTTGTCAACGTTTTTAGAAATTTGAGGTAGAAGTCAGTGAAGACTACCATGTTTCTGCCACATTAATTTAGAACTAAGCAATATCTAAACACAGGCGTAGCAATCCCAAGTAAGCACATGTGGTTCAGCTAAGTTCCTCAACAAAATCATCAACAGTTTATTTAACTATAAATTAAGTTTTTAAACAGAGCTGACAGCCTATAAACCTATAGCTAACATTAACCACTAAGACCTCCAGTGCTCCTTACACCACTATTACATATTGATTTACAAAAATCACAGAATAATTTACACTGGAAGGTCTCTTCTGTGAAACGTTAGCACAAAGCAGCAAGAAGCAGATGAGGGAAGCAAACTTCCAGGCAGGATCAAGAGCTCTTAGCTCACATCATCAAAATAATTTCTTAGTACCAGATTTTGGAAAGCTAAATATGGAGAAAACACACAAACATACATGCAAATGTACAAATATAAACAAATGAAACAGACTCTATAAATGTAGCTCCATGTGGCCAATGAAAGATAAAATTCGCTGTGGTCCATTATCACTATTTCCCATAACGTATAACCATTTAAGTTAGGAACACTTACGGGGAACAGTACGTGGCTATGGAGCTCCCTAAGGAATTTACACTGACATTGTGTACAACTTACACAAACAAATGCTTTCCTTAAAACAAAGATTACATTGGGGTTTTATGAACTCCCACAAGCAACTGCTTTTCCCTTATTACTATCAGAAGCAGCATCAGTATTGTAAACATGCCTACCGGGCCTACAGGGCCCATCTATGTCATGTATTAGGCACTATGTCATGCATTAGACTATAAGCAATGCAAAATGCAAAGAAACAGAGCAAAACACATGACAAAGGAGCTCAGAAACTAAAAACAAGAATAGAGGGACAGGAAGGTGACAAAGGAAACGGAAAAAAGACAGCGCACACAATACACTGGCAGAACTGGACAAAACACACCCCTTCAGAGCTCCAGTTTAGCCTTCCATACCCTTGAGTATCCATTTCACCACATTTCTAGTAATTTCATCCACTTAAACTAGTCATCCACATTTCTTTTATTCTATTCACTATCCATAACTAGGCTTATCTTCTTCATTAAAAAAACATTCTTTTTAAAAGTAAAGACTATTTCTGCTAAAAACAGATATTAATTTATATAGTAAAAAGGACTTATTTACACTAACTACTACTATCTTCAAAGGACATGAATAACACTCCTGGAATGTAAACAAATTTCAACAGTTTCTAAGTCTGTGGAAAAACACACTTGCAAAATATTGATTATTGCAGAAACAGTAAAGGCTTGTGGTTCTGTAATGCAAATCAAAATACTTCAAGGATCCTTTCACAGAAAAAAAATTACACTAAAGAATTAAAATAACACATTTGACTTATCAAGGCTTCCTGTTTGCTAGCACTACTCACAATTCACAATAACGGTAACTAGGTGGATCAGGTGAAACCCAAAACTATTTGACCAGAAGTTTCACCAGTATTCTTCCACCGCAGAATATCAAGGACAGTTTTCTACAAGGTAAGGTAGTTTGGCATCAATTAATTCATTCAACTAAGGTGAAGCTAATACCTATATAAGGAGATGCTAGGAGTTTCATTTGTAATTAAAGGGTGTGTTCGCAAAAACCGTTTCACAGTTACCTTTTTAAGCTCTTGCTTTTCAGTGTCCTCTTCTAACAATTTTTCAACAGCATCCTCCTGTGGCTCAGCCTCCTCTTTCACAATCTGTTCTTCAACAGTTTGCACAGTAGCGACCAAAACATCTGGCTGCTCAGAATTAACAGGAGTCGCGCTTCTCCCACTCTCTTCCATCTCAGCTTCCTCAGCGTGTAAGACAGGAGCGTCATTCAAGTTTTCAGATTTATTTTTCAGGGCATCAACCATTTCTGTCTTTGGCGCGGGAGGACTGACAGCAACAGATGCTGAAGCAGAAGCCCTGCCTGATAACTCATCATCTGAATTTATTTCGCTTACACTTCTACTATCTAAAGACTGTACACTAAATGAATCAATTCTTTCAAAAGCATCAGAGGAGCCGCAGCTCTCGGTCATTTTTTGAAAGTCATCTAAACGATTATAATCTGCACAGGCAGATGTAGATAAAAGCTGAAATGACGTTTGCATTAGATGAAGACTGGATTTTGAATCTGCAGCTTCTTGTCTTGAGCTTACTGAACTCTCACTTATTACACTTTCATGGTCCAGAACTTCAATATCACTGGTTGTGGATGTCCCCGAGGAGAAAGTGCTAATTGGAGGCGACGGGGTATTGCTTTGCCTGTCCTCGGTCTTTCGCTCCTTAGTTTCCAAACCCATGTCTTTTGTACCTGCATGAAGAGGCTGCGAAGCGCTATCTGGTGTGCCTCCCGTTCCATCCCCTCCTACGCTGGATTTTTCATTAAGAGCATCTTCAGGAACTTCCAAATTCAGAGCAGACACCTTTTTGTCAGTAACTTCATTTGTGCTTTCTTCAGGCTTGGCATTAGATTTAAGCACAGAATTCTCTTCTAATTTCTCCTTGGGAACATCAAGGTTTTTCAAGTCCACTAGGCCAGCTACAGAGGAATCCTTCACTTCTGCCTCTGTTGTCACTGGTACTTCCAGCTGACTGGGGTGCTGAGACTCCTTCAAAGTGCTTTTCACCTCTTCTTTGGGTCGCTGTGATTTGGCTGGAGGTTTGGATACCACTGGATTTTTTTGTATACTCTGAACGTCTGTCGGAGAGAGAAAGGCACTGAAGAAGTTTTCAGATTCATCTACTACCGTCCTCCTCACTGGCTTAGTGATTGCTGTTGGTGATATTGGCTGATTCTGTGGTTCTGTATTTGAACTTAAGCCCCAGGAAGATGTATCCCATCCTCCACTTATAAGAGAATTTGTTCCTAAGACAATAAAAAAAGAGAGAGGCCAAGAACACTTAAGATGTATTATTTTTCAGTATTTGTCTTTTTAGATGCAACAGTTCAGAAAAAATGTTTTCTGTATCAAACTTAAAGTGACTATTATACACGATCCCAAACAGCATCATTTTTGTTACTACTTCCTTACAAAGCCTGGAACTGATTTTTAGACAAAGCAAAAGAAGCTTAAGGGAGACACAAAGTAATTCTAAGACTTAAGGTGGACAGAGTCACCTCCAGAAAGCAGGAGTACCTGAATGGAACCAACTTGCTCCATCCCTGTTAAACAGTAACTTAAGCAAAGGCAGAAAGAAACCATACACAAATTACACCAGTAAATCCAAGAGTGAGAATTTCAGAAAGAAGATGGAAAGAAGCATCTGGGAAGGGGAAATGAGCCCACGCAGCATTCTGAAAGCTGTAAAGGCAAGTCTGAAGCCTATCTGGGCACAAAAAGCAAGCATTACCTTTGGGAAGGGACCAAGGGAAAGGGAATGTGGCCTCCTGCTTCCCACAGTGAGAGGAGGCTAGGCAAAACAATCTGACAAACAGTAGTTAAAAAGTAGAGAATTATAGAGATTACAACAGGAGGAAACAATTACTAGGTCTTTAAAATTATCTGCCAGTAGAACACGGCCAAACACTTCACACACCGTTACAGAAAACAGGAAAAAAACAAAAGCTTTAAATATTGGTAGAATTTACACTATAAGAAGGGTTCTTGCCCTTTCAGTTTGTGACAAGCTTCATAATTTTCCTCACACACCAGGCAACAGCCTGAAGCTGACAATACACATTGTCAGCAGCGCAGCTAAGATGACAGTTTTCTTCTTCTCCTGTGGAGAAATACTGAATTGATTAGCTCTGAAGCAGCCCTAAAACAAAGGTAACAGTTAGTTACTATTATCGTATTTCTTGTAGGTTTTCCAGGACTTGTCAACAGCAAGGACAGTAAGAATTTCATCACCAAATTTCAGCAGCATCCCAAGTAAGACAGATAAATCCAAAAATAATATCCAATTTGATTTTGTACCTACAAACATAATCTGGATAACATAACTATTTCAGGCTACTTAAAAACAAGCTTACTTTATACAGCAGTATCTATTAAAAAACATTGAGTTATATTTAAAAGCAGACTACCGCTTTCAGAAGCTGTTGATACCTACTGGCCTGAAGATCTGAAATTCAGATAATTCTGCTCTCATTGCCAAAAATACTACAAACACCTGATTTACCACTACCTTGTCTGTGATTCAATAGCTTCAGAAAAAGCCCCGTGACTGAACTGTAACATTCAGAAAATATTTTGACTACTTCTAAAAACAAATACCTTCTCCCTGACAAACAGATGCAGGCTGGTCTTTGCTGTTTTCCTTATGAATTACAGATCTACTGTAAATACTAAGACATAAATGAAATTAAAAACCAGTTTGGACAAGTTTAAAGTTTTAAGAAACTAAGCACAACAGAGTCTTCTATAAACAATTACTGTAATTAAAGACGACACTGGACTAAGTAGGACACTGCTGAGCCCTTGCTCCCACAAAGGGATGAAGACATGCAAAGCTGACTGCGCTTTGCCGAGCAACCAATCTAGAAAACACTTTCAATTGTTACAGCTTTCGATTTTCAGAAATCTAGCTCTGCTGTGAGTATACCTGGAAATAACCTCCTACTACAAACACGTGCAGTTCTTCCAGACGTAGCTGCAGTAAGGACGCTGATTCCACATGACTTAATATCTCAGCCTTTCCTTTATTCATTCTTAAGGTATTACTTAAGGGAAAAAAGTTTTTAACGCGAGGGCTCCTTTTCGCTCTTTCACTTCCAAACAGCAACTTTGGACTGACCATTTTTTCAGGTTCTACATTAGCACACGTACAAAGGAGACACTTCCTCATAACCAAGCCGTGACAATTTTTCCACCAACACATTCTTTTCAACAGATGCTGGAAGATTACGAACTTAACGCCACAAAAAATAGAAACCTCACTTGGTTTATGCGGACCAGACTTTGAGCTTTTACTCTGCTCTTCCTGTCGCAGACAGCAAATCTATGCATGCCTCAGAAAGACCATAGTTTCCCTTTTTTTTATTAACTGATTTTTATCACCTTCTAACTCCACTCTTCCTGTCTCAAAGAGCAAATCCATGCATGCCTCCGAAAGACCATAGTTTCCCCTTTTTTATTAGCTGAGCGGTTTGTATCACCTATTCATCCCTCAGCAAAAAAAATAACGCCTTGAGAGAGATGAAGCGCAGTGCTACCCATGCATCAAAAGCCGGGCACTGGTGACCCCAACCAGGCCCTGCTGAGGCTCCCTCAGCGCTCTGCCCGTGCTACCCCTCTCTCACCTGCGAGCGGGGGGCCACAAGCACCACAGAGGGGCTTTGGACGTGGCGGCCGGTTAACCCCACCAGCTGCCACCCCGGGCCAAGGCGGGCAGGCAGGGGAGCGGGGCGGGGGAGGCGGCTGAGGGGAAGGTGCCGCCGCAGCCAGCCCGGCTGCAGGGGCCCGGCGGGAGGCCGGGAGGCTCAGCCCGCCCCGCACCGGGGGCCGGGGGCTCGGCGAGGGCCGCCCGCCGTCGCCCCAAGCTTACCGTCGCCGTAGTCGGGGATGACGGCGTCGGGCCAGGGGCTCTCCTCGGCCTGGATGTCCAGCACCCGGTCGATGGACTTCTGGGCCTGCGACAGCGCCTGCTTGGCGAAGCTGGACAGCTGCGAGGCGTTGAACCAGCTCATCCTCCGCCCGGTCCCGCGCGGCGGCGGAGACGGCGGCGCCGGGCCAGAAGCGCGGAGGGCGGCGGGGAGCGACCCGCCCTCAGGGCCCGCTCCCCGGCGGCGGCGGGACCGGGGGGCTCGGCGGGGCTCGGCGGGGCTCGGCGGGGCTCGGCTCGGCTCGGCTCGGCTCGGCTCGGCTCGGCTCGGCTCGGCTCGGCGCGCGGCCCCGCGCCTGCGCGCCGCCGGGCTCCACGTCGCAAATAAGGCCGCGCGCAGCCGCCGCCCCGCCCCCTGGCGCGTCACGAGGGGCGGGGCGAGGCATCAGCCCCGGTAGCGGTCATGGCGGCGCGCCCGGCCCGGCCGCTGCCCCGACGCGCTAAGGGCAGCTGCGGGTCCTGCGCCTTAACGCCTCCTTCGGCTGCTTAACGCAAGTAGCGGGCCGAGCAAACGCCCTCCTGGGCCTCAGCGCCTCCCGTCGCTGCTTTGAGCCCCACGGCGTCCCGTGCGGCCCGGAACACTTCCCGGGGCGCGGTTGGCAAAAATCACCGGGTGAAAAATTAGAGCGTCCCTCCCTTCGCTGCGGAGTTCTAGTGCAAGGCTGGAAGATGGAAAGCTTGAGCACCGCTCATAGTTTAAAAGGTGGAAAATTTAAACAGAGTTGACGCGCATGAGGGAGCTGGGGGTGCTCAGCCTGGAGAGGAGGGGGCTGCGGGGAGGCCTGAGTGCGGCCTGGCACTGCTGAGAGGGGCCTGCGGGAAGGGGGGGGCAAGCTTTTTAGCAAGGCCTGTTGGGACGGGACAAGGAGTAAAGCATTTAAACTAGAGAAGAATGGATTTAGACTGGATATAAGGAAGAAATTGTTTACGCTGATGGTGGTGAAGCAGTGGAAGGGGTTGCCCAGAGAGGCGGTGGGGGCCCCATCCCTGGAACCATCCCAGGCCGGGTTGGCCGGGGCTCTGAGCACCCTGCTCTGGTTAAAGCTGTCCCTGCTCGCTGCAGGGGCTGGGCTGGGTGAGCTCTAAAGGGCCCTTCCCACCCAAACCATTCCATGATTCTACAAAAATCAGAAAAATCACCTTGAGGTACCTGGCACCGCTGACAGAAAGGTCTCTGACTAAAGCAGCCAACGATGCCCTAGATTTTTTAACCAAGATTATAAACGCTCTTGACTATCCACTGATAAGCCACAAACTAAGGTGTCTTTATGATTTTTTTATTAATAAATACCTTAACAGCACCAATGATAATACAACACTTGTGCAACACTGTGCACAGCAGCTGCTTGGGGACTGCGAGTAGAGATGTCTGTATTTTCTTGTACAATTGATCATTTTGTACTTTCCTGTTTGCCTGTAAACAAAGTAATCTCTTCCATACTTAACACCTTTCATAAAATTGATCAAATCAGCATCAAATAAAAGGAAAATGCTCATTTTCATCTACTGCCCTCTTGGTTTTCAGGTGACGCAAGTGTCAGTGCTACAATTCAAAACCAGATGGCTGTGGTTCCTTTTAAAGGGTGTCCTCATCGCATATATGTGTGCACACATATGTTGAAAACAAGACTTTTGGCCACCTTAAAATTTCCGTGTGTCTGAAAGTACATTAGCATTAGCATTTTGACAACAAAAACTGGAAAAATGTGTATTCCTATACATCAGAGTTCTGTACATTAATAAGCATTTATACAAATATAATCCACCAAATATTGGCTTTAGGTACAAGTCTGAAAGACGGTGATTCATTCGTATTACCTAACCTTCAACAATGCTAGTACTAACATGAACATTTCAGGTTGTTTTAACACCCACAGGATACGTTTGTTTTACAAGGTGGGTACAGATTTCTCTCGCCGTGTATGCAGTTTACGTATGAATAAATTAAGTGGTAAAGTGAAGCTTGAACAGCATCGTCTGTGGTGTAGTAACATCAGCAACTGCAAGTTCCTGGCCATCCACAAGCCCCAATTCTAAATAGAAAGAAAAGTGTAAGTACAGCAAACCCATTTGGTTTGTCTTTTTCTTAAAGAAAAAAATCCCGAAAGTTATGAATGCCATTCCCACAAGCCATACATATGATGAAATAAAGCTGCAAACAGCTCACTAGCTAAACTACTATTCACCTAATTCAACCAGGAAACTAATAGACCTTGTCAAGAAATATATAAACTACTATTGAAATATGTTTAGTTTACATCAGTTATCAGCTTGCTTTCTTGCAAGTTCTCTGCCATCCACCCACACTTCACATTTAAGCAATTCAAAGCTCATCCCTAAGCAACCTGAGGAATGTATATTGCATGTAAAAAGATAACAAAGCACATTCTACTGCATAGTGCAAAATAAAGCCAAACATGCCGTACAGAGGGATGAAACTGACTGATTCTCTGTTTAGAGGATGTCCTGGTTTCGGCTGGGATAGAGTTAATTTTCTTCCTAGTAGCAGGCACAGTGCTGTGTTTTGGATTTAGTATGAGAAGAATGTTGATAACGCACTGATGTTTTAGTTGTTGCTGAGTACTGCTTATGCTAGTCAAGGACTTTTCAGCTTCCCATGCTCTGCCAGGTGCACAAGAAACTGGGAGGGGGCACAGCCAGAATAGTTGATCCAAACTGACCAAAGGGCTGTTCCATACCATACGGCGTCATGCTCAGTATATAAACTGGGGGGGGTTGGCCGGGGAGCAGCGATCGCTGCTTGGGAACTGTCTGGGTATCGGTCGTCGGGTGGTGAGCAATTGCATTGTGCATCACTTGCTTTGTATATTATTATTCTTATTATCATTGTTATTATTATCATTACTATTTTACTTTATTTCAATTATTAAACTGTTCTTATCTCAACCCAGGAGTGTTTCTCACTCTTACTCTTCCGATTCTCTCCCTCATCCCATTGGGGCAGGGGGGTGAGCAAGCGGCTGCGTGGTGCTTAGTTGCTGGCTGGGGCTAAACCACAACAGAGGAGTATCTTGAAAATCTACACGACAACTGCATGATACCTTTTAGTGTCTTGGAAAGATTTGGCCTTGTTCGTTCTTCAATTGAAGCTACTGTCTGCAAAAAAAACGAGAAAAAAAGCTAAAACATTTCCTTTCAAATTCAGGAAAGTAAATTTAAATAAATTAAGATTATGAAAGACAATTACGTATGTTCAGATTACCTGTAAATAAAGTGTTTTATTTCCCCCATACATAGTTGCTGTGATTGCAGGAGATTTCATCTGCCTGTATATAAAACATTTTTTAAAAAAGCAGACAATCAGGTAAAAATACATTTAGAAATTACCTTTTTGAAACACTAAACTACAAACAATTATCAAATAAGTCAGAATAGTTGCACACTTACAATGAAGCATTATTTGTCAAGTAATCCAAGATCTCCTGTAATTTAGCTGATGGGGAAATCTCTATATTTTGGGGAAGCTGGCTGCAGGCTGGACAGTTCTCCTACAACAAAGTAGCACAAGAACGCATGGTATGTTAAATATGATTTTTAAAATGCTTCTAAAAGTCTCAAAACTATTTGTGTGTGTGTTTTTTTAAAAAAAGTTTTAGCTCTAGAGATATTAACACTGTTGCAAGTATTAATGACAAAACCCAATTCCTCCTGAAGTCTGTCACTGTCCGACTGGCTCCCAGCAGCAGCTAAGTATGAACTACAAATTTCACCTGACATAAAATTTAATACTACAAACTTTCAAATCAATTGTTGTCATGACCTCTTTTTGAGAAGATTTGCTTATGAGTCTTCTTGAGATTGCATATCTTATTTTGAAAACCACATTTCCTGTATTACAGGGGAAATCTTTAGGATTCGTTTTCAAAAAAGTTAAGTATGTTTTCCTCTGCAGGTAGCACAGCAGAAACAGCTGAGGTACCGATGTTGCACCAGCAGACACCACAGAAATAGCTGTCTGAAGAACCTCCCTATATCAGAAGTTACTTTTCCAAATATTAAGACACTTTGGCTAAACAGGCAACAATTAAATATGCCATTACATATATTATGCAATAGGTTTTGGTAAACTGATGGGTAGAAGAAAAGGTTTCATTAGCAGGACATCAAGTAAAGCATCTGTTGATCTGGAGGTAAGCAATCCTGCTACTCTACCTGGACAGACCGCCACTGTCATCACTATTAGACCCCAAAACCACAGAAGTTTTTTTTAAAAAAAAAATTCTGACATGCTAAAAACAATACTCTGGAGAAGTAGCAGCCTAGTAACATTGTAGTTTCTGCTTTTAAAACTTCAGAAATACTATTATTCAGTGCTAGGGACCAAGAGATTCAATACTGGGTTTCAGAAATACACACGAACTGCATAAGTTCAATAAAAATCAAGGAAACAACCCTGCAAGCCTTTAATGGCACTAACCTTTCTTTCAGCTTCAAATGTGTACGTGTATAATCCATCCGCATCATTAAACACCAAGTAGTTGTTAAGAGGAATGTATGCACTATAACGACAAATGTGTTAGTGTTAATACACGTCATTATGTTGGAAAGCATATATGTTACTAATAAGAAATGAAATACCTTGTGGCTATTTTAAAAACTTCAGTGGCGCAAACAGCTGGAATGAGAAAAATAAAACCAATGTCTTCACTTTTTATCTCAGAACATGCAGACATTAGTGCACAGGGTTATACCAGAGAAGTGACCAAAAAAAAAAATTAAGTATAACAATTTGTACAGAGAAAAATAAACATCTGAAGGTAGCTGGTAGTTCTATGCATTAACACCACAGATTTGGCATTAATCTGAGACTATGTTAAGCTTATATATCGTGTTTTCCAATTTTTTTTGCCCAGTCTCAGACGGTTTTGCTCACTCCCCGTCATACATGAGCTTAAAATGTATACAGTCACATGCAGTTTCTCTATGGAAAACAGAAATGAGACTGTAAGAATCAATCAGATCTGCTTAAAAATTACTATTATCCTCCCCGAGTTCTTGATTCCAAACTGTTGCCTTACACTCTAAAGTCTGTATTGCGGAAGGGAAATGAGTTCTTTTAGCATACCTGCAATTACTGCATTTGTAGAAGCTACTGCTGGAATAATTCGTTTAACCACCCCTGTAAAAACAAAACATACAGCTTTCATAGTTTCCTGGAAACTATACTGAGAGATGACTTTTAGCCAGAATAATTACAGAAGGGTGTACCAAAGGTACTTTAAACTTTCCAGGAATTTCTGTAACAATAAGGTACAATGGCATGCTGCTCAAGTACTTGGCATTTTTTTTATTTTAGGAATGGATCAAGCATGTTGAAAAAAAGAAGGTATCACACAAAAGAGAACTAGTCAACAAATTCTTCTCTATTTAGCACTGAAAATTAATTTAAAACTCAGTTCTATTCCTGTTTAACTGGAGAAATGCATAAAGGAAAGGTATTTGGGTTTGGTATTCCTTCTGCAAGAACAGACTTGCCAAACTGGCAAGTCAAATCAATTGCTGTCATGACCTCTTTTTGAGAAGATTTGCTTATGAGTCTTCTTGAGATTGCATATCTTATTTTGAAAAGCACTAAAAGACTATCTGCAATACACTAGGTGGAATCTGAGGAAGATACACGAGCAATCAGGTCGCCCTTTTTTTGACAGGAAGGCACACACTGAGGTTTGAGTGTGGCATTTCAAGGCCAGCATTTCAAATGCGTTCTCAGTACTACAAGTCAATAAACAGACAGGAGTTACCACAAATTCTGGAGGTTCTGTATGAGATTCTCCACTTCTTTTCTATTTCATTAGCGTTTAAAATACTGATTAAATGAGTGGCAGCATTCTGCACTTACATGTGAACAGAGGCATACACAGCAGTAAAAAACAGATGCTTAACCAGCCTAAACTGGCATAAAGTGTTACTGTTGCTAAAAGAGGCAATCACATTCTTTTGTTCCTTCTCTTCGACCCAGCAAAAGTGGTCAGTCACAGTGTAATGTAAACTGTGGAGCTGTTCCAGGTTAAAAATAAAATCGCAAAAAGAATGTTCAGTTTTGGCCCAGGTAAGTTCCTCTGATTCATCATGAACGCCTAAACATCTGATTCATCATAAAAATATTTGTGCTGGCACAGGAAACAAGCTGCTTGTTTCTGTTTTAAGATGTTAAGGGAGAAAAGCACTATTTCTTTCTCAGCAGAGCTGCCAGCTTAGTCATAACAAATACAAAGAAGACCAATCCAGCCTAACTGCAAGTGCCACAAACAGTGAAATGCCATACCCTTACCTTGGGTGAGTCTGTATGTAACACCTTTAATATTAAATTGTGATGCTCTTTCTAAAGATTTCTGATAAATCCACTGTATATGTTCAGGGTCATCTCCATCCAATGCAACACCTTCTACAGCAAAGTTAAGAATTTACAGATAAGTTACAGTTATAAGAGTTCTTCAGAAATACAACATTCTTTTTGTCTAATAAAAATCCCTTTGTTTTACTTTGGGTTAAAACAAATACCCCATTAAGCTATTAAAACTTGACACTTTAACTAATCAAAATATCATTTCTACAAACATCGGAAGTTCTCACACATTCTATACACAAACTCTCTGAACTTCATGGAGTTATAGAGCTGTTACAGGTTACATTTTGAGTCAGGAAAGACACTGTGCAGTATGAGAGAGAGAAACACATGAACAAATACGGAACTGGAGAGTGAGTCTGAGAAGAGAAAATCCATCACCAGCTCAGCGGAGGCTTAGCTTCAATACAACAATGAGCCACATAAAGCTCAAAAAGGCAGGATTGTTTTATTAAAAGTAGCTGTGTATACCTAACTCAAAACAAAGTAGTTAAAAGGAGAAATGTCAGTTTAGCACCAGTGCAATATACTAATTACCTCCAAAAGGTTGCTCCTTTGGCCACTGCAATATCCTGACATACTCAATACAATGCTCTGGTAGTCGGGGCATAGATGCAATAGTACACATGGGAAAATTGACCTGGTGTGCGCAGGGCAAGAAAACCAGAAGAAAGCATGTAACACATTATGTATAGTGCTAGGAAAAGAAACAAGCAAATCAGAGGAATACAAAAAAAAAAAGGAACCAGCACTGGTTGCAATTACCTGTGGTGGATAAAGCTCAAGCGTGCATTCAACACATGCTGTCATACCAGGAATAATCACACGAACATTTCCTTTGAAACCTTCTGTCCCTCCATCTATTAAAGGTATGATGGAACTTGGATCCAGTACACCATCTTCATAATGTAAAAATGACATCTAACGAATAAAGGTGGGTGGGTTTGTTGGTTTTTGTTTGGGTTTTTTTTTTTTTAAAGCAAGACGCAGGAAATAAAAAAAAAATCCTAAAAATGTTATTCTTAATGGTACACGACAAGATTGAATGCTTAATATAGTTTCTTTTCAGGGTACATAGTGTATAAAACAGTACTTATTTGTCAGTGCGCAGGACTTCAGCTACCACCTTCACCCTCCACCTCCTCCTCCCCTTACCCCCCCGCAATAAATGCTATTGTTTCTTTATAGTATACCAGAGCAAACGGTTGGTTGATTTGAAGGATTTGGGGTTTTGAGTCTTGGTTTGTTGTTTTGGGTTTTTTTTTTTTAAATACTGGTAAATACTCAAGATCATTATTTTATAAACAAATTCACAATGATAAAACTACCTAGTCTAATGACCAGCTTTCTACTACTTTGTAGCAGCAGGGCTCCAAAAGATGACATTTACAAGTTGCAGCATGGTAAGTACTGTTTGGCTAATGAAAAAAAAAGGTTCACATTGGGAGCATCCAGAGAGGCCGTGGAACTTCCCTTCTTACGATTTTTAAAAGCTGACTGCACAAGGCCACAAATAATGTAATCTAACTTTGAAATTACCCCTGCAGGGCACTGCACAAATACTGGCTAACACTCCTCAAGAAAAAGGCAGGTAAGAGAGTATGCATTTTATCCTGTTCACAAAAAGAAAAAAGAAAAGAAAACAGAAATAGATACAGAAAGCTGTGAGTTTCAACAGCCTTCATTTCATTTTAATGACGCATTCTACACAAATCTGTTCAATTTTAGTTATCTGTACTCAAACAACAACCAGGCTTTAAAAAGACTGACGACTTTACCAGCATGCCATTTATCCATCTTCTTGCAATTATAGAGTCCAGCCCACAAACAATAATATGAAACTCTAGGGGGGGGAAAAAAACAAAAGTGATTTAAAGTCTATACTGACGCATACTTCTTAAGACAAGTGAAGTATTCTGTCCGTAACAGTCCAGAGGAATTGACTGTAGTTTAACTATCTCCCCTAGATTACCTACATGACAGATGCATTTAAGTTTTGTCTATTTGTTACTTCTACTTCCAGTATACTGTAGAAGACTAAAATAATTAGCAATCTAACTACCATGAAAAGCAGCAAGCAACAACAACTGCAATGTTCCCCTAAAGCACCAGTGGGTGTTTGGCAGGCAAACAAATACCACTTACGTCGATAGAAGCTTTCATCCATGTCTTGAATCTTTTTAAAATATCTGAATGTAAGCCCAGTAAAGGAATATATTTATAAAGTGTGTGTGTGGGGGGTGTTCTATTTTTGTTTTCTACTTGCTAACCTAAAGCCAAAACATTATCTAATTATTATTATCATTTTATATGACACTTTTTTTAAAAAACTAAGTGATTGAAAGATTCAAAATTCCCACAGCTGAAGCTGTAGCCTCTGACAGAACAAGTAAGGGACACAATGTAATACTCACACAGAGCAGAAAGCTCAGCAGTCAAACTATTGAGGAAGCTCAAAACATGTGCTCTCACACAGTCCTGCTTTAGTAAGTGCTGCTCTATGTTTACAAACTAACGTCTCCTACCAGTACATACTCAAAACACTATGGTGAATAAACCTGTAATTCTAATATCTAAGGGAAAATCAGAATATTGCATTCAAATAAAAAGACTCAGTGGAAACATAGAAAATAGTTTCTTAAAGCCTAGTCTTCTTTCCCCATGCATATTTCCTGTATGCTAATGCCACTGAGAAAGAATTCTCAATCACCAGCTGAATGAATCTGTTCTTTATTGTATGAAAAAGAGAGGATGGCAGCAAAATACTTTAGATAGTCTTACCACCTACAGAGTTTTCTAGGTTTTTTGAAGTCTTCAGGGCTACTACTTCTCTATAAAAGGATACGCTACGACAGCACAGTTGGGAATGCGGCTGTTTAGGAATTCGGCTGCAACTTCAGCTTTTGGTCGCCCAACATCCTTCGGTCTGGGAAAAAACCCAAGCAATTTCAAACGCATTATTTTAGTAGATTCAATCTTTCCAGACTCCATGCATTGCAATACTGAATTAAGTGACCAACTGTTACTGTAGGACAATTTATTGATACGGATAATATCAAGGCATCAGCTTATGAGAGCCCCAGAGTTATCTAAATACGTCCATGTAACTACAGTTATCAGCACCAAAAAAAACTCCAACAATTTTTCATTTTGCTTGGAAGAAAAGTGTACCAGAAAAATTGATATCTCAATCTGTGTGCATTATTCTTTGTTGTCACTTTTTCCATTAGTCATTAGCTGTATTTGAGTGGTAAGGAATATATGTTAATTTTCTTCACACTCAAACTATGACACCACAGATCTCAAAACAGGAAGGAATCACATGCAACATTTTGTTAATTATAAGCACTACTATGAAAGTTCAGTCACCTTTAATGACATCTTCCTCAAACAAAATAATGATCATATTCACATATTTTGTTTAGGTACATTTAAAAGAACCAAAAGTCGAATTGTGAAAATAGCACTTACCGAAACAGAAACTGTCTGTTAAGATTAGAAACATCTATAGTATCCATGTCAATAACATGGATCTGTCTAAAGCCAGACAGTGCCTGTGAAAAGAGATAGTCAACTTCATTTAATAGGAAATGAAATGCTTACAGTGCTCCAGAATTTGTTCCACATGCCAAAAAAGCAACCTTTGGAGGAACAAACGTATTTATTCTTCATTCCCTGTGCAGACAGCTATAGAGTCGTTCTTTGTTAAAAGAACATTCTTTGTTGGGTTGCTAATGCTGATATTTAGGCACATGGAATTAGTAACATTTCAACGGTCAAAGACAATGTTCTACTGAACGCAATATTGCGTTAGCCTACCTAATCATAACACAAGGAAGTCAAGGGCAGGCTGATCTATAAGGGGAACTTGCAGTATTCCCTCACAACTAGAGTAAATCAAAAGCGTCCATTAGGGAAAAAACCACAGAATTTGAAGAAATACCATAAGCACTTCCTTGCTTGGCAGGACTAGGAAAACAAAGCTTAATTCTTCTAAAATTTTAAGGTTTTGAACATTCACCATTTTCACAGCTGGCGTAACTGAGTCTGGCATATCCACCCCCAAATCACAGTTCAAAATAAGCCAGCATTCCACACCGCATTCAATGCTGGAACAGAACGCAAGCACAGAAAGTCACCTCTCCAAGAACATGCTGAACCTCTGACAGGAGTTCTGCCTGATCTCTGCATGCAGGCCATCACGAGTTTGGCAAATAACTTTAAAGTAAAATTGTCTTAAAACTGTATTGCGGGTCCGAGCTGGTAAAGTAATAACATGTCACACGCAAAGAAACAATGTGAATTGTGGCTAAAGGGAAATAAATGCTGTAAAACACTGGTTTTAGAGAAAGGAAGTGTGTTGCGATGCTCTGAAGTGACCCCAAAAAAATTTGAGTCACATCCCCTACCTTTTTTCCTTTAAGATTCAATCTTGTCATACAGAGACACTTCCAAACTTTTCATTTTACATTTTCTGAACAAACAGAGCCATTCCATGCATAACAAGTATTGAAAATGCTGTATCAGAAAACTGATTAAACAAATGAACAACAGGCATAAAGTCTTTTAGAATAGAAATTCATTTCTGTAAGAAAAGCAGCACAAATTTCTGCATGTCATACTGGATACTCTTGGTGCTGAACAATCATTTTGTTTCAATGGTAAATGTTCAGCTTTTGTTCAATATTATCAAAGCAGGCTGGGAGCACCTGCTAAAGAGAAGAGCGAGCCTGGGACATCACAAACACACAGACTGGAGTCTCTATCGAATTTATATTCATTGTCCCAAAGACATGAATACATGTGAACAGAATCTACATTTACTTATGAGCTTATCTTTCTGAAAATGATAAAAATAAACCATGGTAACTTAAAACCTTTTTGAAGAGATGGGAACTGAGTGCACACAGCACTTAAGAAGTCCCTTACCCCATACAAATCCTCCCGCTCAACAAGCTATCAACAGATTGGATTTGTTATGTTCCAATAAACCCATAAAACAGTAGCTCTGGGCAGAGGTTAAATTCACCAGCACTAAATTCCCAAAGAAAGAAAACTGCCTTGGAGCTGTCATAGTCTCTTCAAGTAAAATCCTGCTTAAGCATTGCAGTAAACAGAACAAGAGTATACAGAAGTGCTGGAATTGTAAAACACCGAAGTTAATGGATCTGGAATGCCTGGCTTTAAATGAGGCTATTGATTTATCAAGCATCTCAAGCTTGGAGGTAATCTGTGGAAATACTGAAATAGCAGTACATAAATTCTATAGCAAAGTACACTAATGCGTAAGTGTTAGTATAAATTAAGGAAAAATGTTATTTCATAATAAGTTATTATATCAATCCACACATTTTCCATGGAATCCATAAGGACAGAAATTCTTAATATTAAATAGAAGCATGGAAAAGTACAGCATTAGTCTAAACTACCAAACTCAAACGGGATGGTAACAGTGAAACTCTATGATAAATATGAGCATCTGTGAGGACAAAAACCACATTAATAGGATAATTAAATTCACACGCATTTATCGGGTAAACATCTGACAGTACATGATCCCGTGACTGCATTTTAAACACTTAAAAATTGCTTTTCAGAACACGTAGCGAGAGAATCCATTATAAACTAACATCACATCAAGAAAACTATCTGGTAATCTGTACACCAGGGAAGTCCCGTCATATTCTTTCCCTGTTCTTATACCATCACCTATTCCTCCTTAGCCATTTCCATACAGAATAGCGCATGCTGGTCTGACTCAATAAAGCTGCCATTATATAGGCTGAATTTAGCAATACAGACACAACTCTGAGGGAGTGTTCAGGCTCTGCAGACATCCTCCAATTTACTGATCTTGAAGAACTGGAAAACCCGAGAGCCACTACTCAGGAAGGCCAAATGGATTCCACAGACATGAAGGTCACCATAGACACAGTAAGTCTGGCTCCACTAATTTCATTATGGAAGAATGTAAGTAATTCCAGCAATTCTAACCTCACTTTGAATTAATCCAAAGATGTAAAATAAACTGAAATTAAATTCAAGTTTGACTGTCAATACTAAACTTTGTACTAGCTACATATGGCAGTTTAAAGTATCGCTTTTCAGCTGAAAATATACATTTCAAACATTGTATTCCAAATGACACTTCCTTGTACCATTATGAGCAGGATTTCTTCTTAGTTTACTTCATTTCCCTAGATCTGGTAATTAGGGAAAATTACCAACATTAGATCGTATCTAAGGCTGCAGGTGAACTTTTGCCTACACTTCCTAAACAGCACCATGTTGTCCCTCATGACAAGCTTTGAGATAGCTAAACAAATAATATGCAACACATTAGCCTACCACCTTCCAAGCTTGTTAACAAAGTCCATTCTTCAAGTTCATTGTCTGCATCATCACATATTTTATACATTTTGATTAGAACTTAGAAATTTAGTAGCTACATACAATCAAAACCACCAAATTAGCAAAGCAGAAAAGATAACGTCCTCAAGGAAAAAAAAGAAGATTCTAAGAAGCAAAGGATGAAAACTGAGTAATTACCAGGTTTTTCAGGAGTTCGCATCCTAATCCTCCTGCTCCAATAACTAGTACTTTACATGTGCTTAACAAAAACTCAAGAGCCTGCAGAAAATATAAAACAAAAAATTAATACACTAAATAGGAAAAAGTATAATTTGTCCTTTGCTTCATAATCCTTAAAAAATGCATTATTGTTAATTTTCAGTGCCTAGTAAGTTTCACATAAAACAACTTAGATCAATAAAACAGTTTGTGCTTGCAGGGGTAATTAGATACTGGACTTTAATCAGTTGTTGAGTTCATGCAGTTCCTATATCTCAACTTACAGAAAAGCAAGACCTTTGCTGATATCAGTATTCTCTTTGTATTAATTTTGACCATGAAAAAAGCAAGGTCCAGCTGTATTATTATTTGATTTAAGGAGAAAAGGTTTTCTTCCTCTAAAAATTTTACTCATACATAATACAAAATACATCTAAACAGACAGAAAACATTGGTGGCCAAAAAGAATTGAAATTTTTAACTATACAACTGCTTCCTGTGAACTGTTCTACTAGACCCCAGCCTCAAACTAGTAAATAATGGAACAGTACATTAGAAAGGTAACAGTAAAATACGTTCAACTGTAAGCTCTGAAACCAAATGTACCAAAAAAGTAAAACGGAAGAAATAATTAAAAGTCTGAATTTCGCTTTTCCCTACGAAAGGTCTTTCCGAATTCTCTAAGTACTCATATTAACCTTAATTCCTTCTTCAAGTACAAGAAATTCCTCACTGTATCTCATTACTTAAAAAGTGAGAGACAAATGCTGCTGTTTTTCATCTGGAACTCAAAGACAGCATAATTCGTATGTTGTTATACATCTCTGTATATGATGACAGCAAGCTTGTAGTTGACAAGTGTACAATTTAGAAATACAAGCTTATAAAAAGAATACAGCATGTTCTAGCAACATAATGTTCAATTGATTAAAATAAAAGCTTTTCATGCAGTTTTAGTATTCATACACTGCTGGTGGTCAATTAATGAAACTGTTTACATTAGTTTGCAACACACGCTACAAATTTTTTATTTAAAGTAAGTGTTTCTCACTTGAGTGCCTGGCTCGAAATCAGGATGTGTGAATGGTCCAGATCGCTCGAGGAACTTCTTTACATGGTTCCAGCGACCTTCCCAGTCTCCAGTGTCCCCACACCCACCATCAACAGCCATTCTGCACAGAACACAGTAAATTCAGCTGCAAAATCATAGAGAAAAAGCCACACCTCTAATTTTTTTTTCTTTATATATCTTAAAAATACCTAAAATATTGACCATTCATACAAACACATTTGCATATTCTTTGTGCAAGTTATGTGCATGAACATTTGCAAGACTGGGTTTTATTTGTGGAACTACAAAGCAATAATACAAAGGGGAAAAAACCCAGGCATTTCAATAAATCCCACTGATTTAGCTGTTACTAGTAAAAGTTGACCTGAAGTGAAAAAAGGGTCTATCCTTTTTGCTTTTATTTCCCTCATATTTAAAGAGGACACAGAAAAAGAGGTTGCCCCTTTAGATTTTGAGGGTGCCCTTTTTTTCATGGGAGTCAAGTCTTGTATTCTTTTTTTGACAGACTTTTTGAGTTTGTAAATCATATTTAGAATTATTAGTATGTAACTGTAATTGTGAGGCACTGAATAAATAACAGCAGCATGCCCCAGCACTGTCTCCTCTGAATCGCCATAGTAGTTTATTTAAACAAGTGTTAAAAAATACAAATCTGGAATGCTCTTCACCCTCAACTGGCACCATGTCATTTAGAACACCCCCATTTTTCAGTCATCTCCTGAGCCTGTCAGTGGTAAAAACCTGACTTGAAAAAGGGAATGTTTGCAGTTATCCTCTTTTAAATTTGCGAGACAGAATTTTACATCAAGTACTCTAGTACCCTTTTTCCCCCCTTCTGCAGGTCACTTTTAGTAGTACATAACTATAAATTTAAACTCTGTACAGACTTACTGGTATGGTTCAAAATCAGCTCACTGAGGTAATTTTCTAACATAAGATCACTGCCTACACAGAACAAGCTCTTCCTTAAAACAGTGCACTTCCCTTTTTAAATAGGACCTCCACTCAATAGATATGGATGATTATGTTCTACACTAACACAAAACTAAGCTTCTAATAAAAGAGCTTTGCCAATCCTGAGTATGAAAGGTTGTGTCATCCTTGATAAGGAGTATTGTTTGCTTCCTCCTATGAAGTAATATGAAGAACGCTTGTATCAATAAGTGTTGTTGGGTAATGTATAGAATTTATTATTATTTCCTGGTGACTCATCTCAAAATAAAAGGAAAATGTAGTGAAAACATCTAGACAGCAAATGCCTTTATCCTCACAGAACTCAGAAGATGGACAACACAGCACATCCATAGCAATTTTAACTTCTGGGCAAGAATTTTGCAAAAGATTTTCAGTAACAGGGAAAAACTTCACTAAAGTGCAGGAATAAATAAATCATAATTTGCCTATATTTTGCTTGCAGTCTGAACTCATTTTCTGGTTAACTGTTGACTTTAGGTAAGTTAACTTACTGTACTAGCAGTTCAATAAGATCTAAAAGAATCATTTGAATTCATAAGGGTCTTCTGACCTCTGACTTGCACTTTGTACCTCTCCCAGTTTTCACAATAATGTGAAAATGCACCCGTTTCACATAAAGTGAAATAGTGTGAATAAATACAACACTCCCACTGCTGAACCGTGGGCTCGTCTGTTGTACACCAGTTTTCAGGATATGCATTAAGCACTGACTTAAGCAAATAAAATGGGTCAATATACATCACAATAATTACTTCTATGGGTTATAATTTTTAACCTTTCTGGAAACAAGTCCAGAAGCTATGTTTGGTGCCATTAAGAACAACTTTTTTTTTTTATCTTTTACATAGTCCATAAACCACTAAGCAGCAGTACTCCTTTTCTGTTTAAATGTGTGTTTTCCTTTGTAAGTGATAAAACAGTAAGACCTAGTTTCACTTTTGCGATTATACTACAGCTTGGTTTTTCTACAGGGTTGGACATTGTGGAGATCTGAAAAACATCAATAACTCAACCTGAGATTTTATGCTTAACTTCAGAGACGGTTTTTTTAAGTGTTTTTGTGTTGTTACAGCATTACCAGGTATCTGTATTATTAGACTTTAACCAAATCCTTATCTATTTCATTGAATTACTCCATTTTAAAATTTTGTTTAAAATATCAGAGCACCACAGTCCTTATGTTGCTTTAGGCCCAGACTTTTCTCTACCACCTTCACATCTCCAGAGCTCCATGCTTTTGAGGGACTTGGCATGCACACCCCCCTCCCAATCCAACATGCCCAAGGATTTTTGTGACCCTCACCCCAACACACACATGCACTGCCTGCGAGTCCACCGCTCGGGCAGGCAGGTCTGCTCTGTGATCTTTGGGAAGAGGGCCACGAGCAGACGGAAGGGAACAGTTAGGGGATGGAAGCAGATGAGGTTAAGGATTTCTGAGCATTAGTTTTCAAGGCC